>NC_137675.1:63158114-63390614 GCF_963989245.1 Nansenia antarctica | reverse complement strand
TGCTTGACCTTAACGGATTTGAACTCAAACGGTAGATTTATGACTAACAATATCAAAGAATATTGTTTGGTGGGTTGTTGTCAACCAGCTGCAGGTGACATGGGATGATACGAGACTTCTTGTTGTCGCGGGATGATACGAGACTTCTTGTTGTCGCGGGCGGCGTTACCGGCCAACTCCAGGATCTCAGCAGTCAGGTTCTCAATCACCTGGGTAGTGGTCCCACATTCCGAGGAGAGGCCGGTGGGTCGGGAGCGGGGATGATGGCCCCCCAGCGGGGCCAAGCCCGGGAAGAAGACCCGCGGACGGGTCAAGATCACGATAGCGTTCATAGACAACAAGTCGAAGAAAAGAGTGTGATAATAGTTCTGCTGCTTTGAGTGTCGTACTTATAGCTCGCCATGAAGGCGTTCATTGGCCACTGGCTCGATGTCACCTCATCCAATCAACGAAGAGGGAGACTGTTTCACTTCCGTCTTTATGAATCTCCCTCGCGCGCCAGAAATCAAAGTTAAAATCGAACTCTTCTCATACAAAACTAGTATTGTGTAGTGACCGCTCGTTAGCGAGCAAAGTATTGATAATTCACGGCGTTCCAGCCTTGTACAAAGCATTATTATATGTTTGTGTTTACTCAATCACCCAGGCTGCTTAGCGGGTGATATGACGGGATATAAGTGGGACAGAGATGAATGAATGTTGTTGTTGTCAGTACGTATGCAGAGTGTGAGAATAAAGCGCACATGATTGTTTTTCTACCGGCAAAACGACTACATCGTCCAGTTATTGCCGTCACTCCTACAATATACTATAAAACATAAAAAATTACTTCACAACTTAGTATATTGTTATTCTAATTTATTATAATAATAATTATTAGTATGATTATTGTTCAGCTCTCCCTCTAGTTAGCTGAATGGTGAATCTTCTGCTTGCTCCGGCAGTACGGGTGAAATGTTGAGATCTGACACAATTCGGTTTGATTTCCTTCCCCCTCTATTAAACAGATTGTAAAACTGACAAACACATTGATCTATTAGTACATGTAAATAATTAACAGTGAACGAACTAACAGAAAAGATTTAACAAACTACACAATCATTCAGAACTCAACTTACCAACTCCCATCTCTCTCTACAACTGACCTCCCGTTTCCCCTGTGTCTCAGACCACACTCATTAAGCCCGCCCCCATTTCTATCTAACCAATCACTCCCCTCATGCATACTTTTAACCAATCACAAATCACACAAATAAAATAACCCCCAAATGAACTACCCTCCCATGGATTAGCCAAACACCTCCCACTTGGTCCATTGGTCCTTTATGACTAAATGGACCACAACTTTCCCTCTCTTCAATAGTCATTTTTACTGCTCCTCCACGGGAAACAGCACGACCACCCGCCTGACGTCTCGGTCGAGCGTTGGGAAAAGATCGCGGCCTTCGCTCCTTCTTCGTCCTGAAGCCCCCACTCCTAGAGCAGGCTGGCTTAGGCAAGCCCTCACTCTTACGTCCCGAACCAGCCCCTTTTCGTCTGGCCTCGCTTCCACCACCCGCCCCAGGCGGAATTGCCCCTTTAGGGCATTTTGGTCAGCCAACCAGACCACGTCTCCCACGGCCACATTTCGGGCTTCTCTGTGCCACTTGGTGCGGATGAGAAGTCCGGGCCCAGCTAGTTGACTCCACTGTCGCCAAAACCGTCCCACTTCTTCCTGGACGCCGAGGCTAATTCCGCTTCTTGTTTCCCTCAGGCGAGTAGCCTCCCACTTTGCGTCTTCTGGAGCCCTCCTGCAAACCAACCACTGCCTAACAGCTCGCCGGACCCACCCAACTACCCGAATGAGCCTGCCTATTTCACTGAAGCGTTCTGGCTCAATCAGGTCCATGAGAGCAGCGCCCCAAAGCCTCTCCCTCTCATGCTCGAGGTCCCTGGAACTCCCAACCGGTGTGGATGTCCCCTTTGCATTTGCTTCCTCCTCAATGGCGCATTTCGGGTCCAGCCCCTTCCTCGCCTGAGCGCGTGTTACAGTTGCAGTGAACGCTTTCCGTTGCAGCATGCTCACGCTGTCTCGAGCACTTGCAGCCACCTCCGCCGCGGATTTCATGGGCCACTTCTCCACTGCCCACGCCAGGAACTCCGGACCATTCTGCCAGGTCGAGCCTTCTCCCAAGCTTTCCGGCGGGCAGCCTCGTGTGACGAGGTCTGAGACATTTAGATCTCCGGGGATCCACCACCAGTCGTCAGTAGGTCCAGCCCTTTGGATCTCTCCGATCCTGTTCGCGTAGAATGTTTGGTAGCCGTAGCTTTCCTTTTGAATGGCCCCCATGACGGTCTGGCTGTCCACGAAATGAAACCATCTCCCCACGCCCAGTCGACCTTGCTTCTCCCAGAAGCCCTTAACCCTGGATGCGATTACGGCCCCACACAGTTCGGATTTAACGACATCCCCCTTCTGAGTTATCGGCGTCAATTTGGCCTTTGACTCGACCAGCCTTACAGCCACTCCCCTGGATGTTTCCTCGCTCAGCTGATCAGCCAGCACCAACATCTCTGACTCTGGCTCCACATTGGCCCTCGTTTCTGCAGGCTGGCCCTCTTTGCTCCTCCCACTTTGACCCGACTGGATCCGTGGTTCCGGAGCGAAACCTCCAGCGTTGAGCGTCCTCTCGATTCCCTCCGTGATGCTCCTCAGCTCTCTCCTGTCGCCATGAGACGCTAGAATGTCGTCTACATAGGTGTCCTCCTCAAGCGCTCTCCGCTCTTCTCCTAGGTGGGCGACCTCTGGCAGCCTTGCCGTCTTCCTCATGGCCAGCTGGGCGATGCATCCGGCTGGCTTGTCCCCGATGTTGACGCGGGTAATTGCGTAGGTTTTGATCTTCTTTTCCTCTGCGAGAGTCATCTCTTTCCCGCCCGGCTGACCATTTCCGCAGCGACACCCTCCGCACTTTGGCTCGCACGCGGCGCTGATGCTATCCCAGCTCCACCACTCGAGGACCTCTTTGCTGCTTGCAGCTGTTCTCCCGGTCTTTTCATGACCTTGCGGCTTCTGGTCTCCATCCTCTTCTTTTGCGCTGGGCGTCTTGCAGGGGATCTCCTCAAATCTTACTGCCTCCGTTTTCAGAGAACGCGCAAAGTGCGTCTGGGAGTTGTGTGCGGATCTTTCCCAACTTTCAAACAGGTCTGGGTGCGTTCCTCCCACGGTCTTCCCCAGAGGCCCGTCCCACAGCACTAAGTCTCCCGTCCCTCTTCTCCACCGTGGAGCGAGTCGTCCCTCTCGGTGGCTGATCAAGAGCTCGATTTCCTTAGGTCGGACTAGCTCTTTCTTCTCGACCCCAGGGAAGAACTTACAGAGTCGCTCTGGACTGATGACCTTGTCTGCACGAGCGATTGTGTCGAGCCCGTAGCATACCATCTCGTGGGGACTCCATCTGTTTTTGCTCCACGCCCTGACCTTTAGCAGGTATTTGTTAGTCTTGACCCTGACCTTCATTCCACCGACCCCCTGCACAGTCAGTGTTACTTGCCTCCGCTCCAGTTGGAGCCGATCGGCGGCCCGGTTGGTGATATAATTTGTGTCGGAGGCGAGGTCTATGAGGGTTCCCAGGGCATTTCCTGCTTCTGTTTTGACTATCAATGTCATCATTAGTACTGGATGTTCCTCTGGCCCATTCTCCGCTAAGAGACCCCCGCCTTCTGCGCCCGTGTTCAGCGTCATCGAAGCCTTACTGGTGAATGCGTCCTTCATCCTCCTTTCCTGTTCAGGGTTGAGTCCCAAAGAGTCCAGGACTTCCCGTTGCTTATCAGAGAACCCTGGCCCTGTCTTCTTTCCCTCACTCCACTCGGGACACAGAAGGTAGTGATGACTTGCCCTTCCTTCATTCTGCTTGCACACTCTGCACAGGTACCGGTTACTACACTCCCCGTCGGCGCCGTGCATGCCCAAACATTTCTGACAGGCTTTGCTTTGCCTTGCTATGGCTCGTTTCTCTGCCAGACTGAAACTCTTGAACTTTTGGCAGAAGAATATTTTGCCACCGTGCTGATCGCTTCCACAGATGTCACACTCTTCTCTTCTTTCCGAGTTCCTGCCCGTGACTCTGGTTTCACCTCGATGTTCCTCCTCTTCTTCATCTACCGGTGAGTCTTTCTCCGTGGCCCTCGTGAATGCCCTCTTCTCCCATCTGACTGGCCTCTCCGGTGTTCCCCCAGAGGTTTCTGTGGAGCCTTGGATTCGCGCCATCCTTTTCGAGGATTACTTCCTGCCTTTTCAGAAACAGAAGAAGAGCATCGAATTGCTTGTCTGGGGCGACTTGGTTTTCGGGTTCGGTTACAAAGGTAAACCAGCCTTCCTGCACGCGATCTGGCAGTTTGCTCTCGATGGCCTTAATTACAAGTGGGTTCTTCATAGCGCCCACTTCTCCTAAGTCAGTCAGGTCCATGAGGGCTCTTTCCACTGCCTGAATAAGGTCGATCGCTTTCCTCGGCTGGTTTCCTTTTACCGCTGGTATTCTTTCCAATTCCTCAATAATTTGCAGCGCGATGGTTGCCTTGTCTCCAAACCGATTCTCCAAGGCTTTGAATACGTCCTCCGCTGAGCGGTAGCTCGAGAGTTTTAGCTCCTCGAAAACCCTTCGGTCTATGCTCTCGAGGAGGTGGAGTTTCTTCACCTCTGGTGATCCCGAAGGGTCTCCCTGCTGCTGCAGGCTTTCCCACTCTTTCCGCCAGCGATGAAAATCTCTCATACACCCGCTGAACACGGGCAGCCTTGTTGGAGGGAGTTTGATCTTGGAGATGGCTCCAGTGCGGTTGCCTTCCAGCCCTGCCTCCCGGGCTTGTTCCCATGCTTCCCGCTGAGCCTCCAGTAGTTTGGCGCGCTCTTGAGCGGCTATTTCTGCTGCCTTCAACTCAATCACGGCCGCCTTCTGCCTTGCCTCAGCGATCTCTTCTTCGGCCCCCAATTTCACCTTCGCTGTCTCCTTCTCAAACTCGGCCACGCTATCAGCTGACTTCAGTCTTGCCTCAGCGGCTTTCCTTTCCAGCTTGGCAATGGCTTCTTTATTTTCTCTATTTGTCGCTCGATCTTTGGCCTCTTCTTCGGCGAGAACGTCGGCCCTTTCTCTATTCGTCGCTCGATCTTTGGCCTCTTCTTCGGCGAGAACGTCGGCCCTTTTCCTCTCATCTTTGGCGAGAGCGTCGGCCCTTTTCCTCTCATCTTCGGCGAGAGCGTCGGCCCTTTCTCTATTCGTCGCTCGATCTTTGGCCTCTTCTTCGGCGAGAACGTCGGCCCTTTTCCTCTCATCTTCGGCGAGAGCGTCGGTGGCCATTTGCTTTGCTGCGGCGGCCTTGTCGGCCATTTTGTCAGTATTCTCCTTCTCAACTCTTCCAAATTCAGTCACAAACGTTTCCCAAAGTTCATCCCTTTTGTCCTCCAGCTCCTCTAGTGACTTTCTCGTGTTGCACGCCTCAACTACAGGGATCCACTCCCCCCAGCTTGATAGCAGACTTCGCGCTTTGATGATGAGGTTCTCTGTGAGTGTGCTTCGTTCTTTACAAACGTCGTGGGTTGCCTCTTCTAGACTGATCCTCTTCGCGCCTTCGTGACTCCTTTCTGCTCGTCTAATTGTGGATGAAAGTTCGACCCCCGCGAACCTTGTCCACATGTTGGCCTTTAAGACGTGACCGACCTGTTCAACCTTCTGAGCTCTCTCCTCAGCGGCATTGGTGATGTCTTGAAGAAGCTGACTGTTACCTGTCTCAGGTTCCTGACTTGCTTTGGCCTGCAAACCTTCCTCATAATTGTCGTCTGCAGAGTTTAGGTCTTTCGCGTTTGACAGGAGCGCTATCCACTCGCGTTTCATGTCATCTTCGCCCATCAATGCCACTGACCTGATGATGTGGCGGTATCCTCTCTCAAAAGTGACTGCCAACTTTTCCCTTTCGGTCCTTAGTGCCTCCATTCTGCCTGTGACTCAGAAATAACTTGTGTGTACCTGTTTCGTCTTTCTATCTTATATCTTCAGCCCTCTCTGACTCCCTGAGCTGATTTGCGCTGGTCCCTGCACTTCCTTAACTAGTCTTCGGCAGCGGAACCAGGTTCACCGTGGGGTCATCCCAGGGATACTGCTAAAAATAAAATAATAAAGTGGGCGAGGATTTTCCTCCCCCCGACGACTTAATACCCAGGTACACACAAACCTATTTTAATGCAAACAGTCAATAGAGTCACAGAGAAGAGTGCTGGGTGTGGGTAGCTCTCTGGGTAGCTGCTATTAGCTCGCAATTCCTTTCTTGGTGGGTCTTGTAGGTTAGCCTAGCTGGCTGTGGATTCTTGCAGTTGGGTTAACCAGTTGAAGCTAGCCGTGGATTGTTTCACTCCTTGCCTGCCTAGTTAGCTGTAGCCTTGAGTGCTATAAGCTCTACCGCGTGCCTGCTGCGCTATTTCGACAACAGGGCTAACGCTAGCTTAGTTGGCTAATGCTACGCTAGCTAGCAAGTGGCTAATTAGCTACAGTCGCGGGCGCCATGGCTCCGTTTCCGGCCTAGTTAGCTGTAGCCTTGAGTGCTATAAGCTCTACCGCGTGCCTGCTGCGCTATTGCGACAACAGGGCTAACGCTAGCTTAGTTGGCTAATGCTCCGCTAGCTGCAAGTGGCTAATTAGCTACAGTCGCGGGCGCCACGGCTCCGTTTCCGGCCTAGTTAGCTGTAGCCTTGAGTGCTATAAGCTCTACCGCGTGCCTGCTGCGCTATTGCGACAACAGGGCTAACGCTAGCTTAGTTGGCTAATGCTCCGCTAGCTAGCAAGTGGCTAGCTAGCTACAGTTGCTGATTTTACAGCGAAGTTGTCTGATCGCCCGCGTATTTCGATCCAAATAAACATAAGGGTGTATCGGAAAGAGGAACTACATCTGTATATGTCGATATTATAAGCAATTTTGTGGACACTGGCGTACCCTCTTCCGCACACACATCTACCGAGTGAGACACTTTATAGCAGGGGTGCTCACACTTTTTAGGCTTGTGAGCTACTTTTCAAATTACCAGCTCAACAAGATCTACCAACCAAATAAAACATATTGCCATTGCTGCGAACACAAAAATGTACTGTAATAATAACAAATTAAGGCCACGCTACACTGTTTCAAAATCAAAGAAGAGATTTATTAAGGGAAAGGTGGTTGGCTCTTAAAAGAGCCTTTTTGTGGTTTAAGTGGTGTCACACTTTGAATGTTTACTTCTTCTTTGGGGCTGCCTTCTTTGCCTTGGGCTTCATGGTCTTGGGCTTGGCTGATGTCTACGGGCCATTTTTGCCACCGGTGGACATACGAGCGGTTTGCTTGGTGGGCTGGCCGCCGCCGGTGGATTTACGAGCAGTTTGCTTGGTAGTGAGCTGCTTCATGGGCCGGCCGCCGCCGGTGGATTTACGAGCAGTTTGCTTGGTAGTGAGCTGCTTCATAGGCCGGCCGCCGCCGGTGGATTTACGAGCAGTTTGCTTGGTAGTGAGCTGCTTCATGGGCCGGCCGCCGCCGGTGGATTTACGAGCAGTTTGCTTGGTAGTGAGCTGCTCCATGGGCCGGCCGCCACCGGTGGACATACGAGCGGTTTGCTTGGTGGGCCGGCCGCCGCCGGTGGATTTACGAGCAGTTTGCTTGGTAGTGAGCTGCTTCATGGGCCGGCCGCCGCCGGTGGATTTACGAGCAGTTTGCTTGGTAGTGAGCTGCTTCATGGGCCGGCCGCCGCCGGTGGATTTACGAGCAGTTTGCTTGGTAGTGAGCTGCTCCATGGGCCGGCCGCCGCCGGTGGATTTACGAGCAGTTTGCTTGGTAGTGAGCTGCTCCATGGGCCGGCCGCCGCCGGTGGATTTACGAGCAGTTTGCTTGGTAGTGAGCTGCTCCATCGGCCGGCCGCCGCCGGTGGATTTACGAGCAGTTTGCTTGGTTTTGTCCATGACGCTAACTTCCTTCGTTCAGTTGAAGTATAACCAATCTTAACAGAACGTTGTACATTTATAAACCCCCAGTCGTGCCCCGATTGGTTGGCGAATATAGACGCGCTCATTGGCTCGTTGTTGCCTCCTTCTCCGGCTGCCATTGGACACGAGCACCGGCCGCGCCGTTGCCGCCACAAATTCAAACACTTAAACCCTGCCACGCGCTTCCTTTGTTTGGCCCTGTCAGGGAAAAACCTTCCGCTGGGCAAAAGCTACCGGGGGTGCGGCCTAACGCGTCACGACCAGCTGGCACGCGCACGCGTCACGACCAGCTGGCGAGTGTTTTTGAAACCTCCGTTTTGGCCGCCATTAGCGAAAAGCTTTAATTTGCCTCTACAAGTGTTAATATGTCATTTTATGAAGTTTTAATATGTTTTCAGGCGAGAAAGTAACCATATATATTCACAAAATGTATCCGGTTTATCAAAATAACCCGTTTATATAAAGAAAGAAACGGAGGTCTGATCAGCAGATCATTTCTCATAAAGTTGCAAACGCAACTTGAGCCCTGGACTAAGCATCCTAATATGTCATTTTATGAAGTTTTAATATGTTTTCAGGCGAGAAAGTAACCATATATATTCACAAAATGTATCCGTTTCGCCACCCACTTACGGTGGTTGTGTTCCATTCGACGTCCTTTAATCTCGCTGCTGTTTGCACACTGTTGTCTATTCTAAATCTAAAATGTCATCACTAGTTGTCCACAACCACTTCATACAAATGATGAACCAAACAAACGTAAACTGTATTATGGAAGAACGAGGTCCACTACACAAGGAAGGGGTGGATAGGACAAACAATTGCTTGACCTTAACGGATTTGAACTCAAACGGTAGATTTATGACTAACAATATCAAAGAATATTGTTTGGTGGGTTGTTGTCTTTTCTTGGTTTATGGGACTTTCAGAAGACTAGATCACTAGATCATTTCAATTGGTGGCTGCTGGCCAAGAGTTATTTACTTCCGAAACTGTCTCATATTTAGGTCAATGTGTTGTTATGAAGTGGTGTTTTTAGCAGATAAGAATCATTATATTATACCCTAACAAAATAAATAAAAGTTATAAGAAATACCCTAAAAATACCCTAGAAAATACCTATTATCTAATCTGCATCTATTTCCCAAAACTAATATGAACTCACTTTTAATCCTAGGGTCTTATTTTTTCAAAAAGTTTTATTTTATTTATTTATTTGTTTGTTTGTTTGTTAATTTATTGTTAAGCCCCGCAATAAAGCAGGGCATACATTTCTTTTGTTGATACCCATGTTCCTCTCTACGGAAATCTTAATGGCAAAAGGTGAAAGATGTATGCGATCTGAATAGAAACCAGAGTGTACTAATTCTAGGGTCTTATTGTAACGTTTTGGTATGATGAGCGGCCCCAGGTGCCGCGCATAAAGGAGGCAGACGAGTCGGCAGCAGTACCAAAGAAAGGGTTTTTACTGAGACGGCTGCGACAGACCTAGCGATCAGGAACGCTGAGGCTGGCCCTGGCTGTCATCAGTGTTACCACAACGGAGGAGCTGGCCCGATGACCAGTCCATGTGGGGATTGTGGACCGCCAGCCAGGGATGGCCGAGGATGAGGGGGCAGTCAGGGGAGTCAACAATGAAGAACTGGATCCACTGGGAAGTGCTCCATCTTATCATGGTTTTGATTAGTTAGACTGTAGACTCAGATTCACAGTCAAACTGTACTCGTGCTGCAGAATATGGACGGTGTTTTGAAAAAGACTGGTGGAGAGAATAAGTCAATAAAGCACTTCAGTTTGCATAAGAGAAATAAATTCAGATGTGTTTGATAGTAACAAAATAAATAGAAAATGTTCTTCCCACATGAGAAACCAATATTTTTTTGCTGTCTGTCTATTATTGTTTGTCCTGTTGGCCCTGTGTCCCTCTTCTTAACGACTTGTTTATACTTGAGACTTGTCTATTGTGTGTGTGTGTGTGTGTGTGTGTGTGTGTGTGTGTGTGTGTGTGTGTGTGTGTGTGTGTGTGTGTGTGTGTGTGTGTGTGTGTGTGCATGTGCGTGTGTGTGTGTGCGTGTGCGTGTGCGTGTGTGTGTGTGTGTGTGTGTGCATCTGCGTGTGAGTGTGAGTGTGCGTGTGTGTGTGTGTGTGTGTGTGTGTGAGAGCGCATGCAATTGTTATTGTACTTGTTCTGTTCCGTAACTCCCTTTCTCAGAAATCCTGCCCCGAGGTGGGTTCCAGAAGGAATAAATGTCTATCAGAGGAGCGCTGCATTCCTGTAGGGATTTGAACAGGATTCAAGGGGACTACTATAAAACAAGATACAGCTGTCAACACCAACACCAGTTCAAGCCTTTGTATATACTGTATGTTTATTTATGATTCTCTGCAACTTTATCTATGCAATATTTACACATGTTAAAATGACATATCTCTTCTCTGGATTTTTGTGTTATTCGTCATCATGTTATCTACAAATCTTGTCAACATACTGAGTTTTGCCATTTTCTGCATAGTGAGTAGCGAGGGGCTCCAGCCTGTCTACGTGGTGAGGTGGTTTCATCAGCCTGATTATGGGAACACCACAGTGACTGGTGTTCCTGTAGGTCTGATAGCTGCTGGGACTTGTGGTCTGTACTGACTGTGTTCCAGCACATTGACGACCTCATATGAGCAGCAGCTTGCCTTGACTCAAAAATTCAACTCAAGTTCAAAGCACACTCTCATACCTCGCCAAGGTTACTTTAGTTTACAGTTGACACTGAAAGATAGTCTCCTGAAAGCAATGAGGGAGTACATCATGAATCTTTGCAGTGGTGTGTGTGAGTGTGTGTGTGTGTGTGTGTGTGTGTGTCTCCTTGTGTGCGTGTGTGCGTGTGTGTGTGTGTGTGATTGCCTTTGTCTCAGTGCCCGCAGTGGTGGGAGTGGACACAGTGGGTCTCCTGTAAGTGCAGCATTTCTCAGTGCCAGTGGAGGTCAGGCCCAGGCACTGTGGGGGTGCGCCCCTATCCTGCCGCGGTGGGCCGAGAGGCAGGGGGAGGCCTCTGCACTTCTGGGAAATGGCCTGGGCCTAATTGGAGCCTGACTGGCCTCACATGTCTCCACTTAGGAGGAGGAGACTGAGACGGAGGATCCCGCTGGCCCTGAGAGATCTGCAGCATGCCTGGGCTGTTTCTGTTTTCCCTTCATCAGCACAACCACAACACAGACCTCTCAGCTCAGTCACAGGCCTACTGGCCACGCGCCAAAGAGGAGGACCACAGGGCATGGTGGTGTAGCATGGCAATGGCATGGCATGGCATTCTTGTCATGTTCCCTTTGTGTATCAGTGCCACCGTTTTGGGTATGCCAGCTCCCCCAGGGCAGTAGCTCTTCTTTCTGGATTTGAGTGTTCTTACTGACCTCTGTCTGGGTCACAGAGGTCAGTAAGATCATCCTCACGTTGTTCTCTTTAGGTTGTGCAGTGCACAGAACACGCTATCTCACAACTAAAGACTGGCTCACAATGCCTCTTAAACCCCTACATTGTTTCAGCTGAAAAGCAATGTGAGAAGAGAATAACAGGGTAGAATTACAAAAACAAAGATGAACCTCCAGCTTTACCAGCCCACCCTCTCTCTTGTTTGCTCACTCATTTGTTCCTGCTCTCTCACTCTCTGTGGCAACATGCCTCTCATTTCCCATAAAGCAAGGTCAACTCCCTTTGTCACTTTGCATTTCTCGAAAATGTCATTATCTTCTTGTTTTACACCCGCAATAAAACAATGTGTGAGTTGAATTGTGTGAAGATGATTAACAAAAGCAATACATCTGGCTAATGCTTTCAAAAAGGCACCTGGCCCATTTGGAGAAAGATAAACTGCACACAGATGTTGACTTGATAGCTTCAAAATAAGTTTGGATTTGTTTAAATCATTTTGAAATGTAGAGAAGTTGAGAGAATCATTGAGATGTTGTGGCGGAGACAACTCATGTGGAACTGAGAGGTTATCATTGAACTATGAAGCCCTCATTGCCTTCTTCAGAGGCACAACCGAGAGCATCCTGACTGCATGCACCACTGCATGCACCACAGCCACTGCACTGTCGGGGAAAAGGTACCGAAGCCTCAGGGCTAAAACCCAGTGGATGACAAACCCCAAACAATCAGGCTCCTGGAGAAACACACTGGTAAAAAACTAAATACTCTTACCCCCAAAACCCGTACTAAAATGTAATAAAAGCGATTCAGATGCCATGTCATGTCATACCATCTGTTAGTGACAGTGTTAACACTTATACACAGACACTTGCATGACTTGAATCTGAACCCGAGGGTGTATAGGTTAACAATGGGTTGAATCTGAACCCGAGGGTGTATAGGTTAACAATGGGTTGCAGCTATGTCATTGTCATTATGTCTTTCTACTCAGAAACAACACTGTCAGTTGATATTTCTACTTATCCACTGTATACATCCATTCATTGCAGTTTCCAGCGTCCTCCATTCCATTGAGAAGAATCATTTCTTATTGATTGCATTTCCAGGCATCATTTGATATGATACATGATCACTTGTAAATATTGATATTTCCCAGTTTCCCAGTCTGCAGCTGTTTAGGGCTTTCAATATTAACTTATGAAATTGTATCAAGCATTATGATGCTGTAAAGGAGGCAATGATACAACTTTATGGATATTTATTGCGGTCTCCAGTTACTGCTTGTTACTGCAGAAATGTAATGTTAAAAGACTGCCCCCAAGTGGAAGGTATGATTATTAGTTAGTTGTATTTTTGGGTTAGAATTCTACTACTGAACGACAGCAAAAAGTGTAGCATTATAGTGCACTGCCACCTTGTGGTAGGTTTAGGAAACCACTCTGATTATCCTGTGTTTTGACCCTCGATGAGGGATGAGCCTTGATTGATTTAAGTTATCACAGAGTGGCAACAACATTGTCATGTTGTGGGATCGAACATAAATGAAACATTACTATCCTTGAATGCAAGAACGACACCCACTCAGAAGTTGTGACGAGTTTGTCTTTATTTTATTTCAGCTTGATTACATGGCAATGATAGCAACCTCAAATCAAACATTATGGAACAAAAAAAGGAAAAATGGCACTCTGCTAATAATAATACTAATAATTAAAAAAAATGTATATTGCTACAAAAACTCAAAATGACATACAAAATGAAGACAAATACCCACTATACATTTAAGTATATACAACCTTGATAAATAAACCAATACTGTCTAGAATTATGATTGTTTGATTTGCATTTACTTTCTTTTCTCTCTAGTCAGTGCACTGAGATGGGCAGAGGAACTAAACATGACATCAAACAGGCAAGTAGAGCATTATGAACAACAGCAGGCACTGATGACATTAGAGAAGACATGGCTTTATGCACATACAGCTGCATTTTCATTACCGTGGTGGCAATTGTAACACGTACAATTCTACTTTGATGAAAAATATTCGGGTGAACAAAAGATATGTCATTTCTGTGGCGCTCACAGATTTGAACCCTCCACATATCTGAGCCCTCTTACTCTGGGACAATGGTCTCCCCACTGTGGAGTACATTCCTAACGAGTAGATTTGTATTGTTCCAAATCAGACAACCACTTATCCTCAAGAGCTCAATGAAGAAGTCCAAGAAAAGGCAATGCACTTGAACTGCCTTAAATCATCCCCACAACAAATAACTGTCGTTTGACTTATGCATAAAGAACTGTTTCACTAGGTCGGAATATTAATAGGCTTTAGCTACTTTTTAAAGAGATATTTTCCAAGGCATAAACAATGCTTCAGATTCAGATTCAGATAACGTTTATTGCCACTATGCATTACACATATAGGAATTTGCTTCGTCACCACAGCAAGTGCGTTTATACTTTTTTCACATGTCAAAAAACAGGACAACACAACAACAACAACAACACAGGACAGACAGACAGCTTTTGGGGGAGGAGTGTTTTAAAAAAATTCAACTTGGATTGTTCTAGCATTTCATATCTCTAGGTGAAAAGGCAGTTCAGAGGTTAGGCCTATCCTACTGGGTAAAGAGAGGTGAGGGCAACATTGTTGAGGCGGAGAGGTTTAAAGCAGCATGACTGAGAAAGACTGTCTTTGTGAATTAGCTATCCAGCAGCATGACAGGTCACATTTCATTGAGTGTCGTGCAGACAAGAAATAACGGAGAGAACTTTTCTGATCATCAAATTCTCCTGTGTATGTGTGTACAAGAGAGAAAAAGACAGAGGATGAGAGAGTGCAAGAGAGAAAGAGAGAGAGAGATGGGCAGATGGGGACAATAGCTCAGTTTCCAGACTCTTAAACCCCCTGTAAGCCCCTGAACAGAGCCCTGCATTGACAGACTCTTACTGGTCAGACCCCAGAATAGACATCCAGGTCCTACAGGAAATGAACAGCGGGAGCACTTTCCCACACTAAGACCCAGTCCAAACCGCACTACCGTGTTCCACAGAACTTGCACAACCAAACGTATATGTCCAAACTGCTGAGGTTATACATTAACAACAGAGTTCAACTTTGATACAAACAGAGCTTTGACTCTTGACATGGTTTTTGAGTGACAGTTTGGACAGGGCCTGAGTGTATCTTGATACAAACAGATCCACAACCTAGTAACGATCTCCTGAGAGGCAACTTTGACTGAAAGACTTTTTTCCACTTTTCTACAAAATCACAAACAGTTGGCAATTTTTACCCATATCCCCTCAGACAGTAAAGATCTTTACAAAAATCAATACAACAAAAGCTCAAGACATGAGACTGGAAAATACAGTTTATGCTGTAAAAATAGACACATATTGCCCAAAGGTATTAAAGCACACAATAAAAGATCACTCACTTTTTCTTTCCAAAAAGCTAGTAAGAATATTTTGGTTGGGATGCCACACTCGGTCAGACCTGCTGAATTTAGATGGTGTGTGTGTATGTGGGTGTGTGTGTGTGTGTGTGTATGTGCGTGTGGTAAAGCATGAAAAAGGGGTCTCTCTCTGTGGGGGGGGGGGGGGTTCACACGCAGAGAGAGAGACCCCCCCCCCCCCCAAGATACACCCATTATAGAGCTGAACATTCAGTCAGGGAGGAGGCTTTGTACGGTAGAAACCCAGCATGCTCCCTTTCCAGTAGCCTGTAGAGTAGTCCCAAAGCTAGAGCTATCCCAGAGAACCCCTCCAGAGGCCAGAGGGAGACCCTGGCCCGCCCTGAAAGCACAAAGTCCACTCTACTGAGGGTGAGCAGGTTCCCACAGCCCAGTCTCTCAAGTGCAACGGGGGAGTCTGAGCAGCTCTAGTGCCTCTTCATGGACGACACTTTCTTCTTCCTGGCAGCCAGCATCTCGTAGAAGGGATCCCTGCTGATAGCAGCTCTGTGAGATTAGCAGGAGAGAGGGAACAGAGTCAAGACACAAACAGGGGGCATTTTGTATCTTTCATAGCCTTCATGTAAAAATCTAAGCTCTATATAAGAGTGGCAACCACAAATGCAACAGTGTGTCTAAATAAATAACACTTAAGTTGAAGAAACATAATGGCCATTACAAACACACTTTCTCTGTGATAGATAATGATACGCTGTGGTTAACCAGGCAGAAAACACAGCCGAGCTGCACACTCACTTGATGCTGTTCATCCATTCGTCCTTCTCCTCGGTGGTAGGGGCTGAGATACGGTAGAAGGTGTGGTTGCCCTCCACCACGCGTCCATCCGCCTCCGTCTTACAGGCCTTGATCACCTGGTCCTTGTTGTCGGGGATGAAGAGCTCAAAGCAGTTCTACAGAAAGGAGACACTCTGGGGGTCAGGACAACAAAACAAACAAACTGCCAATGGCTCCTGACCCTAGCATACATGTATTTTTTCTTATGATGTCTGATGGATGATTCACTTAACTTAGACAAATGTATTTGTTTTGCTTTGGATAAAGGCATCTGCTAAATGCCAAAAATGTTATGTTAAAGACCGGTGCCGGACCACCAGAGGGAGACAGAGGACTAGACTACCACTGAACTGTATGGACACTGTAGTGCTCCCCCCGTATTCCTTTGCTTGTCTGAAGAAGTGATTGGTGGATGAGTGGATGTGCCTGTTATTCATGGAATTATAGGATGTAATTCATAAAAATGACAGGAAGGAGTGAGTAAAGGGGATAGTGTACCTGGTCTAAGAGATTCATCATGATAGAAGGTAGTGTGTGTGTGTGTGTGTGTGTCCTGTGTGTGTGTTATGCTATTGCTCCAGTGCTGTTCTTACAGGCTTTTTGTCCTCTACCTCCCGGATACTCAGGTTCTCCAGGGGGATGATTCCTCTGGGTTCCTTATCCTACACCAGGAGACAAACGTATACGATCAAAATAAAATAAAATGTTAAGAGTACTGGTTGCTGTGGGACACGCCAAGTTAGGATACGTGTCCAGAAGTAGGCTATCACATATCACAGAGGACCATAGATTAAGCTCCCGGGGGCTGTACTCACAGTGGTGTACTCAAAGTAATAGAGACAGTTGTCTGTGAGGATGAACCATCTTCTCTTCCAGGTTTTGACGCGTCCCCCTGATGGACAGACACCCAGTGTTAGACAGACTCAGTGGTGAGAGAAGGGGGGGGGAGCACCGAGCAGCACAGGGCCGAGCAGCAGATAGGCAGACAGACGGATGTACGGGACAGACAGACAAGACAGATGACGGCCCTAGAAGACACCCATTCCCCATGGTTTAATTTACCCATCCAGCACAGAACTATGCCCCCTGCTGTACCTTCACCAAAGCATCCGGACAACTAGGCATTCTGTTCTATGGAGAGATCAGCTTTAAAACCACCGGAGGAATTATGTAATTATGTTGAGTGAGATTGTTCCTGATATCTCACCAGAATATTGACCTAGCTGCTAGGTGTGGCCATTAGAGACTACCTGACTCCTATTCTAGTGGAGGCTACACTTAAAAGAGCACGCTAGACCCAGTAGAGTTCAAGTACAGACGACACAGTGTCTCTTGTTTTAAGCCATACTCTAGTTCTGAAACCTGACTGCTTACTTAACTTAGTCCCACGGTAGCTGACTCAGGACATGTATTTAGAGCTGCAACAGTAAGAAGGGATCGATACCTAGGAAATAAAACCAATCACCGGCTATGCTTTAGCCCTCCAGAACACAATGACCTCCTACTACTAATGAAAATCACCCTGCAGTATTCTCTATAGAGTAAAACAAGAACATTGTTTTCCTCATTTGTCAAATGAGAAAACGTGACCCTAACTCAGACTGTCATGAATGATTAGGAGGCAGGTTTTTTTTAACGCCCCAGGCAGAAATCCTCCCCTCTTTCATGCCCCTGAGGGGGGGGGGGGGTGCTCCTCTGGTTAACTCGGCGCTCAGTGATCTGTGGATGACCTCTGACCTTCCCCCGCACCCCCATTTCCTGTGAGGGGAAACCTGATCACAGCAGCAGATGGCAGCTCACACTGGGAGGATGAGATGCCGACAAACACAATCCGGCAGGGAAACAGAACGCCTGGAGCGACGCTACTCAGCACGGGGTTGCTCACTCTACGGGCATCTCAGCCTGACTGGAATGTGGAGAACTGCTAATGCAGTATGTCTATGGACACAGGCTAACAGGATTATGGTGTCCGCCCTTTTGGATTGATAAACATGATACAGAAGCGTGTTTGGGCACTGCTTGAAAGTGCTACACTGTTGAGCAATTAGACCATCACCCATGTTAGTATAAAGCCGCACTACGAAACCCCCACCTACAAAACACAGAAGAGCTAAGCGGTATTGACGCCACTTAACTGCACTGTAAGAAGAGAAAAGAAGATAAGGCACACTTGAACGTATCATATAGCAGCGGATGCTACTGTATATGATATCCCATCATATCACAGAGGTCCATGATATTGAAGGTTATTCAAACACTATTGTCTACATTTAGTCACTTTGTTAATACCATCCTTTCTTGTTGACAAGTTGGAGAGCGTTCTAAACAGGAGACCCACAACAATCTCAGGACACACAGGCATGAATGTTGAAACAGACACCAAAACACAGAATAGTCACGTGGACGAGAAGACAAAATGGCAGAATCACACAGCAGATGAGAGTTGATTGGGTTGGCGGTGGTGACTGATGATCACGTCAGTTCCTGTGACTCAGAGAAGACAACCCCGGCCAAAAATGTCCAGGACAAGACGGCTCTGTCCAGGGAGATTTTTGGAGGGCGGAGGGTGGAGGAGGGTGCTGGGCTGGAGTGGAGGAGGAGGACGCGAGATCGCCCATGCACAGGGAGGGAGGGAAGGGGAGAGAGGGGCTGGGCAAGCGGGGGTGAGGAGGGAACCAGGACATTTCTTCCACTTTTCAATTCCCATGAAATTGACACATTATGAGACAACTTGTCATTTTAATTGCTCTTCTGACTTACATGGCAGAGTAATGGCACCTTGGACTCGGCAGATGATTCAATTACAATCCACTAACACAATTACTGGAATCTTCGTCCTAACCACTTATGATTAAGTGCACTTAAACATGCATAGCTCCACTGTAGCACCCAGCCCCCGACTCCCTCTCTAACCTCTCCTTCTCAACACACTCCCCCACTCTCCCTTCTCCCCACATGCCCACAGACACCCAACTTCACTGCAGTCCAGCACCACACCAGGCTAAAGCCATACAATAACCCTTCCGATCCATTAAGAGCATGACAGAGAGCAGAGGCTTTGAGCAATTTGGCATAGGTGCAGTATTCCCTTTCTGCCCAATCAGAGTGCCAACACAACAGCAGAGATTTTCTTTATTTTTGAGGTGGAGGTTGTATGTTTGAAGATCATGTACAATAGCAAATACAGGTCGATTTTTTTTTTTATAGATTGCCAATGGATGTAATTCAAAAGCAACTTTATTTGTAGATCTCTCGGAAAAAGTTCTTGGTTGTGTTTTCTCCAGAGTTCAAAGAGGAATACTGCAGCTCCCAAAAAAACAGAGACCAAAAAGGAGGTTGATCACCACAGAAACACAGAGAGACGGTAGACCTAGTCACTCCAGTGGTCACAAAGCAAAAAACAAATAGGCCACCAGTTCCCCGAACAGGCTACTGAAGGCAAGCACCCGGCAACCGCCCGGTAACCACACATGTATATAGTGAGAGTGAGAGAGAGAGAGAGAGAGAGAGAGAGAGAGAGAGAGAGAGAGAGAGAGAGAGAGAGAGCAGCACGTGGACAAACCACCAGCTCAATGGGAGATCAAACGAACAAGACAGACAAACAGTCAGATCAAAATGAGATTAAGTCAATGGAGGAACAAACCCAACGAAAACAAAAATCCACAAACAAAACCATTAAAAGCGTACGGAAATAAATGAAGAGGAACGGAAGCATGGCGGACCACCAAAAGCATCTGAGAGCTGAGAGATGGACTAGTTTTGGGAAGAGCAGGTGTACATACCTCCTGAGGAAAGACAACAGCCAAAATCATGGGAACAAACAAACAAACGAGGAAGAAAGAAAACAAAAACAAATTAAATGATAAGAAATCATAGCACCACATCTTGCTAATTACAGGAGATACTGGATGCACTGTTTTACAACTTTGGCACTCAAGAGGAATTCCCCTGAACATGAATTGACAACAACCGTCAAAGTAAATGGAAAAACCTGAGACAAACAGATCGTTAATGTTTTATCAGGTGATGTATTGTTTCATCTACTGGTTTGCCAAAGCCTCCTCTGTTGGCGTTACTTGGGAACAGTTCCCTTAATCACCACCAGAGGGGGTTTCAGCTCACCCAAGTATTGTGGTAAGTAAGTATTGTGCCAACTTTTGTAAAGCACTGCATTGCACAGCAGTATCTCCTCTTGGGTCCCAGTCCTTGATGTCCGATTATTTACCTTCCACCCAAATGATTACACATTATTAGACTCCAACTTCCCAGTTCGGCATCACTAGAGAGTGATTGTGTGTTTTCCTCATGTTAAAAGTATAGGTTGTAAAGATTCACACTGATTCAATTGCAATTAGAACTTCAGATCATCATGGATTTATCAAAGTTAATTGTGAATCCATACAAACAGAGAAGACCCCACTGGGAAACAGAGAGGGTGGAGAGGTACATCAGGACAAATGGGTGGAGAGATCAGGACAAATGGGCTTCTCTCTACTGGAACACTTACTCATAGGGAATATTTACCCTGCACACAGACTTCCATGAAAGACCTCATGTCAAATTAGTGGTCGGAGGTCAAGTGTATGAGTATAGAAGTGTGTGTCTGATTGTGTAGTGATGTGAGTCTGCACTGTACTGTTCATGTCTCTCTATGGCCACAGGTACAATGTGCATCTGTGTGTGTGTGTGTGTGTGTGTGCGTGCGTGTGTGTGTGTGTGTGTGTGTGTGTTTGTGACAGAGAGAGAGTATGAATATGCCTTGTGTTGAATAATTGAAAGCTCTCCACATGTGGTCGTCTGATCTCAAGGCTACATCCATAATGCAGCATGGTGGATAGTAGCTCCTCAGATGTCGCACGCACACACGCACACACCCCTCTCACTGGTAATGTAGCGAGAGGGGGCACGGGTCATTATGTCGACCACCTTTTTCCTATGAAAACCCTGAAAGAATCCATCACACAATTGCGAGCGTGATGGACATTTAAAAAACGTTAATTGACGGGCACGGTAACATTGGGTGAGTTCATTTTAGAACTTCACAGTCTCTACCAGTGCAGCGTTTCGTCCACCTTTTATTCATGTGATCCTACTCACCCAGTTTAAGCAGCCAACCCTCCCGGTCTGGGTTGAAGAAAGTGTGTGTAAGGTCGTTGCCGTCGTCCTCTGGGATTTTGAAGGGCTCGTTCTTGATGCTGTCATACAGGTTCTATCGGGAGGGGAGGAGATGACAGACAAAGACATGAGTACAGGTGTTGCTGGAGACGAAGAGGGTAGGGCAGAGGGGCTTATAGGGGCAAAGGATGGAGGTATAGCTTGGGAGATTGTAGGAGGGTGGAGAGAGGGGGGAAGGACGGGAGAAAAGAAAAGTTGGTGTTGGGATTAACTGACCGAGAGCAGCCCTTTGGCAGGGAGAGAGGACTAGAGTGTGAGATGAACTTAAAAAGAGCGACACAGGGATGGAGAGAGGGTGAAAGGGAGGACAGGGGAGTAACGACCAGAGAGTTTAAGCAGAGCCCAAAGTACCCTGAGCAGGTCCTCAGGCAGGTCTCCCCCCTCGTTGATGCCTCTGTTCATGGAGATGAAACGCTCCACCGCAGGCTTGTCCTTCACGTTGGGGTTGTGCAGGCTGGTGTTCAGCATGATGATGGCAAACGACAGGATGTAGCAGGTGTCTGGAACACACACACACACACACACACACACACACTCAATGTAACACCAGACACCTTGTTCACACTCCCACTGGAGGAGAAGGAGTTCAGCTTGATAGGAATGCGTCCGAGGGAGCGATATTTACCATGAAAACACAGCCTGCTGCCTGTGTTTAATGCAGTGTTTAAATATGAATGTAAATGACTCTAGTTGAACCGATTGCACTTTGGAGACTAGCGTCAGAGAGAGAGAGATAGACCTCATTAGTGAAGAGTGAGGAGAGTGAGAGTAAGTGGAAGGGTGTATAGTTTGCTGTGTGTGTGTGTGTGTGTGTGTGTGTGTGTGTGTGTGTGTCTGTGTGTGTGTCGGAGACAATGTGGTCCAAGCCCAGCTGACACAGCAGCACTTTATCGGCCTGTTAGGCTGAGGAGAAAGCCTATGCATTATTGACAAACATCTGCATCCATGTTGCAGTCAAGCGTCTGCCGTGGGCACTGTGTCCCAGTCGGAAAAACACCCAGACAACCTTCCGGAAAACACTTATTCACCATGTCTTCTAATTAAAGCAGCGATAATTGAGTCAACACTCATATCCTGTTCAATACTGGCTGTGAATTAGAGGAAAGGACTTCAGCCGAGGCGCCTTTGAAGCGTCCTTCAGTGAGAACAGGATGACTTGGTGCGCACGGACGACTTGAGGGTGTGAGGTGTGAAGTGTGTGACATTGACGACAGGACATACCTGTGGACTGGAAGACGCCAGGATTGCACTGGCAGTAGCGCTGAGCGAAGGACTCCATCATGCGGTCGATCTTCTGGGCCTCCCCCGGCAGTCGGAAACTCCACAGGAACTGTCTGTCAGGAGGCGGGAAAAGAGCACAGTCAGCAACACAGCAGCAGCCCCGTCATAGTCAAAAGGCTGGATGAGATTGCTTTTACATTAGGGTGAGATTTCCACCGTTAGGGGTAACAAATGTATAGGACAATCAGGTTATGGTTTATCAGGGAGAGGCTATGGCATGGGTCCGGGCTCAGGTCTACAGGAGGATATAGATTAGGGCTGCCACAAACGATTATTTTCATAGTCGATTAGTCACCGATTATTTAAACGATTAGTCGACTAATCAGATCATAAATTACAGCTTATCGCACAATTACTCAATCGCTCTTATTTAGCTATCATCTTCTAAATCAGCTTCTAAATTTAGCTTGAAGTTGTTAGTTGTTGTTGTAGGCATGTGCTAACTAAAAATAAAGACAATTAAAATGATTGTTCACTCAAAAATAGATCTTTTAATGAAGCAGCATATTTATTTCTGGCATCACTTGCATGTAATGTAATAGTGCAAAACAAAGGGTATAGTGCATCTTCTCAGGCATCAATTTTATCACAGTACATCATTTTTTAAATGTAGTACTCAGCAGTTTGCACTCTACTACATTTAAAAATTGTGTTTGATGCCTGAGAAGATGCACTATACCCTTTGTTTTGCTCTCTCTCTCTCTCTCTCTCTCTCTCTCTCCCCCTCTCTCTCTCCCCCTCTCTCTCTCTCTCTCTCTCTCCCCCTCTCTCTCTCCCCCTCTCTCTCTCTCTCTCTCCCCCTCTCTCTCTCTCCCCCTCCCTCTCTCTCTCTCTCTCTCTCTTACACACACACATTTAATATCTTTATTTGCGTTCCCATTTTACAATAAAATTCTTGAACACAAACAGTATTAGTTGCACCAGCATAGGACACTCGATAATTCAAGCTTTACAATCTGTCTATGGGTACAGGTAGCAGCGTCTCCTCCATATGTGGCGGCTGCCTGACGACTAGTCTGTGGACATTACTAAGGCTTCCAAATATAAACACTAATAATTTACATTTGTACCCAAGCTGTACAATGGCATAGAGATCCGTGTCCACTGACAGTCCGTTCAGGTGCGCCAGGGAAGGGTCTAAGGCATTCTCCGGTAGTCTATAGACTCTCCCGCTGAGGAGCGCCCGCTTGAACGCGAGCCTCAATACGGTGATAAAAAGCATTGATGTCAAAGCGAGTTTTCCAAGCACTGGTTGCATCTTCTACATTAATGATGGCAGTTACAACGGGTGTGCGTGTGGGCAGATGTTAATAAAACGTTATTTAGGTTTAGATGTCGAAAAACTCTCAAACAACTTTCACGAGCTGTGCGGCAACCGGCCCGCTCCCCAGCTGCTGCTGCACACGCACTAGAGTGCAGATCAGACAGACGCACTTCCAATATCACATCGTGTAAAAAAGTCCTCCTCCCATTCTGGATGGAAGTTGTACGTTATTGGTTTCTTACTTGGTCCAGCTTCCGCACTCATTTGTATACCCTTTCTTTAGTATTATATAGTAAATAGTAGAAATTGGAAGGCTAACTAGTTAATTAGTCTCGCCGGTATTGTAGTTGGCGCTGTTGACTGCGCATGCGTGGTGAACCGTGTGTTAGGTGAAAAGATCAGATCTCAGACTGGCTTACCTGTACGTCAATCAAGTGGCAAAAGCCATAGTGAGGATGGATGATAGGCAAACGCTAGCCAGTGGCAGCTTCAGGGAAGAAAAACGAATGCTTATCGCTTATTTCAGCTCCAAAAAAACATGCGATGACGTCGATTACCAAATATGTCGGCGACGATTTTGGTAATCGACGTCGTCGCGACTAGTCGACTAATCGTGGCAGCCCTAATATAGATAATGCCCATATGGGAATAGATCTGTACTCTGTACGGTCAGAGTGAGTGTATGGGAGAGCTGATTAGGTGAGTCTACGGTGAGCTCTTACCGAAGGGCCTGAACCAGGTTGAGGTCTGTGAATTCGTGAAGCTCCACAAAGTCATGTAGGACCTGGAGGTTGAAGTCATCTCTGTAGAAGAGAGATAAATTGAATAGGCGAAGTTTAGTAGCAACAAAAATATTCACACAGTTTTTCAATGCACAAGGACACACACACACACACGCGCGCACGCGCGCACGCACGCACGCACGCACGCACGCACGCGCGCACACACACACACACACACACACACACACACACACACACACACACACACACACACACAGGGTGGTCCAAGTCACACACACTCATCATCTCATTTCTACCATGACATCACTCCTGACATATGTGCCCTTCAGAGTTAGTGATATCACCCATGGGATTGCGGGATGTCTCTTAGGAGGCCTCTCTGGCACGGGCAAATGCAGTTGCAGCTACCCAAGTGGATGTGTGACCAATCCGCTTTCAGGAAGAGACAACAAGCGCTGCCCCTCCCCCGGCGGGATCAGACCCAGCTCTTGATACCAATCAGAGAAAGAGAGCATCCATAAAGAGGTTTGTGCCTGCTCTCCAATTCCTGGTATGACCTCCTCGACCACACCCAGGCTGAAACACCATCAGGCACGTCTCCCTGCACAATGCAGACTATACACACAGCAGAATCGCTGGGTGTTGGCCATAATGCGCTGAATATAAAAGATGGTATCTACTCAAATGAGACACATTTATCCTCCATTTCTTTGCTTTAAGCCAACATTCCAGAGTTATTGGAGGCTTAATCACATTATCTACGGAAAGGAAATCAAGGACAGATGGACTTTGGAGGAATCGTCAGCCATCTTTGAGGTAAAAGGACCTAAATGTGGAACTAATAAGTAGTGTTAGGATAAAGGGTGTGTGCTTGACTGACCACAGGAAATGGTGTATAAGGGGAAATATGTGATCTGGAAATGGCTCATCAAAGTTACATTTGGAGAGAAGCACTGATGTTCTTCTCAACCACACACACGTACACGCACACGCACACGCACACGCACACAGACTGTGTGTCACTGCTCTGACCTCTCCCCAAGATAGTCTCCGATGGCCGTTTTGTTAAGCCCCTCCCCCTTGTAAAGGAACTGAGCGATGTCATCACTGGTGTTCTTTAGCAGGTCGTTCTCTATGAGGAATTGGATCCCCTGAGAAAACAGAAGACTTGTTCAGATACTGCTCATACCAACACACACAGGTTACCTACACTGACATTGTATATTCGGGGCACTCACCTTTTTGGGATCCATGTTGAATTTCTTCCGACCCATGGCTACTTGTTTATTCCTCTGCATATTTTTCCTGTAACATGAAAGAAATGGTTGTTGATTGAGCAAACTCACAACATCCTCTGTGTGTGATATGAAGGGAACATGTGTGCATAAATACAGTTCATCTAAATACTACGATACTACGGTAGTCATCACTCTAATAGATTTTCCATTTTCTATTTGCTTATTTCACAAGACTTGGGAGGTCAATACCATGAACTAATTCACTTAATTTCCAGGAAGTATTACATTCATTTACGTTTCTCATCTGCTTGGCAGTCACTACTGTCCCCATGGACCACTGATGACAACCTCCTATGATAAACTCACACTTTGAGCACATGAGAAAAGCTCATTTCTCAGGCCTGGAGTGCTCAAGGGGTCAAAGTGTGCTCTCAGTCCTCCTCATCACTATGGTTACGTCACCTTCCCTAGCTAGTAGGTCACCACATCTTCCCACTGATTCACTCTACCCAGCATTCCTCTGGCTTTTGTCTGTGAAACCACAGCACTCATCAAACAGATGCTAACAATCACACACACACCACATCTAAAAGCAGAGATCTAGCTATCTAGCTAGCTAGCTAGCTACAGGAGATGGGTCACCTTTTATTGTCTCCCAACAAATGGATTGGAAAAGAAAATGAGTCCTAATGCAATTTCGGAGATGGCCAAAGTGCCTCGCATAAAGAACCGTAGAGGTGGTGGAATCCTTCTTCACTTGAGTACCCTGAGCCTGCACTCGAGAACCCGCCCTCCCCTGGGACCTTCCATTGTCTGCCTTACGCCATACATCCCCCTGCATTATTCACCAAGTCTGCCATCACACTGGGAGTGGTTGATGAAACATTTAAACTGTCTTGGTAAAAGCACAGTCAATTTAGGGAGTGGGGGTGGTTTTGGGAGGGTTCAGGCAGGTACCTGGACATTAGGCATCAATATTTGATGTGGTAATTTGCTACGTTAATGGAAGACAAACAACAACAAAAAACACGTTGGATGCTAAGATGTAGTCGGTAGCACCCTGATATCTCATCCCCTACTCACCTCTCCTCAGTGGAACCCAGGTTCTCGATCTCACTGGTTACTTCTGCTATCTCATCCTTCAGCCGCTGGAATGGAGAAGAGGAAGGTTAGAACCAGAGAGGCTACGAAGGCTGTATTACACTCACACACTCACACATTCACACACACACACACACACACACACACACACACACACACACACACACACGCACACACGCACATCAAAGAAAGGAATCACCTCAGGCTGTTGACAAATGTGTATAGTACAAAAGCGGTATAGTCACACAACACTGGGTCTGCTGACAAGGATGATACATGGCCCTAGTAGAATACTAGAACCTATCCATCCCATCCCTTCAGTCTGCACGTACGCACACACGCGCACACGCGCACACACACACACAGCCTGCCCTCTGCCCCACAGCCCTAACCAGGATTGACACTAACCAGGCAGATCTAATATCATAGCGTATGTTTGCGTGTAGCAAAAACAGCCATGCTCTCCAAACAATTCTTTCTTTTATAGATTACATTAAGGGAGGAATATTGGAGAATGACCTCGATACAAACGGAGTAGAGAGCATGAAATCTGATTATTTTTCGCTGCGTCTCAGAGGTTAATGGTGTTAGAGCGGATTCAGTATTTGTCTGCCAGCGCTCGGAGCGCCTGGTGCCAGACGGACTCGGGGAGAGGGCACTGAGGGGGCAGACAGGCGGGCAGGACTCCATGGGTGAAACGGGGAGTTACCTCACCTCAGTCAAAGAGTGGAGTGAAAAACGACAAATCACCGCAAGCCTGGCCTGTTTTGAGACAGACATGACAGACACACTACCATTGACCCAGGAGAACAATGACGAAAAAACTGGCCCGTTTACCAGCTCAACCATTCATACCAACTCTCCCTTCATTGTTTTTTTGGTATTTGACTTCATACATAATAGCAATTTAGCAACAGCCAACCTCTTGGAGAACATCTGTGTTTTCAAGGCCTATGCAATCACAACACATTCCTGAGATAGTTGCTTCTACAAACAAAGGCGGTGCTTGTGAAACAAGGCCTTGACATGCAGGGCCACAACGGGGGTGGAGTGGGTGAGTGTGGGAGAGGAGGGGGGGGGAGGGGGGAGGGCACTGAGGAGGATGTGTGTAGGGACAGAGAAGGGGTTGGTGGCTTGGGGGGAGGGGACAGGGTTAGTGGGGGGGGCGCATCAGATCACTCCTCCTGTGTTTGTCCGTCAGGGCCAGTGGACGTCACTGGGACATCTGGAGGCCCAATCACTTGCCTGTGTCGCCCTGGCTCAGAGCCACGCTGGCTGACTGGCTGTCCCCACGTTTGTCATTCCACAGACTGTTAATCGCGAGACCAGTCCGTCACACACTACGTGATGGAGGGAATGACCCTATGCTGTCCATGCTGTCAGTGGGGCAGGTGATACGCGGGAGGTACGTGAAAGGCTGAGGTGACGATCTCTCACTCATAGTACAAGAGTGTCAGTCAAACCACTGATACAAACGCTGGTTTACTGCCTGACAGATAAATGGGCACTCAAATGTGTCATGAGGACCCAACCGCATTACCGCATTCTTGTTTTGTCAGGAGGAAAAAGGAAATCATCCGGAATGTTTGCCTGCACGCCTTTCCAAACATACTTACTTATCCTCTAAATAGTCGCCCAACCAAAAAGGAAACTAGTGTCTAACTGTTGATGCACTGCCGGCAACCAGACACTGAATACTGTACTGTGTATAGAAATGACTAAATGACTAGATCAACAAAGTTCATTTCAGGCAAGTGTACTTCAGGGGGGAAATGCCATGCATTCCGTATAGGCTGAAATACATTATAGATCAGTCTGTTTGCGAAAGAGGCATCTGGACTGAGGCGGCGCAAACTGGCGGGGGAAGTAAATATTTAATCAAAAAGCACAGGAGAAGTAGACGGAGCCGGAGGAGGTCAGCCAAACGTCTGGGCCGGGAGAGTCAACAGGAGAGGACCTCCACCCTCAATCCCTCCACCCCTAACTCTCTCAACCCTCCATTCCTCAGTTACTACATCCAGAAGACTAGGTTACATTACAAGGGTGGAGCACTGGGCAGGAAATATTTAAAAGGGGCTAAAGGATTTTTCTCTTTTACTCTGGAACCAAACATAACTAATGATCCAATCTGGAGTTCATTTTAGCAGGAATACGCTCACCGGTACCCCTTACTTTCCTAACCATACACACATCCACACACACACATCCACACACAGACTCTCTTACCTGAATGTCCTCCAGCAGCTCTTGCTTGCGCCGGCGGATGTTTTCCAACTCCTGCTGCTCCTCTGGGGTGAGGTCGTCAGGCACTGAGGGACAGAGAGAGAGAGGGAGGGAGGGAGGTCAGGACAGGGTCACCTAAAAATACACACTCAATACACCTTGATCTCACTGTACTCACTGTGTATCTGCTCCCTAAGGCAGGAAAACTAGAATAGAAAGAGAATCTACCCGACCTACCATTTCACTTTACATTAAGAGGTGATCAAATGCCCTAGTGCACTATGGAAAACAAGGAGAGGGATAGAGAAAAGGAGAGAGAGTGGGGAGGGAGAGAGAGAGAGGGAGATTATGATGAAGTATGGTTTTGCAAGGGGATCAATAACCCAGAGAAACTCTAGCGGGCCAGTGGCTACGCAAGGCTAAGGTTTCATGCATGCCTTACATTAGGAGCCAGAGAGAAAGCACTGAGAGGCCTTGAGATGTACCAGCAACAGACGCGGGAGTGGACATCCAGCAGCCTGCCCTGTGTTTACAAACACTCCCCGCATTTAACCCCCCCACCCCTGCATCCCTTCTCCCTGGCTCCAATGCCTTCTTCTGCCAGAGGAGCTAAGCTCATCACACTGGTCAAAGGACTAACACACTGACTTCACCTATCCGAGTGAGACAATGCCCTGGCACTAGATATAGCTCTTTCTCCTCCCCCTGCAAATACCAATGATCCAACACCAATCTGGCTGAAGGTGTGTGGCTTGGCTTCAGTTCACACTATGCGAAGGCTACACTATGAGGGATAACAGGCTTTGGTGCGTGTCTGCACTGGGTTAGTCTAAATGAAGTAGAAGGCCGAGCCAGCAGTGCTGAGTATCAAAGCCAGAACAGGACTAACGTGGCATATCTCAAAGCTGCCTGTACAGTTATTGTTAGACTCCCGGGCTCGCCAAGGACTGAGGGAGGAGCAATGTGTGTGTGTGTGTGTGTGTGTGTGTGTGTGTGTGTGTGTGTGTGTGTGTGTGTGTGTGTGTGTGTGTGTGTGTGTGTGTGTGTGTGTGTGTGTGTGTGTGTGTGTGTGTGTGTGTGTGTGAGTGTGTCAGGGCCGATGAAAGCAAAGGAGAGAGTCTTGCGCACACAGCATTCCAAACGAGGTGCACACAACAAGAGTCAAGTGTGACATCCAACGGATCCTGATACAATCGCTGGAATGAATAACTCCACTTAGCCTAGCTCAAAACATGTCATGCATTTGAAAGCAACAAGCAACTTTTAACAACAATACGGCACGTCTCACTCATACTCTCCAACCCCGAGTGGATAAACCTGTACCTCAAAGATGAAGAAAAATAGGTAGTTCCCTCTCAGGTCCCTCCTATGACTGTCCCCCCCCCCCCCTGCGGGCAGTGGGACCAACTCCCTCTGTGGCCCCGCTCCCTCATAACCCCAGCAGGACGGTTCATAGGTCAGGGGTCAGCGACCTGCTGGAGCTCATGGGAGGGTTAACAAGCCCAGCGTTGCTGAGGGAGTAGAGCAGGGTTGACTTGCCTCATCCTAAGCCAACAACAAGCTCACATTTCTCATTCCACCACCATCCCCAAAGATACGTCGGACCAGAAAAGCCTCAGAAGAACTAGCAGTCAGTCATCCACCCTCTCCCATCCCCCCGTTCCTGTTCTCTGTCTCCTCCACTAAGGAACAAATTCACTGGCTCATTTCAGAGTGGTGTATGAGATCTGTGTACTGTATAACCCCCCCCCCCACACCCATGCTCTATTGGTAGACTGCAGTGATAGATGAGAGAGGCTGAACTCTATGAGTGGACATTGTGTTCCAACAGTGGCAGGCCAGAGGGTACTGTAAGTTAGATGGCTACAAGTCAAGCGCAGTGATCGATAGAAGCAGAGCATGATCAGCCAAACGGAAAGAGACAGGTTGACTGTATTACGTGAGATGCATGCGTGCTGGGTTCACAGTAAAGCATTACACCAAAGATCCCAAAATATAACATATTGACTCCAAATAGTCATGGATACAGGTAACATCATTTTCGCCACACAGCTAAGCTTCCCATCTTGCAAACTGCTTGGCTTTTTTCTTTGGGACGCCTGCAATTTGCTGTCAAGTAATGCACATGTCCAAGGCTGCCATATATCAGTATTACTAGCTGACAGCTGAAGCCAAGGCCACTAATACGTGTGGAATGGGGCTGGTATTTTAACAGTTTTGTCGAAAAGGCTTGAGCCGAGATTGTGAGATGTAAAGTCTCAAATGATTAACCTACTTCTCCTCTTCATCAACAACAACGTCTGGTGGATTTGGCACATTAGAAAATACCTCGTCATCATTCTCGCTGAACCAGCTTGCCATAAGATGGAAATGCTTGTGAATTTTAACTATTGGTGATGCCTGTCTAACTTCACTAGCAATTAGGTCGACAATGCGGTCATACCTGGCAATCTAAAGGCCATTGTAGGCATGGCAGCCATTAGTGATATGTGCCACTGACTCTCCATGTACATGATGTACATTGGGGTGCATAACACAAAAAGGCTTGCGAGTTGGCAGAACATGTAGCCTTGCTTTAACAGTAAAGATAAGTATGTCCTCGGCCTGTGGCAGCGTTTTTTCACATGGAACGTGATACAGAGTTGAAAACAAAGTCCAGAGCAGCAAGTTTCCCCTGCAACCTCAGGACAGTCCAGTGTTGCATTAACTGCTTCTGTCTGATACTGAGAAGAGTTGTCCTTGGTGATGAACGCTGCAGCACCTGCAATGTTCCGTCATGGGTGACCGTAGCCTCCACAACCAACACAGGGTGTCAGTGACCACTGCATCAGATGGAGACACTGGTTCCATTTGTGGGTTAGCGTGTGTCCATTTGAGCTAACACACACACACCAGATCTGGGGGTTGAATGCACGGCCCTACAGCTTCATAATTAATGAGACCTTCCACATGGCCTTCCCACAAAGATGTAGAAATGTAAAAGCTAAATGAATGTGATTGTGGTATGCATAATTCAGCACACATTCTCAGAAAGCAAATATCTGAAATTACAGTGCATAATTAAAATTATATTTTTTAAATAACAAAAGACCAAACCAAATACCTTGAGGAACCCCCCCCCCCCCCCCACATTTGAAATGCATTGAAATGTCTGGTGATTTTTAAACAGGCGGATAACAGACAAAAGGAGTCTCAAACAAGACTCTTGTAGTGTGGCTTTAGGAGGGGAACTCATTCACTGAGCACAACAAAGAGACTATGTTCTCTCTCCCGTGATGGGCCAGCTGGGCCGGGACATTACAGCCAGGTTGGCCTGACCTTTTACTACGGTGCTTCCACAGCCTCGGGCCTGTCCACCAATCAATGGTGACACCGGCAGTCGGTCGCATGCTTCCCCAAACACTCGTAGTCTCCATGGAAACCACCAGTTTCTCGCGTTCTACCTCACCTCCGAGAGGGATGCTGACAGGCGAGTGGGCCTTTGGGAATGCAGACAGATAGCAAAATAAACACTAGACTGGGCTTTTCTTTATGCAGACATTTCCCGTGAGAGTGTAAGCATCTCACTCTTTGTCTCGGGAGGAAGAGCTGGCCTTATAAATATGAACACATAGACACACACAGACACCCGCAAGTAGTGCTGATGGGGCACAGCAATCCAATAGAGAGACGATTTCATGCTGCCTTACATTTAATGGCCTCATCTCAAATCGATTGCACAAGATAATGTCACGCTGAGTAAACCCAGGAACAGTGTTTGTGTGCCAAACTGCAACACAAACAGGACACACAAGGACAGGGGAGAATGATAAACCAAGAAGTCGGTCCTCATTCTGAGAAAGTGAAGTCATACTGGGTGGACGCTTGGTGGAAACCACAGGACAGCACAGGTCCCAGAGGGAGAGAGAGAGAGAGGTAGTGAGGGAGAGAGAGAGAGGTAGAGAGGGAGAGAGAGAGATGTCCTGCACTGTAACCTCCCTCTCTGGAATCCTCTGGCATCCTCAGTGATGACAGGCTCTGGTTAGACTTACTCAGGTATGTGTTGGGGACACACCCTGGCATTTGGTCAGGTCCTCTGCCTCCAATCAGACAAACCACCACATCAGGGAGGGGTCTGTCCCTGTTGTGCCACGCAAAAAACGACAGGCATCAAGTGGGTGACGGGTGTCATTTCCCAGAATACAAACTACAGTGGGAGGGGGAAAACACATCCACTTAGCTAATTGCTGAAGGGTGGTTGTCCAGGATGCTGTTCTCCCCCTACTGCCTCTGATTGCCGTTTGACTGTCATTCATCAAGCCCCTGGTTGGCACAGCTAACACAAAGACTCTGCCTGCCGTCACAGATGGAACAGCCGTGGTTTAAAGAGACAGTTTTACTGGTGCTCTCCGTGACAAGACTCATATAGGTGCAGCAAGCGACAACAGAAACCGAACGAGATATGGGAGGTGGGGGGGAGGAGGTGTTTATTTCTTTTTTTCCAAATTCATGAGGTAAAACCAAATGACATCTCATTACATTTATCATCCCCTGGATTTCTCACAACCTATTGTCTCTGTGTGACTAACTCCTCCAGAGGTCCTCAGTACTTTCAGGCAGCCAACAAGCCGCTAAGGGTTCTACAGAGAGAGAGAGAGAGAGAGAGAGAGAGAGAGAGAGAGAGAGAGAGAGAGAGAGAGAGAGAGAGAGACAGACAGAGAGAGACAGACAGAGACAGAGACAGAGACAGAGAGAGAGAGAGAGAGAGAGAGAGAGAGAGAGAGAGAGAGAGAGAGAGAGAGAGAGAGAGAGAGGCATGACACCCGTTCTGACTGGGGTGAGTGTGTGAAGTGATTCCGTGGGCTGAAAGAGAAACACAGACCGCCCACGTCTTCTCCTCCGAGGCCTCAAATTGCCTGGAAAACAGGTCAGCCAGGGGAATCACACACACACACACACACACACACACACACACACACACGCATGTACACACAAACACACACACACACACACACACACGCGCGCACACACACACACACACACACACACACACACACACACACACACACACACACACACACACCTCAGGCTCACACAGTGCCCCTACAATGTTTGGCACTGTGTCAGCAATCCACAACTCTGTTCCTGTTTCATCTGAAGTCTCAATAATAAAACAGTAACACTATCTAGCACATAGAACAGCCATTCAAAACGGCCTGTATATTTTCAGTCCAAATACGTGGCCACATGAGGGACTGGTGGGTGCCTCACAGGAAGGTAGCAGATAAACACTGTGTGGGTCCGAGAAGGGGAACCATTTTATCTAAGGTTTTTTAATAATATCCAGTGGATGGTGAACTACAGAATCCAGTGCAATGAGGAAATGTCCTCGGAAAAGTACCAAAATGTCTGGAACATTATAATCTGAGGTCTGACCCGATACACTTTAGCCCTCGTTTTTACTGAGCCCAATTTAACACTGATTTATAACTGACCTACTTAAGTATGCTATTTTATTTCCCAATACAGGTCGACTCTTAAGCGACCAATCTCTTTTCGGTAAGGGCAGACAGGGTTTTACCTGCTCTGGGGAGCATTTGTGGAAGTGACTCTGGTGAAGACTATAGAGAGTATGTGCACTACAAAAGGGACTTTTCCTTTCCTTCTCACGAAAAACTCAACCTACAAAATGTCTAAACATCCCGCAATGTGCAATGCACAAGCCAAAGTTCACCGTGTACAGTATGTTGCCATGGTGAGGTTCCTGTCCTGAGCCTCTCTTCTGTAGTGTGCAGAGTGACTCATCTGGGCACGTGCAGAAACACTCAGTTGCAGTGCCATCTTCATGTGGATGGGTAGGGTTTTGGGGCCGGTGGGTGAGGCTGTGCAGGGAGGGTGGCCAGCAGTGGCGGCAAGGGAGAAGCTAATTATAACTCCCACTCTCCCAGAGCAGCGGGGCCCTCAAGACTGAGAGCCTGATTGCCATCTCGGTAGGAGTGCCTTGCAGAATGCAGACGACTCATTTCCATCCAGATCGCTGGAGAAATCTCCTCTGGAAATCAGGAAATTAAAATACAGATGGCTCAGAGGATCTTACCACCCCCCAACCCCCCCCCCCCCCCCCCCCCCCGCGCCTCCTCCGATCTGACCCACTTCAGAGTGTGTCACCGGAGCCCAGCCCGGAAAAAATAAACTTGACTTCCAAAATAAGCCACCACGTTCCTGACTGCGACCATCCCTCCTTCAATCCTAGGCAACACTCCTCAGACAAGGGAGTTCTTTGGGGTCATGTAATACAGTAAAATACACACACACACACACACACACACACACACACACACACTCCTTCTGTTCTCCATCCCTCTGCACCTACTGGTGGGTCTGAAGGAAACTGGGTTTACTCCAGTGAGTCCCAGGCAGCAGGATTATTAATGACACTACTACAGTACTGTCTCCAAAGCAGTAGCACCACAACCACCTAGTCCACACAGTCCGGTAGGCCTTAATAAATCATACCAACAGATGGGACACTCCTCTGAATGTTTAACCTGTAAGACAAGACTGCATATCTGCTGACTGAGGGAATATGTATGTAACATAGATGTGGGCCTAATACCAGCTCCATGAATATATTCATAACAACACAGGCTAGGTAAAGCCATCTCTCCTGGCAGGATGGACCTGTGTGTGTCGTGTTTTAATCAAGACCCTGAGCAGGGTCGGCTCTTTAACAGACATGGTCAGATAAATAGCAGGAGTAGCAAGTGTGTGAGCCACCCCTTTCATTCTCGGTTTCATTGTGTTTTATCCTTATCTTTGTTATTGAACCACCTGGCCCTCTCAGAGTTTCCATTAGACTTGATTACCGTCCTCTCTTCTTCTACATCATCTCTCTTCTCATTCTCTGCTATCTCCCTCTCTCGCTCCCTTACTGTTTCTGTCTAATCTTATCTGCCAAATGCAACCCACGAGTCCTCTGTGCCCCCCCCTCCCCCCCCCTCTAAAAGGCTTCGTCTGCCGGAGGGGGAAGCCTCCACCCCAGATAGAACACAGCTACAGTACCCCTCCCTCCCCATGGACAGGTCCCCATAGACTCCCGCCAATCGATCCTTTGCCTAGATCAATCAGTAGCCCGGTAGAGCATACTTCTTGTATTCAGTAATACACACACATCAGCATAAGTCTGTGTATTCAGTATGTGTGATCTGGTTTAGGAGTGCTGGTGTCTGCCTTGAACAACATAGGCGATTTACTGTATAGACCCTGCCACTGCTTAATAATCTCTCCATCTCTTAAGAGAATCTCATCAGTGCAGTGCAAGTCCCAGAGCACCACCCACCCCCACCCCCCTTCCCTTTAATACATTTGAGCAGCTTGCTGCCCCCCTCCTAACTAGACACCCTTTTACAAGGCAGAGCAGGGGTTGTAAAGGAATTCCAGTAAGCGATGTGGGCACCGTCCCAAAAATCGGTGCTCACCTCCAGCCCGATGACCTTTGCCTGTGTCCCGACTAAGACTGCGTGCCATACACACACATAGTCCCCCCTCCCCCTTGCCTCTGACAAGAACCAGCAACCAGGAAAGAACCGGACCTGACAGGACCATCACCATGGGAGGAGGGCTCAACCTGACCTGGTGAGGAGGAGGTAGGTGGTGATGGAGGGAGATGGAGGGGAGGCCAAGGGAGAACAGGCTCTGTGTTTGGCCTGGGAGGCGTGGGATTGGGAATGGCAGGAGAACACAGGGACAGAGGGAAGAGCAGTGGGACGATCACAGCTCTCCTTTGTGCTTGGAGAACGGCACTCAGGACATTCCTTCACAGGGCCACGAAAGGGGCAGAGTTCTGTGTCCTTGGCGGTGGGGCTTTCTCAGTCCAGTTGAACAGGCTCTCCCCACTACATCCCAAACTCCTACCAGGAGCCTGCGTTAACGTACTAAGTCTCAGAACCTAACGAAACCTAACCCTCCGTTTTATAACAAAGTCATAAAACCCTGAACCTCTAACTGAACCATTCCTTTTTTATGACCCAGACACATGACCCAGAATGGCCAAATAAATACACTGTTGTCCTCCTAGTCCTCGTCCTCATCCATCCCTCCCTCCCTCCCTCCCTCCCTCCCATAACCACCTAACAGCACCACATGATGTGGTGGATTAATACTCAATCATCCCCATGTGTCAGTCTGTGTAACTGCATCCTATGGTGTAGTAAGGTCTAACCCAGCCCAGTCAGGTGGATGAGAGTGCTCAATAATCGTATAGTCCAACTCTGAGAACGCAGACACAGCACTATCTATGCCTGGGCAGTATTGCATGTAGGTCCATCACACAACATTTACAGTGTTCATAACAGATATTGATCTGTCCAAGATGCATTATCCCTCCATTCTGGCTGTTGTTATTGCTGAAACAATGAAAGGGGTCTGTGCACTCACAACACACACACCAACACACGCTTCCTTATCTATTTGAAATTGAAAATTGGACAAAAATGTTCATGTCCATCATAAACCGTTGTTATTTTTACAGTTTCTTCACCGTAAAGCGCCATATGAAACAACGGTATCAGCCTACTGAACCATATTCCAATTTAGTGTTTTATTATCACTAATAAGAAAGGAACAAACTAACCTGAGAGTGCAATCCTGAAAGTATGTCAGCTCCTGGTCTTTCCAGAAAGCTCTTCCACCTCTCCTCTCCCCCCCTCCTTGCCTCTTTGAATTCTCTCTTGCCAGAAATTCCAAAATATAATAGTCCCCTTTTTTTTGTCGTCCCCTTTTTTTGTCAGCTAGTCCGGGCATCTGCTGGTAAGCCTGACAACCGCATGGCAAGTGAGGGAGAGAGGGAGCAAGGGAGCCTGCTCCTCCCGTAGAAGACAGACAGAGAGGAAGCTGCTGCCTACTCTACTGTACCTCTGAGCTATCACTGCACAGCCTGCTCCAAGCACACACACTGCCACAGTCCATCTGGAGAGAACACTTACTCACTCACACTCCCCCCCTCTCCCTCTCCCTCCCCCTCTCCTTAACTCACTCTCTCTCTCTGCTCTGCTGTAGCTATCATTAACATAGAGGCTCCACCCTGTGGCCATTCTTAATTCCTGCTCTGTGTCTCTGCTGCTTTCACTTGTACCCACATGCTAAGAAGTATTGTATGGGGCATAAACCCATACTTCAACAAGCAAACATTGGCCATTTTAAAAGGTAGTTGAATCTGATAGCAGCCATTCAAATACTAGATTTCTCAGTGGCATTTATTAGTACTTTGAGATTGAGATTATCTATTTTTAAAGGATAAGTAAGAGTGCATGAAAGTTCATGCATAATGGTTTTTTTTCTGTCTCTCTGAAGTAATCTCTTTCCATCTCTTAGGAATAGTCAGCAGTAGGTAGGCTACGTGAGCCATTGTTGTGAGTCAGGCCTGTCTGACTCACAACAGTCTGGGCTACTCTCACCACACTGAGTCACAGGCTCTAAGCAGCCTCAGAGTCAGAGGACCAGAGGGATTACCGGTACCTTAGGCTCAAACTCCAGAGTCACAGAGGACTCATGGTCTCGATACATCTTCAAGACAATAACGGATATTTTCTACAGTAGGCCTATGTATTTCCATTAGACTTGATTACCATCCTCTCTTCCTCTACATCATCTCTCTTCTCATTCAGGGGCAAAATGTTTGACAGTGCCTATGTTACATTGATGGGAACCTCTGTCTTGGTAGGCTAATCTTTGTGTGTGGTGGTGTATTCAAATCCAAAACAGAGTTCCAGTCATTTTAGGCCCAATCCCATTTCTAATTTTTACCCCTACCCCTCGTTTTGGAGAGCTACTCGCTTTTCGGCTTGCCCCTCGGAACAGAATTACAAGGCGTAGTGGTTGAAAATCTTCCCCTATGAAATGGGATAACCCTTCAAGACCATGATGCGTCATCAGTAGTATCATAGAAAAGCATGGAGGCTTGCGACTTCAACTTCAACTGATCAATCGATCAAACAAGTCATCAAATTAAAAAAAGCAATGCTTTATTACCAGGCCAGTTCATGACAGAATAGCGGTGCTCTGTAGGCTAGCAACCCGTGCTCCTACCCTGCCAGTCTGCACTGATATTAGAGGAGCTGTAACAAGTCCAACAACTTTGCAGCTGGACTTTAATTTCAATTTCGGACGTCATATGCCATCAAAGGGGGAAAATGCGACATGGAAATGTGTCAAAATGCAGGACTGTCATGATCAGCCTTAAAACATTGTTGTAACATTAAATGGCTAGCTTGAGACATCAACATCTTTTGTTGCTCTTCCATTATCTTGCTGATGATTCGCAAGGTATTCTGGGAGATTTCAACACTCGATTTTAACCCTCGGTTTGGAGTGTGCCTCTGGGCCATGTAGCCCTATGACTTTGCCCTACCACTATGTCAACAAGAATTGTGACACCCTACCCCAACATGTGAATTTGCAAAATGGAGGGGTAGGGCCACGGGATGAATTGGGATTGGGCCTTAGTGCCAAAGCGGTCTTCCCATGATTGTGTTCTACGGCAGGGAGGGAAGCCAGGAGTGCCCCTCTCACATACAAACCTAGTGTCAGATGAATCAGCCAGGAGCACTCGTGGGCTTGACTCACTCTGTCATCCCCCTGTACAGACCTTCCTGAGACTCCAGTGTTGAGATGGGATTTGGGTTCAATAAGTAATCACCTCCTCTAACAGCTCAACAGTGCTCCTCCCATAAGAGGAGTGGTCTGAGCTGGATGACAAGTCCCAAAGATGAACTACTGAGAGCAGGATGTGATGCGGGAAAGATGACACATTTCAGTTGGTAGTCAGCATACCCAGGAGCTCTGTGTGTGTGTGTGTGTGTGTGTGTGTGTGTGTGTGTGTGTGTGTGTGTGTGTGTGTCTTAGGAATGTGTTCACAGGCTGGAGATGTGATCTCATGATCCAGCCATGTGGTTCTGCTTTCTACTGGGCAGGCCAAGGGGAAATGTCTCCAATAGGCCAGTACTGCTACCTCTGTGTGTGCTTGGCTGTCAGTACCACTCCAGGAAGAGGGGCTGGTGTTTTTAGTTGGTGCATAGTCAGTTCATAGTGATGGAGCTCATACTGGACCTAGCGGGTGGGAACCAGTGCTGCGCTCTGGTACAGGGGAGCCAGAGTAGAAAGGGCCTCTCTGTTAAACAAACATACACACGGCTCTGCAGCATAAACATCCTGACTTCCTCCAGCATGGGGGGGGGGGGGGGGGGGAGTGACACACTGACACACACACACGATCCTCACAAAAGGCTATCAACACAATAGAGTAGACAGACAGGAAACTGGACAGCGCTGTGTCTCTCCACTCTCTGGTGCCACCAACATGCGTCCCCCCCCTCCTCTCTCCAGAAGCAAAAAAAACAAAACAGGTGAAGAAACCAAGCTATGGGTTCGATGCCACTTCCTGTCAGGCTGATTGTGAGCTCTGGCTTCCTGTTGTGCCCTCACAGCTCAGAGGTGGGAGTGAAGCTAGCTGCAGTCCACGCCCTGACTGTGGGAAAGATATTATGCACCCAAGCCCAAGCCCTGCCTCCTTCCCAACCACAGTACTCAACCCTGCACCATGCTCTTGTAGAGATGCAGTTTGTTCCACACTGTTTCTCGCACTAGTCTCTATAGTAGACTGCTGTATGGACATAGGGGTCAACTCAACACATCACTCTGAACCCCCCCCCCCCCCACCCGCAGCCCGCTTTACCACTGGACCTCCTGCATTACTGAATTGTTTACCTCTCTTACAATGTTTCTATGGCAGCAGGTCTTTCTTCTCCTCCCCTTTATGCTCTTTCTTTCATAGACACACACCCACATATATACACACACATGCACACACACACACAGTGAGTCACCATTTCCAGGCGCTTCCTAAACACACAATAGAGATCACATCTGCTCACATAGGTAGTAGGGATGTGCATAACTCAAATGTCATGGTCGATTAATCAGTGGGTGATATGATTAATCGATTTTTCGATGTGTGCCGACATTGACAAAAGACAGGCATGGATCATCGGCAAGAAATCACTTAATATCTTAAATATAAAAATTAAAAAAACGCAAAAAATAAAAACTTTAACAGTGAACAATCAAATTTATTCTGGTATTAATTGACATGAATTTGTTCTTCTGAATATTTAAATTAGGTTAACCTAACAATAACGCAGAACAGAAAAAAGGCATGCCGCTCACGCATTAAAGCGGTGTGCGCATTTTGTATACCTGTCCAGCCATTTCCAATTACAATGTTTACCAGTGGTCTAGCTATAGCCTACCCAAAATCAAAACAACCAAATACAAAAAAATATAATAAAGATGAAATGGAATTTTATTTAATTTGTCCGTGGTAATAGCTACTCGGTCAGTTTTGGCTAAAGCACTGCGAGCATTCATTATTCATTATTGATTAAAAATAAATTAATTCATAGGGGGCAACCCTTTTCCCTCTTCTATACCCTCCCTCGCTCGCTCGCTCGCTCTGTGGGCGAATGGCACACACCTTTCACCTGTTCTGCATGCTTTATTACTGGTGGTGATTGGCGGGAATATTTGATTATGAATATTGAGTCGCTGTAGCCTACATTATGCATGCAAGCGACATGTGGAGCTCTGCGCAATCATTGACTGTCCCATGCGCGAATGCTAATATTACACGTTTCCATTTTTCTTCCCTTTAAACTGTTATTACACACTCATAACATACAGTAATGTTAAATAACTGCCATATATTGAAAGACGAAGTAACCCTGGAAAAGGAGGCCAAAGCACTTACTCCTATGACATTTGCTGACATCTAATTTTGTTTAAAAATCGTGAGAAAATCATATCATGAACCCAGTATCGTGAATTATATTGAATCGTGAGCTGAGTGTATCGTTACATCCCTAGAGCCGACATTACGGTAGTTCTGTCCGTTAATTTGCATGGGAAAAAATGTTTAACGGCCCAAATGTTAAAAATGTACTTTGACCCTCAACGATTAATCGATTATTCTGTCCCATCCCTAATAGGCACTCATGCGCAGCACAATACAAAATGGATACACCTATCCGTTTACTTTCATGTCACTCTTCACGGTGGCCTAATCAAATCATGTGCAAATAATGTTCCTCAAAAGGTACATAAACAAACTGATCACACCATGGACTGCAACATTTGAATAGCAAATTTGGAGAGTTTTGGCTTTAAATATTTTGCAGCAGAAGTCACAAAAGATAGTAGGCTACAGCAGCTGCCAATATTAAATGCTGCTGGGCCTAGCAGAGTAATCAGCGGTTTAAATCAAATAAAATTTTATTTGTATAGCGCATTTCTCACAAAATGTGACCCAATGCGCTTCACAACAACAACAACAACACAGGTTTATGCTGTGTAATGAAGAAAATGTAGGCCTGTTGCTACCTGTACTAGACCTGAAAAACATTTTTTCAAACATTTCAGAGCAGGATAGGAGAGAGGGAAGAGGAAGGAAAGTTGAGAGGGAGAGAGGGAAGAGGAAGGAAAGTTGAGAGGGAGAGAGGGAAGAGGAAGGAAAGTTGGTTCAATTAAAGCATAATTTTACCCTGTAATCCAGTGGATTTGTGGATTTCATTAGACACATTCATCATCACGTTTTAAAATGACCTCTGAGTTGAGATAGTATTTGGCTTTGAAAGCCCTCATCAGTCCTGATGTTCCCATTTGATTCAATTCATACAACTCCCAAGATTACCCTCTCCCTCCCACGAGAGGCCCTCTCTTGGAATCACTGGTATAGTAGCTGGGTCGGAGGGCAAACACTCTCGTCTGACCTTTTTTGACGCACTTTGAGACGTTTCTTTTGGAAGTAGGGTTCCTACCCTAACCCTGCCCCACTCAGAAAAAAATACTTAAAAAAAGAAAAACACATGAAAATGGATATCTGGTCAACTTCCCCCTTAAGCAGGCATCCAACATGACCACATGAGAGAAAGGAGCCTGTGATAGGGAAAGGTTAACTTATCAGCTCAATACCCAGGCCTTGCATAGCTGCTGAAACTGCTTCAAGTCTCCTTCCTTTACAGGCTTAAATAGATGTGGCGGTTGGATCTATGTATTTATTCTACAGTATATATACATATATCAGATGAAAATATATTGGCTGGATCATCTATTGTTCTATGTTTGAGAAGAAACAAAGAAACTTGAGCCTAATGCTAATACAATTCCCAATAATACCTAACGACTGGGTGGGAGGGTTGACAATATCAACACTCACTCACATATGAGTCAGACGGTTAGCAGCACCCTGAACTCTGCCAGCAATGTGCTATGTATAGCGTAGCGTGTTTGTGTATGTGTGCGTGTGTGAGAGACCTCGGCATGTTAGAAAACATGACTGCAGTACACACATGGCAGTATCAAAAACTGTGCAAAAACTCTGCACACACACATTTACACCCAACACAACATTAGCTGATGGAGTTGCCATACACACAGACACATGAGTGGAGTGAGAAATGGAAGAGAACATAATGATGAGGACAGAGGGATGCTGATCAAACCACCAGGGATTAGATACCAACAAGCCCATTGTACTCTAACCAGTGGAAGACCCATTAGATCTGGTCATTAGGGCACCTTAATTGACAGCAACACTACTTCCCGGACCACCCACTTCTAAGTGGCATAGACAAATGGAGCTGGAGAGCATTGGCTGTTCCTCAGTTTCCTCTGCTCGTGTAAGAGAGAAACGGGTTCTGGACTGCACTTATAGCGCCTTATTCCAAAGCGCTTTACAATGGCCTCTCATTCTCTCATTCACACACACATTCACACACCAATGGTGGCAAGCTACCATGCAAGGCGCCGGCCCGCTCATTGGGAGCTATTTGGGATCCAATGTCTTGCCCAAGGACACCTCGACACGTGGCCAACCAGGGATCGAACGGCCGACCTTGCGATCATTAGACGCTGGCTCTACCTCCTGAGCCACAGCCGCCCCACATTCAATCAAGAGAACAAAGACAGCAGCTCATAACAGGATCAGTCAGAGTTCACTGTTCCCCTACTAACACGATTAATAGTGATGTAATTGAAGTGTGCTCATTAAAATTGTCCTTGCCAATCCACGGATGAAAAGGGCATATTAAGCAACACTGAACAATGGAGGCCTACTCTTGCCATCAGACATCAAAGGACACAGGGCCTTTTATTAGGGATTTGGAATGGAATGGAATGGACTTTATTTGTCATTGCTACAGTACAGGTACCAAACAACGACATTTAGGAGGGGTGGCTCCCCTGGTGTTAGGAAAGGGATTTTATTTTTATTTTTAGAAAAAGCATAAAAGCATAAAATCAGAAGAAGGTAAGGAGCTGGTTTACATCAATAAAGGCTATGTACACAATCCACTGTACTATACTGCACAGATAGTCAACTAGGGTTGTCATATTGCACAAAAGTATTTTTTCACGTTATTTTAAAGTGTCACAGTTTGCAGGCTTGAAAATGTACATGTTTGTGCCTCAGCACTAGCTGCCATGCAATCCGTCCGGACTGTCCTGGGCCCAGAAATTATAAAATGAATGGTTATGAGAAGGACATTTTGGAAAATACCTATTAACAGGGTTGATGGAAGAGGTTTCTGAAGGAAACCAGCATGGACATTACAGTGAAAAAGACACATGCCAATATGACTGATCTCATTAGAACGTGCCAACAGCCTCTTTTTATGTTGAGACAATCTGCCCACACCCACACCACCTTACAGTGGCACTGATGGGTTGCAGGTAGCCCTATAACTATGGTCAAGGTCACACTCTCATACACATGCACAGATACATGCACATGGAACTTGAATCGGCACTTTCTTATGGACATTAATTATTTTATATTCTTGCTGACCTGTTGTAATTAACCCTATGTGGGTAAAAAGTAATTGCCCCTCAGGAACTACTAACTTTTTATTTTTAATTTTTATTTAATTGAATTATTGCTAGAGCTGGCCCTTATAAAATTCACTGAAGGTTCCATTACACATGGCCCTCACATTGGACCAAGAATCTAATACATGCATGAAACTGCCTACAAATACCCTCAAAGCATGTGTTACCATGTGGCAATTGATGTGAAACAGTCTGAGTCAATAAATAAGGAATAACCTGGAGAATGTATATCCTAATCTACTTATATTTCCTACCATAATATAACATCAACACGATTAACTTTTTGAGTGGTTTACTTTAAAGTATTCTCCGTGAAATGTATAGTAAACTTAGTAGTTGATACAGTGTAAACAAGGCCAGCCGACAGTTAACGGCGGGTCCCACGATTACCAAATGACATTACACAGCCAACTTCAGAGACCTCTAGATCACGTAAGAGTAAACACATCGTGTAACTAATGAAAACAAGCGAATATACTTCGTGGCTGCACTGTATCGGAATAATACGTTCTCAAGCAAGGACTTACCGACTCCGTCTTCCGACTTCAGAACCATTATGTATGGTTCTCAGTAGCCTATTCCAAATGAAGGCAGTGTACGATTCCAAATGTTTTCACCCACAACTTGTGGATCCGAAATCAAGACGTATTTAACTGTCAAATGATTAACTTTTACTTTACTTGCGCCGGAATGACGACTTTAAAACACGACACCGGATGGGTTGCTCTCCAACGGAAGGTAAGGGAGTGCTCGACGGCTCAAGGGAGTGGTTTAGACTAGTACTTTAACCAGCCAATGTTTTTCTTAGCAGCAAGCCGAGTATGTGAAGCAAATGGGCCTGCCAAATGACGCGCTCGTCTGTGCGTAATACTCGGTCCGCCCTGTTGCCCAGGGCCGCTGCTTGCCTGGGCTCAGTTTCACGCACGCACACACACACACACACACACACACACACACACACACACACACACACACACACACACACACACACACACACACACACACACACACACAGTTGTCGGGAGGAAGGCAGCAGAGTTGTGTGGGGGAAGGGAAAGTGATTGACACACACAGACAGTGTAGATTGCTGATTTGTGAATTTTTTTCTGGTAGGCCTACCACATCCGTTGAAATGAAAACAAGTTTGTGAGGGTACACACTTTGAACAGAATACTTTAAAACACTAAACATTAGGGCCGAGTGGACTACTACAATATAACACCCACATTCTACATTCCTTTATTGGTAATATTACCTAAAAACGTCATCAAACATTCTCTAAATCAAACGAAAATCCTTGAGAAACTGTTGAACAGACTTTTGTTCCTCCTAACTGGTTCTGCCATTGCATGGCTGGATTGCATAATGCCTTTGATGCAACTGTGCCTGTTTACAACATTTACTAAGTGTCCCACTTCTGTGGCTCCACAGTTAACTGTGTTTAGAGATGTTATTATGAGTGTTAAACGTGCCATGACCAGACATCAAACTAATACATTCACTGTAGTTGTGTGATAAAGATGAGCATAACAGCTGCACATCCCAACAGCATTCAGATATCATATGAGCATGCCCATGCCTGCTGGAGGATGAAGCACCACCAGGAGGAATGCTGCTTGGGCAGTCTAGGGAGGTAGGAGGAGGTAGAATATTACAGGTAGGCCGTCTCCCTGTTCCCTCCCTCTCTTCTCATCTGACCAACTGGGAGAGGGGAAGATGTGTTGTATCTGTGAGCACTCACTCACAAGCAACACTATACCATTCTCACTGACGGTCTGTTCACAGCTGATGAGTACTATAGGCTATACATGGAATCTTCCTTTGAGGGATGACCACTGAATGCCTCTGTTGTACTCCTCAAACCCAGAAATGACAATGTGCTCTGTGTATTGCAGTTTGCCAGTTCACACACAGACTGAATTCATTGAAAGCGACCCCTTCTCCCCCTCCTCCTAACCCTGTTGTAAATATGTAAACCCATAGTAGATAGTGATATGCAACGAGCCCTGACCTTTTTCCTACCAAAAAGCACTATGATTCTGTAAGGAAAACAGGAAATGTGTTGTGCTCATGCTCTTCCACCCTCTGATCCTCATAACGACTAAATGTGATGCAAATTGCATGTTTATGTAAATGTCATGCTTGCCAATGAATTGTAAAGTTAGCTTTGTTCTTGTGCGTTAAATTATGCGGCCGCTTACTACTTTAAATAAGTAGGACAAATTCCTAGAAAGGGCAAACTCAATTCTTCTCTGGGTAATATAACCACTAGATTTGTCTACACGTATTCTACTTTCTGGACTGTATGGTCCTGTGCTTTATTCTCAGAGGTCTATAAACGCATTGGAAGCCTTGACATTTAAACTGAAGGTCTACGTGTAACAACAAATTAAATATATCATTAACTGATGACTTCAAATCAACATTGCCATGCAATAATGAATGAATCTGACTGGATAGATTTCGTGTTGCATATTGAACTAATTTTAGGAAGGTTAGGGCCACCTGGGGGCCAGGTTATTGTCCATATACACGTACAGCATATACGGGACATCTTCAGTGAAATGTTATCAGAAAGCACTACAAACCTCACTGCTGCCCTCCAGCATCTAAAGCCAGGGAAAGCTCCGGGGCCTGATTCCATCTGCCCGGAGCTTATTCTCCATGCCGCACCCGCCTTGAAGTCCTGGCTGAGAGCGTTCCTCACTTCCTGTTTGCGCCAACTCAAGATCCCCAAAATCTGGCGAAGAGCCCTAGTTGTTGCGATCCCTAAACCGAATAAGCCTGAAGGGGACCCTAAGAGTTACCGTCCCATCTCTCTGTTATGCATCCCCTTCAAGATCCTCGAGCGTCTCATCTACGCCCGCATCGAACCAATTGTCGACCCGCTGCTCCCACGTGAGCAGGCCGGGTTCCGACGCGGGAGGTCGACCATAGATCAAGTCACCCTTATGACTCAAGACATCGAGGATTGCTTTTCGGCAAAAAAGAAGGCCGGGGCCGTCTTTATAGACCTGGCGGCTGCCTACGACACCGTATGGCATCGCGGCCTCACCTGCAAGCTGCTCCGCCTGCTGCCGGACAGGCACATGGTCAGAATGATCATGGAGCTCATCCGTAACAGCAGCTTTACCCTCACCACCGGTTGCGGACAGCTAAGAAGGCTTCGACGCCTTAAGAACGGCGTCCCTCAGGGATCGGTCCTGGCCCCCCTCCTCTATAATATCTACACCTATGACCTGCCCAACACACTCTCGCGGAAGTATGCCTATGCAGACGACCTCGCAGTGGTGTACTCTGCTGGAAATTGGCAGTCTGTGGAGGGGATTCTGAGCCAGGACATGCAGACACTAGTGGCATACTTCCGGAAATGGAGATTGAAGCTTAGCGAGGCAAATACGGTGTCGGCTGCCTTCCACCTTAACAACAGGGAGGCTAAACGTGAGCTTAGAGTACACCTAGATGGAACTCCCCTGCCATGTTCCGCTGAGCCAGTCTATCTCGGCATGACATTGGACAGGACGCTCACGTTTCGCCGGCACTTCGAGTCACTGCGCAAGAAGTTAACAGCTCGTGTGGCGTTGATGAGGCGACTGGTTGGCTCGGGCTGGGGCACCGGCGCAAGGACCTTGCGCACGGCAGCCCTAGCCCTCGTTTATTCAACTAGTGAATACTGCGCCCCAGTATGGTGTCGCAGTGCCCACACCCGCCTCATCGACTCGCCTATAAACGAAGCCTTGCGCATTGTGACAGGATGCCTGCGTCCTACCCCCGTGGACAACCTTCCCATCCTAGCAGGCATCCAGCCCGCAGGCCTCCGCCGCATGGGAGCCACAGCACGTCTCGCCTGCCGGGCCGTGGAGCTTAATAACCATCTGCTCCATGATAGGCTCACTATAACAGCGGAGCCCTCCCGGCGTCTCAAGTCGAGACACCCATTTGTGCCTTCCGCACAGGATCTCAGGCAGCAATTCAGAGATCTTAACATCAGTGCGGCAGGATGGGCGGATTATATGTGGCGCGCGGAGTGGGAGGCAAACACCTCCAAACTCCGCGACCACATCCCAGTCGCCGGCCCTGAGCCCCTCGGGATGGACTTGCCAAGGCTATCCTGGGTGAGGCTCAATCGTCTCCGGACCGGCGTCGGGCGTTTCCGCTCATCGATGCACAGATGGGGCTTGGCCCCAAATGCGTTGTGCGAGTGTGGCGCAGAGGACCAAACCGCAGACCATGTCATCCTGGATTGCCCGGTGTACCACCCACCCAACGGGATGCATGGTCTGTCGGTATTAGATGACGAGACGATGACGTGGCTTCTGGAGGGGTGTCCAGAAATATAGCCCGGGTGAGCCCCTCAACCAGGTCTCAGGGTGGTAAAAGGGTAGCCCCTCGGCCCGAGCCTGGTGGAGTGGAGAGGAAAACAACAACCCATACGCCGAAGAAGAAGAAAGCACTGACACACTTCCTACTCTCTCTGACATGAATCATCATTTGCGTGTATTACAGTAGGTTATCTTTATCATTGTGAAGACATGTCATTCACTCCACTATGACAGTACATGTACCTGATGATGATTATGATGAACACAGAGCAATGGAAAACTCCACCAACATTTGAACTTTCACATTGTGAATTGAAGTTTGTTTTTACAACAGAACAGATGCATGCCTGGCTATTTGTGGAATGTTATTTTTCCTTGTATTGTTTCCAAGACCATGTCTGTTCCTGTTGCACCATGGAATGGAGTAGCCTATACATTGGCCAGTACAGTCTGAAAGATGTGGTCAACTTAATGGCTCACACCACATTTCTGAAATACAATGATCCAAATTCTACAACCTGGCCTGTAAAAAACATGGATAAAGAAGAAACTAGCTCATAAAACAAACAGCAAACTAATGGAGACACACATTTACTGTGGGGCTATTGGATCATCTACAGTCGAGTCTAACATAGTTTTGTATACATTCATATGACATAAAAAGAAAAAAGAAAAGCTATTGATGATAAAATGAGTATCAGGCCAGTGGATTAAGGTCTAGTCTGAGTAATGTGGCTGATCCTCCGTGCATACCATTGTTCTCACATTAGAGAGAGGCACCGCCCAGGTTTCTCCTAACATAACAGGCCTGCTGCCATAAGCCAGCCTCGTCTGACGGATGTCTGTGGACATACTGTGTAACTCACTGAGTGGCCCATCATGACAAAACCCACACAGACATGGCACACGTCCAGTTTGTGTATGGGCATAGGAGAGGAGGGGGGCTGAGTATATCATGGTGGTGAATACTGTATGGATAAGTTTGTATGTCCAGAAGGACATACTGCACAACCTTTCTCTTGCTGAGAAGAAATTGAGTTAGTGAGTGGACAATGCTGTCCTCATAACTGGGGCAACAGAGGTCTGGAGCCAGTCATGCATCACTGCATCAGTTGTCTGGCAGTGCATAGAACCAAACACCCACGCCTCAATGGGAGCCAGGCCATTCCCTGATATTTCTAATATCTCCAGCTTATGGACTCTGTCAGTGGAGCTACAGCTACTGTAGGCGGTGCTGCTTGAAGTCGTGATGGCTTTGTGTAATGCAGCTGGGGTGATATGGAGGTTTAAGTCTCCATGGTGATTTATTTATACTCTGACAATGAGCCTGTTCTTATTTGTCAGAAATCTCAAGGGTAAAAGTGTATTGTGGTTCACAAGGGAACAGAGAGTATAATCAAGATGCTAATATTCTCATACTCAGGTCCCAAAGCCATGGCTAAATCATTGACCTGTTGGAGGTTAATATAGTATCTGGACAAATGGATTCAAATAAACACCGGTAAATAAACCCAGAACTTTCCATTTTGCCACCAAGTTTTCAAATGGTTATAGTGACACCTTTTGGCCATTTGCATGTATTACAGTTCCCGGGCCAACATAATGTGAAAATACAGTATATTAGGAAGAGCAGGGAAACCCACCAGAGAAATCATAAAAGTAAGACAAATGGTAATGGGAGATAGCACAGTTATAAAACTATTGAGAATCCCCCTGTGAGAAAGAAATAATGCAGTTGTTTAAATAATAGCCTCCTATTTATTTAGTGTTGTGACTAGGTACTGTAGAATACTCCTACTCCCTACACCTACTGTTAGGAAGGAAAGTGAGAGATCTGAACCAGCTACTGACTTCTCTCTTTATCAAGCACAAGGCATTCCCCATAGGGTCTCCATGGCTGAGTGCACATACTGAATCAGGAGGCAGGGGGTGACTGCTGCCTATTACAGGTTCTCTCTTTGAGATCAGGAGACCTTTGAATAAACCCTAGGGGCTCTTTCAAGCAAGCTATAATTTCCTGAGAGTGGGGACTGCCAGGAAGTTTAAATGGTTGATTACTGATGTGACATATAATAACGGACTCATTTTGACACTATGGTTCCTTACTGCAGGCCTTTGTGAGTGTGAGTGTGCTATGTGTGCGTGTGTGTTGATAGCAGGTGGCAGGTGATTTCCAGGGATATTTAATTATCTTTAATTAACAGATGTGGTCTACTTCACAGTCTATTTTAAGCATCACATGCTCTCCACAAAAAGCATAAGGCAGGGTAGCCAGTTCTGCCAGACTAAACGCTGAAACTCAAACGCTGTATTTTATCTTTGTGTGATCCTCCATCTAGGTCTCTGGTCAGGGTGATACCGTAGACCAAACCCACGATGAAACTTGTGACCAAAAGCTGTCAAAAGCGGCACTGTGTGTGTGTGTGTGTGTGTGCGTGTGTGGAGACGTCAGACGTCAGAGTGTTGGGACACATAGCGTGAAATGCAGAGACCGCATGACTCGGTAGGACAGTTGGAGGCCAGACAGGGACAAGTCAGTCATTCTGCAGCCTCCTGCTCTGGGCTAGTCAGTGCTCCAACGTGGACAGAGCAAACGTCTGAGTCACCCCGCTGCCTTGAGGGCTCTCCCTACAGTACGTCAAACTCTCCATCAGGTCAGATTCTGGCTTCTGAGATGACACATCATGCAACAGTCTCGCCTGAATCTAGCCGTTCACTGATGTATACATATATGTATATGTGTATATACAGTATACAGTATATACAGTATATATATATTTTATATTATATATTTAATAATACTTATTCTATAGATCATTGAACCAATTCCATCAAGCCTTCTCTATCTCTTCAATCGCAGACATCAAAGCTCTAAAAGCAAAAGCCAAGTATCTGCCTGATGACTCACATGATCAGCATGAAATGTTAAGCCGATTTCCTTCCCTTGGCTTTACCTGTGTTAGGAAGGAGGCACTCACACCAATCATCATGAAGTGGCACTCACACCAATCATCATGAAGTGCTTCGAGAAACTAGTCCGGGCCCACATAGTCACACGCCTCCCGCCCAACCTGGATCCATACCAGTTCGCCTACAGAGCCCACAGGTCCACAGAGGACGCCATCGCGACGACTCTCCACTCCACTCTATCCCACCTGGAGAGGGGAAACAGCTACGCGAGACTGCTCTTTGTGGACTTCAGCTCTGCCTTCAACACCATCCTTCCAGACAGGCTAGTGACCAAACTACTAGACCTGGGACTATCACACTCTATATGTGCATGGATCAAGGACTTCCTGTCTGACCGCCCCCAGAGGGTGCGGGTGGGCTCCCACACCCCCACAGCCCTCAGACTCAGCACTGGGTCCCCCCAGGGCTGCGTGCTAAGCCCCATCCTCTACAACCTCTACACCTACGACTTCACCCCCGTCCACCCCAGCAACTCCATCGTAAAGTTTGCAGACGACACCACCGTGGTGGGCTGCATCTCGGGGGGGGACGAGGTGGCGTACAGGGATGAGGTAGAGCAGCTGGGCAAGCTGTGCAAGGTTAACAACCTGCTGCTGAACCAGTCAAAGACCCAGGAAATCATCGTGGACTTCAGGAGGAAAAAATCTGAGGTCCAGCCCCTGCTCGTCGATGGAGGGAGCGTGGAGAGAGTCTCAACCCTCCGATTCCTGGGGGTGCACATACAGGATGACCTGTCCTGGAAGATCAACACAGCAGCCATCATCAAGAAGGCACAACAGCGGCTCTACTTCCTGAGAGTCCTCAGGAAAGACCACATCGGACAGGAGATGCTGGTGACCTTCTACCGCTGCGCAGTGGAGCGCATCCTCACCTACTGCATCTGCGTGTGGTTCTCCAGCTGCACAGCCGCAGAGAGGAATGCGCTACAGAGAGTCGTGAGATCGGCCCAGAAGATCACCGGCGCCCCCCTCCCCTCTCTGGAAGAGCTGTACAACACACGCTGCCTCAGGAAGGCCTCCAAGATCTCCAGAGACCCATCCCACCCTGGGTACGAACACTTTGCTCGGCTGCCCTCGAACAGGCGGTTCAGGACCATGTTCGCAAGGACAAACAGACTGAAGCTCAGCTTCTACCCCAGGGCCATTCAGGCCCTGAACACAGCAAAGACCTAGGTTCTAGGCCCTGGACAATCTAGACAAATTGATGGCAGCTACTAGATTGAAATCAAGTGTAATACTGAAACACAACTGTGTACATTTCAAACCTGCAAACTGCGACACTTTAAATGAATGTGCAATAACACTATGTGCAATATGACAACCCTAGGGTACACAAGGTTCAGAGAATAGGAAATGTTAGAATAGGTATAGCATAGCATAGAGTACAGCACAGTGTTTTATTTGTATAGTATAGTATAGTGGATAGTGTACATAGCCTTTATTTATGTAAACCAGCTCTTTTCCCTTCTTGTTTTTAGTTTTTTTTTTTCCTAGCCCCAGGGGAGCCCCCCCTCCCAAATTTCGTTGTTTGGTACCTGTACTATATCAATGACAATAAAGACCATTCATTCATTCATTCATTCATTCATTCATTCATTCATTCATTCATTCATTTACCCTCATTACCCCGGGTTTCCCCCAACCCTGTCTACAAGCTATCAGGATCTTGTCACTGTAAGACTGGATAAAAACAGTAGTGATGCCTGGTGGTAAATAATAATAATAATAATAATAATAATAATAATAACTTTTTATTTCTATAGCACACTGCAAACGTTGCAGCTCAAAGTGCTCATAGGATAGGAGAGTATAGTGTGTATTGAGAAAAGCAGCCCCACCAAAGAGGCAGACTACTGTGTGTTGGAAAGCCAGGCCTTTGTGGATTCCATGTGCTTCTGTTTCGATACCCACATTCAAGTCTCTTTGAAGTGGCTAGCAGACAGACTCTGTCTGGCTGGCATTTGAAACACCCAGAGAAACTCTCTCTCTCTCTATCTCTCTCTCTGTGTGTCTGTGTCTGTGTCTCTGAAATACATCTGATTTTCATTTCTATCAGTATACCTGCCCTCATGTAAGTTACAGCAGAGTGAATACTGTAAATACTGACACTGTGTAGACTGATGACCTGCACTGTGTAGACTACCCACAAGACTGGGAGGCTATACCTCAAACAATAATTTCAAACATCAATACACTCGGAAAGAACATTCTTAAACAAACATCAATGCACTACAATACAAAACAGATACGTCTACCAGAGTGACAACGGTCTGTGGAAGAACTACATATAGCCAGTAAACATCATAGACCCTCCTAATGAATGATACATTATCTCCCCACTGCTAACATCCTTTACAATGAGCTGATTTAGTAAATAACCTGTACCATAGGGTATGCTGCTGACATACATGTTTGTGTATCCAGAACAGGAGCAGCCCTATCCTATCTCCTTCCCCACAGCTGTCCCTGCCTCGGCTATGAAGCCCACAGGAGTAATTTCCATGTCAAACGCTACAGGCAGAGCAACTATTATCTCTGTACACCTGCCTCCCAAAACTCAGACAGGCCTTTTAATTGCCCCGATATTAATCTGCTAATTATCATCAAGCCCCTCTTTAAGCCGCGTGGTATCAGGACTGGCCTCTCCTCACCCTCACGATCCGAGGATTCATTAGTGCTGAGATATATCCCACATGGGTTTCTAATGCCCCGTCTCGGTTACAACGGGGTTGAAAATATATTAGATGTCTGAACTGTGCTCTGTTTGGAATGTGTTTACATATTGTGAGCACAGTTACACCATAATGGCTCAAATCAAATTGGCAAAAAAAAAAATGAATAACTTCATCAAAACTAAAATTGTCATCTGGTACAGTATGCATTGTACTGCAGTTGACTGCATACTGTAGGAGACTTTACTAGGAGTGAGCTGTTGGCATTAATGATATCATTTGAGGCAACTGTCGATTATATGAGTCATCCCATGCACACACAAACATACATACTGGCAGGTCCACATACAATCACACACACACACACACACACAAACAAACAAACACACAGTGGTGTCGTCCCTCATGAAAGGAGCAACTAGGAACTGTGTTTCCACTGTTGTCCTCATTTCAGAATATTCCAGTTAAGACATCCATTTCCCCCCTGTTCCATGTCGCCCCCTAACCCTACATCCCCCCCAAGTGCTGATTCAGGTAATTTCCACATCACAGTGACAGAATCACTTCCTCTATCACTCTGCTTGCATGTGATCACTTCACAGACACACAACACAATCCCTTGAGCTGTGTCAACACTCCACAACACCACAGCTAGCAAACAGTCCCAAATGATCACCCTCAGAAAGTCATTTCACTGCCCCCTCCCACCTCTGTTCACAATAATACTACACAATTAGTGAAAAAAGCATAACGCGTTGCCTCTTCCATCTTAGGCGGGTTCCATCTTAGGGCCTAAAATCCTAGGGGGCTTCTTCAGAGGCACAATGGAGAGCATCCTGACGGGATGCATCACTGCCTGGTATGGGAATGGCATTGCCCAAAATCGCAAAACACTGCAAAGGGTATAGTGCGGAGGACGAATGAGAGGATCAGCAGATGTGAGCTTCCCTCCATTCAGGGACCCTCAGGATTATTAGGGACCCCAGCCACCCCAATCAGAAACTGTTCAAGCTACTGCCGTCAGGGAAACAGTACCGAAGCCTCGGGGCTAAAACCCAGAGCATGGCAAACAGTTATTTCCCCCAAGCAATCAGGCTCCTGGAGAAATGCACTGGAAGAAAACAATAGTCTCCCCCAAACCAACCCCACGCACACTAGAACAATAATATATATGATATGACTACTTGCACACTATTGATTACTTGTACACTACTTGACTGCTTGAACTGAATTATATGGCATTTCATCCTATTGTACTTTGTACACATTTTGCACAACTGAATCCACTGTAGTACGACTGGTTACTCACCATCACTTTATCACTTTATTACTTATTGTACTTATTGTGATTTTGTATCTTGATGCAATGCCAATGTTGAGGACCAAAGCCAAATAATTGTACTCTTGTGTACTTGTACATTGGAATGTAATAAAAGCCATTCTGATTCTGATTCTGATTCAATAATAAACTCATCATTCAATCCTAATTAGTCTCACGTATTGGAACTAGCGAATGAAAGTTGAAGCTAAAGTGGTAAAGACAGATGGTGGGTATAAACAAACTCCATAGTTGCTGATTCAGAGGAGAGGCCAGGCCAGTGTTCTAACCTCCTCTGTGCCTGGCTGCCTGCATCCAAATCTGTCATTAAAGGGAGCAGCTATGGGACCCTGCTAATCTGGGTGTAGGAGATGATCCACAGTAAACACTGCCATGCCCTTTGTTTTGGACACAGCCATTACCAATGAAGGCCAAAAGCTTCCTACATACACCATGGTACCTTCTGCATTGGATGCAAATAAAAGCAGACAGTGATGATGATATATGGTGAGTGGTGTTGGTAAGTGATAGATACCTGTCAGGATATTAACCTGTCCCCCTAACAGTGTGTGTGTGTGTGTGTGTGTGTGTGTGTGTGTGTGTGTGTGTGTGTGTGTGTGTGTGTGTGTGTGTGTGTGTGTGTGTGTAGGGATTACATCTGCTTGCTGATGGCATTAGCTGGGCTCACTCCTCCCCTGCCATGTTTGGAGGAGAGACAGAGCTTAAGCCGACCCTAATGAGACCAGCTCATTATACCGCCAAGCTCTCTCTATTTCTGTCCAAACGGTTTGTGATCATCTCCAGGGAAGCCACATGTTCATGCCACTGGACACACACACACACACACTCACACACACACACACACACACACACACACACACACACACCTGGCTAGGAAGCAGTATCCTTTACGAAGGCCACCCCCTGACAGAGTACCGTAGCCTTATCACCCAATGAGCAAGAAACCCTTATATTCAACACATCAACAACACAGTAAACAACATCCAGTAGATGTCACATTAAGAAACAGAACCTCAAAACTGACCAAAATGATTACACGGATCAAATCACCTACCACAGATAGAAAGATAGAAAGATACAAATTAAGAAAAGTAGAAATGAATGTAAAGCAGCCAGAGCATAAAATGTCTACAAACTAATTTCTCTGTCTGTTATTCCAACAGACACAACATTTGAGCAGGTCACACTTCATATGACAACAAACACAGCAGAAGTGGCCCGCCAGACATGGCACCATCAATCATCTGTTGACAATATCCACATAAATAAATCCTTCTGCTACTCCTCACTCTTACCTGGGGGGGTGTCCTTCACTCTCGGACAAAGGAACGCCTGGAAACTGGACACGCACAGTTCACCGACTGTCCCCATGCTTCCAATCTTGAGAGAATCCGTGTGTGAAAGTGACTTGTTGTGAGTGTGGGCGCTGAGTGACTCTCTCCTCCGTAAGTGTGATTCAGACGGAGGTGGAGAAAGGAAAAAGTCAAGGCCAGTCTGCCTATCCACAGTGAGCCACTCCGCTCCTTGTATGTCTCAGCCTGACGTCCATAGAATAATTCCTCCTTGGGTCCTGGAGTGTGTCAATGTGCTTCAAGTAATCCCCACTCCTTTTCCCGTGCCCTCTCTCTGGTTCTTTGTTTCTATCTGTCTCTCTTTGCAGATTTCAGTTTCCACAGGCTTCTCATTACTATGTGGAACTCCTTAGCGCTCTCTCCCTCTTCCCCTTTTGTGCTCTCTCTTCCACCCCTAGTCTGTGACTGCCTCTTACTCTTTTCTCTCATCCCTCCTCTCTCTCTCTCCCTCTCTTGCACTCCCCTGTTACTTTGCACAGTAACTCTAACTGTAAGATATTCTTAGCCCAAACAGATTGCACGTACACACACACTTTCCCAGCCCAGGCTGTATGTAAGAACACAGATTAACATACCATATGAACAAATTCTGTCTCACTCTTTGCAAACTTCACTGAAATCGGTCTCACTGCATCTAAGCAGTGCTCTATGAGAGTTTGGGGTTTTGTTTTGTTTATTTTGTTTATTATTCCCCATTAGTTAATGCGATGACATCAGCTAGTATTCCTGGGGTCCGACACAAAAATCACATTTGAACAATTAGCAACAATTAGCAACATTATATACATACAGACAATTATCAACATTATATACATACAGACAATGTATACAATTATAAACATATACTGTGTATATATATATACATTACAAATATCCATAAGAAAAAAAAGAAAAGAAAAAAAGAAATACAGCAATCAGCAAACAAGATGAATCTGTTGTTTTATAAATTTTTTCACAGCTTTGGTGTAATGCATTTACTGTGTGTACCAATCAAGATTTCATAGTTGCTTGGCAACAGGTTGGCGAAATGATTTGTTCCTGGGTGAGAGTCTGTGAATCATTTGTTTAGGTTATTGTCTTCTTCTCCTCTCCTATATTACAGCTATACTGTACACAATCACACACTTGGGGCTGTGTTTCATAGTGCTAACCCAGCACACGAACATGCACACACACACGCACACACACACACACACACACACACACACACACACACACACACACACACACACACACACACACACACACACGTAACAGGATGTTAACGACATCGCCATTAAGATTTTGTTTTGGTATTTATATATTTAATGTTTTAATATTTAATTTTCATTTCCCCTTGCGGCCCGAAGAAAAACAAAATTTCCACGCCATTTCAGCAATCAATACTAAACTGTCACTCTGGCTCCTCCATCTATCAATCACACGCCCAGTGTCCATCACTCTTTATCTGCAGCACCCATTACTGTGTCAATCATTCCACATGAGTCCCTCCCTCTCTGCCAATCAAGCAGTAAGGACAGCAGTGTGACTGGGCACAGCAACAATTAGTGATGCCATTCCGGTAGGTGTGGGGGTGGAGGGTAGCATCCTTCACCACAGTGATGCCCAGTGCTGCGCCAAGGAGGGGGGGCTGGCCCCAAGCACAAGCTGCATAGTCAGGCCTCCAGAGCCCAAACTGCTGCAGCTGCATGTCACGCAGCGGAACAAGCCCGTCACGAGAGGGACAGTCTAACTCTGTCAGGTCAGCAGAAATGCTCAGCAGCTTCTGCTTCTGCTTTGTTTTTTAATATGCACTTATTTTGGGGGGTTTGTTTAATATTGCATCTCTGAATGAAAATGCACAGTCCACAAATCACGGTGCAACTGCAAGGCAACGCGCGTGCCAGCATGGTTACAATGTAAGTATCATGCAGGTTCGTCAGGGACGGACAGCTGTTCTTACTTTTGCTGATCATGTCACATGTTCATGGGACAAGCTAGAAGAGCCGGTTCATGTTAGTTCACTATAGTTTGGGCAGTCGCACGCTGCCCATTTGTTTCCCATCACCACCCCAGCTTCCACCTACAGGGAGCTTGAATTTCATGTTTCTCCCTGCTTTTGTTCAGTTCAGTTATTTGTTCTCAATGTAGTCTTGCATAGTCATAGTGATATCTAAATCACCTTGTTCTCTCGCCTCCTTTGGGGGTCTGGAGAAGTTTAGATGGAGCGAATGTGTTCCTATGATATTACATACCTGGGCTCCATCTTAGAGGCAAATCTTTCCGGAGATAAAATGGCAGCAAAAGTAATCAAAAAAGTGAACCATAGAACTAGATTCTTGTACAGGATATCCTCACTTGTCAGTAAAAACACACTGAGGACCCTATCAGGAGCTCTCATTCAATGTCACTTCGACTATGCCGTAACATCATGGTACTATAGAACCACAAAGGCCCATAAAACAAGACTCCAGACAGCCCAAAATAAACTGGTTAGGCTTCTGCTAGGCCTCAACCCTAGGACACATCTAACCGCTGCTCATTTTTTGAGCCTTGATTGGCTACGAGTAGTTGACAGAGTGCAGCAGCTTGCACTGGGCCTGGTCTTCAAGATACGCTACACCACAAAGACACCCAAGTACCTGTCAACATACTTCCAAAAAGTGAACAACGTCCACACATACAACACCAGAGGAAGCTCCACGAACCACGTTCAACCGCGTTGCACCACAAACAAGGGGTTAAACTCGTTTGCAAACTATGCAGTAAAAATGTGGAACGCCCTTCCTATAATCTTAAAGGAGTGCAAAACACTGCCCACCTTCAAAACCACTCTCAAAAAACATTTACAGGAGGCTGCAATCCGTAACTGGACCCTCTAAATCAAAAATCAGATTAAAAGACCCGAACTACCCACTGTACATACTTTGTGTTTTGTCCCCCGCCCCCACCTGTGGTGTATGTCCCCACCTGTCCTACCCGCTGTACATACCTTATGTTTTGTTGTATTGTTCTTCCCATGATGGATGTATTTTTATCTTGTAGATAGTAATAGTTATTTGTCTGTATTATCTTGTAGATAGTACTAGTTTGTTTTGTCTGTCTTACATGTAACAATGAATTGAGAATCAAGGACCCCAATTGAAATAAGCCAGTGGCTTTCTTGGGTTTTTATCCTGTTAGTTGACCTTGTATGTAATATGTACTTGCATGTACCTACTTCTGCAAATCTTCTAATAAAGTTTTCAATCAATCAATCAATCAATTCGCAATTTCATTGGAAGTAACATCTCAAGAAACCTTCCCCCACATGCCCGTAGAATGGTTGCCTGTTTTTATGTGCGTTATCTTTTCCGACCAGGTAGGACTATTTTGCAGAGAGTTGTTGCCTATGCTAGCTTGCAACATTGTAGAGAATGGAAAAACTGAATTCTGTTTTTTTGTAGCTCTGGCCAAGCAAGATATTTTATTGGTTTCACGAAAGGTGTTTGATTGGTTTGTTCAAAGCGTCACTCATTTCATAGGTTTCCATTCCAATCCAGGTTGGATTTCCCTGGCTTTCCAAAATAAGAAAACCTGGTCTCAACAAGGCATTGGAACATTAATGACCCATTGATGGCTATAAGTGGACTGTCTTGGAGCAGTGAGGAATGTACCACAACATTACAAAAATGTACAAACAACCCCATTATTCAAATGGTTATCTTGTCTGGGTATTTTTAGTAATGATAACACTATCAAGGACCAACACTCATGGTTCATTTGGAACTAGAAAATCTATTAATTCCCACATGTCAAAGTGATGAATGGAGGAGAGCAGAGCACAGTGAGCACAAAGTTGATTGATTATAATAATACAGCTGATTGTCTGATAAGACAAAACCTCCATCACACATCTAAGTCTTATGTATTGTGTATTGTGAGTGGATTCTTTCGTCCACACACATCTTTATCCACCACACAATCTACAGTGCATGTAGCAGACAGAGTGTTAAAGAAATGGAACCCTGCTCCATGGGACCTGGGGGTAAGAACTGAGCACTGCTCACAATATTCTCACATTATACTCCAAATGCAGCCTCGTTCATGCTCTTACAAAATAGAGTTGGAAATAGGGAAGAGCCAACTGCATCTGTAGCTTAGGCCAATACCAAAAACATGGGACTCTTCTTGCTAGAGAGAATAGTTTATAAGCTTATAACTTCCATAGTTGAATAACACTGTCTCTATTCAGATATTTCTCAATCTAACAAAGTAACTACTGTCTGAATGTTATGTACGATGTAACAATGCAGTATTTTTCTCATCTTTAATGGGAATGTATTGATGTGCAAAATATGGCACAAGTCTGCCACCTCATGGACATGACAAGCAACAAGTTCCCATTTGTTTATCTAACGCAGCCTCTCCATTACAGGACTTTTCCCTCCATGAGGGGGCTGGGGCCTTTATGTGCACGCTGGATTCATTCACACAGATTATTCCAGAATGACAAGTCTGACGTCCGACGTGTTTAGGTACCATCAGGTCAATGAAATGCTCAGTCAAATATGACAGCAGCTTGCACTGGGCCTGGTCTTCAAGATACGCTACACCACAAAGACACCCAAGTACCTGTCAACATACTTCCAAAAAGTGAACAACGTCCACACATACAACACCAGAGGAAGCTCCACGAACCACGTTCAACCGCGTTGCACCACAAACAAGGGGTTAAACTCGTTTGCAAACTATGCAGTAAAAATGTGGAACGCCCTTCCTATAATCTTAAAGGAGTGAAAAACACTGCCCACCTTCAAAACCACTCTCAAAAAACATTTACAGGAGGCTGCAATCCGTAACTGGACCCTCTAAATCAAAAATCAGATTAAAAGACCCGAACTACCCACTGTACATACTTTGTGTTTTGTCCCCCGCCCCCACCTGTGGTGTATGTCCCCACCTGTCCTACCACCTGTGGTGTATGTCCCCACCTGTCCTACCCGCTGTACATACCTTATGTTTTGTTGTATTGTTCTTCCCATGATGGATGTGTGTTTATCTTGTAGATAGTAATAGTTATTTGTCTGTATTATCTTGTAGATAGTACTAGCTTTTTTGTCTGTCTTACATGTAACGATGAATTGAGAATCAAGGACCCCAATTGAAATAAGCCAGTGGCTTTCTTGGGTTTTTATCCTGTTAGTTGACCTTGTATGTAATATGTACTTTCATGTACCTACTTCTGCAAATCTTCTAATAAAGTTTTCAATCAATCAATCAATTTTCAAAACAGACACTGATTGAGACCGCACCAAAGCCCCATGCATTCTCCAATCAGATATCATCATCTTCTACAGAACCTTTAAAACATACCAGCATATATATATATATATATATATATATGTGTGTCTGAACTGCATACATTCAAACATTAGATGTAAAGTGAGTGATTCTACAGGATGATTTCCCTCAGCTGGATTGATGGCGTACAGTGTACCTTGCTCTGTGTTGGTGGGACTCCCACACATCAGCCTGCTGTAGCATCCCCCCCCCCCTCCCTCCCTCCCATGACTAACCACAGTTGCAGTGAGAGATCTCTGTACTGATATTCTGAGCACCAGCAGAGGCTTGCTAGATGGAGGAGAATAGGCTACCTTAGAATAACTATGGAACTGAATGTCAGGGAGGGCAGCAAGTAGAACAGTTTATGCCTGATCTTGTCTCTTATGGCTCAGAGATCAGTTTAGTTAACATAGTTGATGGCGAGATGTGTCTTAGGGAGAAGTGGAAAGAAAAGAAGACAAGGTTTTGTTCACATCCGTTCAGATGCTAAACATTGTTTTCTTCTCTCTCTCATTTTCAGCTTTTTTTGATCTCTCAGGTCGCTCAGACTGTGTGTCTTAACCACACTATGTGGCGAGGCGTTCTGCAGGGATTTATTGGTGGCTGGTTTCAAGATTTTTTGTCTCAGTGTGTTTTGCATGCAAAGGAAGCAGAGCTCAAACAGTGCTAGCTAGAAAGGCTTGTCTTATCAGACGTTTACAGAGTAAGCTCACACAGCCTGAGTTGAGAGAACAACCACATGTCGATCACTCCGTCTATCAGGAGGAGCCATCTGTCAGGAGACCAGGCCAAGGACAGACACAGGCCTGCCGCCGTGCTGCTATAACCACGTCAACCACACTGACACACACCTGTAATCACAACTGTCAATCCAACCACCGTATTTCCCCAGAGCTTGCACTTTCAGAACAGAGCATTGAGAGGTTTTTAATTTAACATATTTCCATTGCTTTTCACATGAAATTTAGACGAGACATTGGTATTAACTTTACATTACATTACATTACATTTTAGGCATTTAGCAGACACCTTTATCCAAAGCAACAAATGCATTTCAATCATCTATCCATCAGTCATAGCAAGACATCTATGCTAGGGCCAGGGGCCATTGGCAGTCATAATGCTACAAGAACGAAACATCTAAAGATTTTATTTTATTTTATTATTATTTAGTATTTTTTTTATTTACAGTAGAGAAACTGTACAGGGAAAGGATGAAGAGATCTTAGGAGGGACAGTTAAGGTGTAGCCTGAAGAGATGTCAGTCTACGGCAGGTAGGTAGTGTCTCTGGAGTCCTGACAGCAGAGGGAAGCTCGTTCCACCAGTGGGGCGCCAAGACAGTGAAAAGCTGTGACTGAGTAGCGGTTATAGTTAACTCAATAAAACTACACAGCTAAAGAAATTGTAACACTCCAATCCATAAAAAAGTTAGGTGCAACAAAGGGGAATGACACAGGAAAGAAGTATTGAACACGCTAATTGAAATGTATTTAATACTTGGTGGAGAAGCCTTTGTTTCCAATGACAGCTTCCTGTACAAAAAAACTAATCTCTCACAGTGATCAGGTGGGATTTTGGCCCATTCTTCAACACAGTCTTTAAATCTTGAAGATTCCAAGGGGCCCGCTGATTAATCTTGATCTTCAGTTCCTTCCACAAATGTTCTATTGGATGTAAGTCTGGTGATTGACTAGGCCAGTCCAACACCTTTATTTTCTTCCTCTTGAACCAATTGAGTCTCCTTTTCTTCCGGGGTGATCGCGAATGGAGACCGTGGCGGTGGAGGGCATTGCCTATTGTTTGTTTTCTTTGTGACAACTGTACCCGCTGCTTCCGGGTCTGTCTGGAGATCTGCTTGAGTGCTCCTTGACTCTTGGGCTACTCTTCTGACTAACTTTCTGAATGCCCGGTCATGAATCTTGCGAGGAGCTCCTGTGTGTGGTCGGTTGATGGTCGAGTGATGTTCCTTCCACTTCTTTAGTTGTTTAGTTTTCTTGACTTAATACTAATGGAGGGGTTTAAATTTCATGAGAATAGCTGCCAACATTGTTGATGTGTTGAATACCTATTTCCCCCACTGTAAAACAAAGGGTGCTCACTCTGCAGTTACACATTAAAGGTAACACAAGGTTGTCTGGAAATGAAGGCTAGATTAAGCAACCAAAGCATGCCAAAGAGAGTGAGCTAGCTATGGGTGATAGTGGTACCTAGCAACATCTCCACTGTAGAGTATGGAGATACAGGCCAGGGGTAGAGTCTCAGAGGGCCAACTGGCCAAGCAGACTGAAAAATATTATCTGATAAAAATCCTGGCTCATATCTACATTGACTAATAACATAAAACAAAACTGGGAGGTCTGTGACAGTCAGCAGAATGTCCTTTCTCTCTCTCTCTCTCTCTCTCTCTCTCTCTCTCTCTCTCTCTCTCTCTCTCTCTCTCTCTCTCTCTCTCTCTCTCTCTCTCTCTCTCTCTCTCTCTCTCTCTCTCTCTCACACACACACACACACACCACACAAGGACATGCATAAGGGGGGGGGTGAAAGGTGGTAAAAACCATGCCCTCCTGGATGTTTGTTCCCCTCCACGTTGTGCCCTTTGGGAAAAAGGACCTGCCCTTCATCCTTCATTAAGTCTGTGCACATCCTTGCACACACACACAAAGAACAAACACACACACACACACACACACACACACACACACACACACACACACACACTATTCTCGAAAGTGGACAGATTAATTTGATCCTCTCTCGAGGTTTAAATGATGCCTTGCACACAGGGAGAGGATGGTATGACTTCTTGTAACTCGTATCCATGACCCAGACCAAGGTTTTATTGGAGGAATGTCAGATCATCATTAAGTTCCTCTCTCTGTTTCATCACACATCAGCTTATTACATAAGATAATAGGTTCCACAAAAAACCATGCTGCCACAGAACTTAAACTCAAACTGTGAAATATTGACTATGTCTTGTTAGCAGACCATCTCAACTTCTCTAACCCCCTTATGTATGATGTGACCATCTTGTAGACATGCATGACTTCCATGAAACAGAACAGCAGATAATATCTGGCAATGAGGCCATTTCTGCCGGGTCTATTTTGAGATGCATTAGGCACTCAGCAAGCTAAGTGATAAATAATTGATATATAAAACCTCCATAATAATCAGGAGCAGTTGGGCTAGGGCCTATATAATGTCATTATTAAGGATGATGACTATCTAGTAATGCCATATAGACGTTCCTGTAGGCTATAAGTCAAAGCATGTAGGGCCTCTTTCTTTATAGTATCTGGTGCCTGCAATATCTGAGTCTGACTGGCTTGAAAAGCTATAAACAATAGATAGTTACTGAAGAATCTCATTCGAAGACCACAAAGAGCATATGTTTATATGATATAAACATGCTCTTTGTGGTCTTCGAATGAGATTCTTCGAAGACCACAGCAGAGTCTTCGATGAGATTCTTCAGTAAATATCTATTGCTTTGGGAAAACATGGTAATGCATGGTTCGTGCATTACTCTGCTATGTAAAATGGTGAGATTTCCTCATTCCTGGCACTGTGGGGGTCTGGCACATGTTCAATTATTCAGCATGTAGTTATTTCCATAGGCTATCCCATGAATTCCTCTGAGACTACCTGTTAATCAGGTAAGAACATAACTTCCGCCAATGCATCTTCACATAGCCCAACTTCACACATCACAAATTGTTAAGACACCATGCAATACCGAAGCTTCACTATGGAGTCTTGAGGCGCAATATTCATTTAAAATGTCATTTTTTTTAAAATGACTGTTTAAAACAGTATAACAAGCCCTTGTAGATATATGTTATGTTATGCATTTCGAGTTAACCCTTTGATGTAAAAATGACCCACCGTAATTCTCCCCATCCATGTTAGTGATGCTGCTGCAGGCTTTCCTCTCCGAAGCTCCCGCTGCTGCACCCGGGTATCTTCTGCTCCACGTCCACCCACGCCTGGCCGGGATGGATGCCTGGATGGATTACTCTACTCTGTATCTCCCCAACTATGCTCTCTCTTCTCCTACCACTGAAACAAAGGTTGTCCAGTCGTAAGCTATTCGGGCTGGGCTTTTTGAACACATCCAGTCCATTCACTCTGTGACAGCGAGGTTCATCGTGGCCCCTCCTTTCAGAGGTGATGTCACGCGCTATAACTTCATTTTTTGTCAGCTCGTTCGTGCGCTACATTATAATTTATTTAACTGTTCCCACGAATCGGGCAAGTCGTTAGATACATTTGTATTCTCGTTGCATGATGTTTGTTAATGTTAGTAACTGAATGCCTTATTTCAAAATGGTAAAAGGAGATTTCCGTGACTTCCAAAAAAGCTGTGCTATTGAAAAACCTATGACACGACTGCTTCATAAAATAAAACCAGTAATAGAAAAACCAAGTGTACGACAATGTATGTAACAAAATAAATCAGTCAAAAATACTTTATACTCTATTCAAGAAATACAAGGGCCAATAAGGCAACACCAAGACAAATGTATTTTCACAAAAGTCACAACTTTATTGCACCTGTATAGCTAATTATGTCATCTTTTTGTCATCAACATTGGTCAGAAAAGGCGGTGCAAAATATAGAACCATCAATTCAAATATGATGTGGATCATTCACACAAATTCTGGTGTCAGCTTCCTTGAGAACAGAACATGTCCTAAGTTAATTTAATTGAGAACAGAACATGTCCTAAGTTAATTTCACAGTCAACATCAACACATTCTATGAAACTTGGAACTGTTGACCCCTTTCTTATACTGTATGACACTACAGTAACAGAGCAAAGGTATCACATGAAAGACAACATTTCTCTCATACACACATGAACGAACAAACATCTATCTGCAGATAAATTCTTAAGTTACAATCCACCAACTCTTAAACAACAGATTTCATATCTGTATTAATAGCACATTAAAGATTTGTGAAGATTCTTTAAATGATAACGTTATCAATTATTACCTATACTTTTTAAGCCGAATCAAGGCAACATCTCTAGAATGGAAGTAAATGGCTGGATAGTTTGTTACAAGGATGATGGGGAGCACAGGAAGCACAAGGTGGACTGTACAATATTCTACACAGGGAAAGCATTTTGTTTAAGGACTAACATTTGTATACATCATCTGTGCCCTGGTAAGTGTCCCCCCCCTCCCCCCCAATATACTTTTATAAAACTGTTTCTTAGTGATAGAAATGTATGTGGCGCGTGAAGTGGAATTGAGTATATGGATAGTTGGGACATGAGCTGGGAGTTGAGATATAGGAATAGGTTGTTACAGAGGTTGGGTTGGAAGATGACTGGTTTCCTGAGGCACACCCCAGATCTAGGTGACCAGTTTGACTGTCAGAGAATTGCATAGAGTTCAGATTGGGACAAAGATCAAGTACTAGCATATACCGTCATCCTCATTAACGCAATGCCTCTGGTATGTAACCCTTTATCTGGGCAAAATGAACACATGAAGAACAATGTAAATGTAAATGTAAGAACAGAACTGTTCCTATTAAGGCCTGCAATTCATCAAGACCAGAACTAACACGAAGAACAGCAACAGGAAAAACTCCACAGTGGCATTGCTGAACATATATGATATGACTGATCAAGACTAGGGACCAAGGATGTGAGCTTATGAATAACAAGCAGATGAGAAGTGAGATGAGTGGTAGATGTGTAGCTGCACTAGAGGCCGACTGTAGTTGTCCAAGATAAAGATTCTCTGACTTTAAAATGTTTACATTTAAACACCCCCACACTTACTGGCACTCGATCATAATACTCTTAGCTAACAGAATATAACTATTTAGCAGGAGTGGGTAAGAATAAGTGGATTAGAAGGCAGGTGAAACAATGATTGTGTCCAATGCATTTCTCCACTCGACACAAAAATGGCATAGGGAGAGGTTGTCTTGTATAGCTGGCTGATGTTGAGCTGTTTACAATTAATAATCTGACATTGATGTGGTTGAGTAACAATGCATTTGTAATCTTTAAAACATTATCCTCATTCTAAACTTCAATTACATTAAAAAAAAAAAAATCCTTATATAAAACAACCAATTAGAACATAAAATTGAAATAACTTTGTACTTAGATGTCAACTGTGTACTTAGCCATGCATGCAATTATGGTCAATTTGGGAAAGGTCAATAGTGTCTTTCATGCTTAAAAGGAAATTAAAAACAGTGTGAATGTGTCAGCAGGTGATATGGGTCTTGAGTTTTGCAAAAACTTAAAATCAAAAAATTATAAAATCAAACCTAACGTAAAAACGGAGGTGTAGAAAGTAGAGTCTTGTGATGTCTGGTACAGTATGTTTAAGTCTTTGTGGCATGTTAACGACTAAGCGTGAGATGTTCACAACTAAGTCCTCAGGCCCTCTGAGTCATCGCCTCACTCTCCAGCAGAGCAGCACAGTATATAGGAGCTCTCCCTAAAGGTTTCTATACATTAAGATGGGCACGGGGGTATACATTATAGAAAATCTCACCTCACCCTTTCACACAGATATATGCTATGGTGCACATCATATCATTTGATACAAGCTCAAATCCCAGAACCATCACCTAGAGTAATCATGTAAAATGTTCAAACATAAGAATTCATAACACACGGTGTCATGACATACCATAAATGGAAGCGCATCCTCACAGTAGTTGGATAATATGCAGTGAGCAGCCTGAGCCATTTTACCGTGGTGATATTCTCATACCAATCTCAAGAGACTGAAAACGATCAACTTTCCCCACCTTCTCATGAAAAGAACATTTCATGGTGGGCTGTTCAAAGAACTGCAAGAACTGACTTGAGTAGCTAATTCAACCGTGAAGAGACGAGCACATATCAGAGAATAATTCACACTGAGATAAGTTTGCCCTCTGGTCATGTCTCTCCTATTTCCATTAGGGTATGAATTGAACACAACAACAAAAAAAGGGTAACAAATTCAAGTTGTGTGCGTATCTCGACTCTCAAGCTCCGTCAGATTGTGGACCCACCCTGGCCCTCAGTGGCGGTATCCAAAATTCTTCTTTCCCCCTGGGGTGACAGACCACATGCTCCGCCTGTCCTGGATCTTCTGGAAGATATTGCCACTCTTTCGCTTCTCTCTTTTGTACTTTTTCATTTTTTTCACCTGTTTAACAAATCATACACACAGGGAGGCAATGGTAAGAATTTGTCAATTGCTGATGGCGTTCGGAAAATGTATTGCTACTGTTACGATATCCTTTTAATAATATGACACCAGCCCGTGGATGTACAAGTTAATAGTCACCTTTCCACTGTCAAAGTCCTCGTCCCACTCATCGATCACGGTGTCATATTTGGCACAACGAGCGTCCTCAATGGCATCTCTACTGATGGCAGAGGCCTCTCCCTCCCAGCTAAGGACTGGACACAAACAAGCACAATCGTTACACCCAGTGGTGTAGTCTAGTTTTTTCTAGTGGGTATACTGTGATTTTGCCCTGCCAGTCAGAGCGACACCTGTCCCGTAGCGACACCCCATAAGCACCACCACACTCACTTATGCATACAGTATGCATCTACACCGGTGTTTGCTGCCTTGGGGGGGGGGTGGCATGGACTGTACTTGTACATCAAGCTGCCTCACGCTACAGAAACAGGAGATAGGCTCCTGCCCCCTAAGGGCCGTTAGGTTCTCAAGGCTACTTATGTGGTCTTGACCACATGTCCACCTTCTCACCTGGTTCTTGCTGTCTCTCTGGTGTGCCGAGACCATCCTGCCGAGACCATCCTGCTCTCTCTCATTCTCTCTCTCTCTATCCTCCTCTCTCCCTTTTTTGGTTGCTGTCAACCAAAAGGCAAATCAACAACCAGAGTATTTATAATTGAATAAGAGTATACAATATATACATACATTGAATTGAATATATATATACATTGAATTCATATCAAATCATAACATCATTCTAATTGAATATTGGGTTGCTGTGGGCAACTGTGCTGTGCTGTGCTGTGCTGTGCTGTGCTGTGCAGTGCTGTGGGCACTGTCTTTACTTACTCTCACCTGTAAGAAAATTTTTGTTTGTCCAACAAATGATATGTCCTACAAAAAACAGACATTTCCAATGAGTGAGGGTTTGTTCCAATGCTTCAATCCACTGTCCATGTACTGTAAATATACCATTATGGTATTACCATAAAGCCCAATTCTAGCAGAATAAGAAAGATTGTATATCTAAAATAATAAAGTGCATCCAGTTAGCTCTTTAGCTGGCATGTGTGCAGCAGACTAGCTCATCTAATCACCTCTGAGCTAGCCAGCTAGCTAGCGTACTAGTTCTTTGACACTATTATTCAGTTTAGTTTATTATATCGAGGACAATCCAAATACATGAACCATATAAAATACAGTAAAAAAGGCAGCCTAGTCGGCTAATTTTCAGCTGAAGTCCCCGGCCAGTTGCAACATGGCATCCTGAAAAGTAATTAGTCATTAGTAAGTCATTAGTTAAAATAAAACATTTAAATATTCTAAGAATTCACACCATGAAACTATAATCAGACACTTTCTAGTCACAATAATAACGACTAATTTGAACCAACTTTCTCTGTCAGAACACAGTAATTATATTTGCTAACGTTTCAACTTGCTTACTTTCTTCTGCAGAGCTTTCACCTAGCAAAAACTCTCGCGTCGCACGCGCACAAAACAAAACCAAAACCATTCTCCAGCGCGGCACGAAGCGAAGTGTGGAGGTAGGTCTGGCCCGCCCACACTAATCACCTCTGAGCTAGCCAGCTAGCTAGCGTACTAGTTCTTTGACACTATTATTCAGTTTAGTTTATTATATCGAGGACAATCCAAATACATGAACCATATAAAATACAGTAAAAAAGGCAGCCTAGTCGGCTAATTTTCAGCTGAAGTCCCCGGCCAGTTGCAACATGGCATCCTGAAAAGTAATTAGTCATTAGTAAGTCATTAGTTAAAATAAAACATTTAAATATTCTAAGAATTCACACCATGAAACTATAATCAGACACTTTCTAGTCACAATAATAACGACTAATTTGAACCAACTTTCTCTGTCAGAACACAGTAATTATATTTGCTAACGTTTCAACTTGCTTACTTTCTTCTGCAGAGCTTTCACCCAGCAAAAACTCTCTCGCGTCACACGCGCACAAAACAAAACCAAAACCATTCTCCAGCGCGGCACGAAGCGAAGTGTGGAGGTAGGTCTGGCCCGCCCACCCCAAGGCAATTGTAGGGGAAATACTGAGAGCATTCTGAACGACTGGTTATGCGATAACAAACATGTCAGAAAGTTCGAAGTAAGTGCTTCGTAACACAGACGGGGTGAATTTTATGAATAAAAGTGTGAAAGTTCTGTCACAAAACGCTGTTACGTATCCTCGCGCATTTTTAAGTGGGTATACGCAAATCCTTGGCCTTTCCTAGTGGTTATACGGCGTAGTCCTGCGTATCACGTAGACTACACCACTGGTTACACCAAATAACACAGCTGGAGATGGGGAGAGTACAACTAGACCTAGGTTTTTCGCTCACAGAATTAGCATACCGTAAATCCTCTAATCTTTTTTGAGCCACAGAGAGCACCAGGCCTTTGTTGAAGGCAGGCTTATATTAGAGGGAGGCCTTTATTTCTTAAAATTAAACTCTCATGGACAATCCCTTAATTTCCTGACTTTCATTGCAAAACATGACCCGGCCTGTATTTGTTTGTGTTGACCATGCCCAGCCATAAGAGACCGGCCTTTAATGGAATAGAGGTCACTATTAGAGGATTTACGGTACGGTACCCTCAAGCAATATTGACCAGGTCAGAATATCAACGTTTACGTTTTACAAGGTTCTATATTTGACCTCTGTTCTCACCATGGGTTCCATAGGCCTTGTCTGCAGAGTTCTTCAGGAGCTCCTCGACTACATCCGCACTCCACTTGCCATCCCATGCCATTGGCGCAAGGCGGGGAGCATCTCCAGACCCATCCTCTACAGCTGCAGGGGCCTGACACCGCTTGTAACCATCCTTAACTTGACTGTCCCATACAATCACAGTAGCTGGAGTGGGGGGAGAGTTAGGTGCAATGATACTAGTGCAGACACACAGAAGCAAAACATGGAACACAATTATTAATAAAAAAAAAGGTTAGAGCCTAATTAATTGACATTGCCCACAGGCAATTGCGAGTTCTGACACCACCTTGGGTAGAAGTTTATGAAAGTTTTGACAAATAGTTCTGCAAAAAAAATTTGGATGAGACTGCAGATTCTGTGTTGGCATGGCAACAGACCTCACTGCAGCGTTTCCCTCCGTTGTTTTGGGGGGAGTGGGTGAGGACTGAGGAGGGTGTGTAAGTACCTGTGCTGTCTCTGTCCGCCTTGTCTGTTTCCACAATGCCCTTTTTAGGGAATGGCTCAGACGCTCCAGTGTCGATGTTCTTGTTGTCTGGGCAACGCCTGCTCTCTTCCCACAGTTTCACCTCTTCTTTTCGCCTCCTTTTTTCCTTCTTTGACTTAGCAAAAACTGACAATTCCCTATTGTCGTTTTCCACAGCTGTGTCCTTCATCCCAGAACCGCTGTGTGAGAAAGGCATTTATGATTAGTCACTTTATTTTGTACACTTTATCACTAGTACACTTTATCAAATCTCACAATTTGTTTTTATTAGTCGACAGACAAAAGGGTCAGGGTTTTTTGCTGAGGTCTTAAGAATAACACAAATGCAATGAAAGCAACAGAATCAGACAGAAAATGGAAGAGGAAAGAATCGTACACAGAACGAGCTACATTTCAGCTAACCTTTCGAAAACAGACCATGTTGACGTTGCTTCTTCCAGTCCCCCCTCAAGTTTCCTTTTTTCCCTCTTCTTCCTCTTCTTCTTCTTCATCACAGTGTCTGTAACCTGCTCTCCCTGACTCGAGGCAGACTGGCACTGCGTTGGCACCACCTGATGCTTCTCTGGCAGCAGCACAGATTGAGATGTTGCATGTACTGGCACGGGCTCGGGCCACGCTGTGGGCACTGTCAGGGGCTGCTGTTGTTTTGGCTGCTCCAGGGCTGCCTTGGCAGGGGGGGTTAGACTCCAGGTTCCTCCTTGACACCAATCCTCCTCCTGGGGTGGGGACTCCAGGTGAGACTGTACACTCTCCCTCCTGTTCTCTGACACAATTCCATCCTCCCTCTTTCTCTTTTTTTTCTTCCTCTTCTTCTCGCTGGCAGGTTCAACTTGTTTTGGCTCAGCGGGGATGTCAGCGATGACGGTCGGCTCTGGCTCCCTTTCCATCTCAGAATGACGGCGCTTTTTCTTCTTCTTTCTCTTCAGGGAAGTGGTTGTATCCTCCGGGGTCTGGGCCGAGGTGGGGGTCTTGTTAGGTCTTGGGGTCTTTGGAGAGTGGGTCTGATGCCCATTGACTTGTAGAGAGAGGGCAAAATTTGGTTTCTGCAAAATGGAGAGAGGGGACTGTTTCTGGGGACTCTGTTTAGATGGGGTGCCTGAGTGGACATGGGCTGCAGGTGGTGATTGCAGTTTAGGCGAATGGAATGGACCAGCCCTGAGAGGAGAGCAGCAGGAAATAGTTAACACAAGAGACGACATTCAATTCTAGTAAAAAAACATGAGCACGGTGTGTGTGAAAGTCTGCCTTTCAAGGTGTGGGGCAGGGCCTGCTAGTCATACCTGTGACTGTGGGTGAGTGAGGCAGAGGTGAGAGGGTGAAGTCGAGCTGGATAAGTGTGGTCACTGGACGGATGGCGTGGCAGGGGGCACGAAACATCAGTGCTGCTCGGAATCCGGCTGCGACTGGCCTGCAGTTATTGACATAAATAAAAACTTGGTGGTCTAAAAAAAATTGCCATGACCATGACAAAAAGGAGGGATCAAATAAGGAGGGAATCATTGAAAGACAGATGGAGAAAAAATGAAGGGAAGAGAACAAAGGAGGAGAGGGTATGGCAGAGAAGAATTAGAAATGGTTAGAAGGAAAGAATTGAAACTGAAACAAAAGAAAGACAAAGAAACTCTAAAGGACACTAATGTGGTTGGTTAGAAAGGAGCACAGGGACAAAGGCACAATGTGCTTAGAAGCTCTAACTGTGCCGTCTCAAACAATAGACTATGACGCCTACTTGACAACTCTTCTATCAACGGCTATCAAATGGTACTTTTTCAGACTTCGGGGCAGGAGTGAAGGGAAGGCAGCAGGCAATCAGAAAACACTTCTAACACCAAGACAGGTTGAAGCAGCTTTATTACTGCTGGAGACTAGCCTATGAGTGAGGCTCCCATGACCGCTCCTCCGTAGTTGGCTCACCTTCTTGGCCGACAGGGCCAGTTTCTTAGCGGGTGGGGGTGACATGGTGCTGGTGGGCTCAGTCGTGATGTTGTTGAGGGCCGGGGGTTTTAGTTTGACCGTCTTCTGCTCCTCTGTGCCCACGCGCTCCACACTCTTGGCTGGGGAGGCCATCCCATTGGAACCATTCCTGGGGGGCGTGGGAACCTCTCCAACAGGTGCACTTTTAGGACCAATGGAATCCTGCGTGACATACGTTTTTTCATAAATCACATGATCTACAGAATGAATGAATGAATGGTCTTTATTGTCATTGATATAGTACAGGTACCAAACAACGAAATTTGGGAGGGGGGGCTCCCCTGGTGCTAGAAAAAAAAAAAAACTAAAAACAAGAAGGGAAAAGAGCTGGTTTACATAAATAAAGGCTATGTACACTATCCACTATACTATACTATACAAATAAAACACTGTGCTGTACTCTATGCTATGCTATACCTATTCTAACATTTCCTATTCTCTGAACCTTATGTACCAACTAGGGTTGTCATATTGCACATACAGAGGTGAGAGGGTGTTGAGCTGGATAATTGTGGTCACCGGACGGATGGCGTGGCAGGGGGCACGAAGCATCAGTGCTGCTCGGACTCCGGCTGCGACTGGCCTGCAGTTATTGACATAAATAAAAACTTGGTGGTCTAATGACTCCAGTTTAAGAGGATCGCTTATTAGATTAGATTGTGGCACTGTGAAGGATTAACCTTCAAAAGGGGAACAAGTAGGTTTTGAATGAGGAATACCAACATCTTGAAGAAAGATGAAGGGTGTTGAGTGTGGGAGAGAGTGTGGGTCAGCGGTTTCTGACCAGCCAGTACCTTGGAGTCCGAGGTGTCGGCTGAGGACAAGTCTGACAGGGACTTGAGTGAGGTAGATGCTGCCAGGCCCCTGCCCTCGTTCCCATACCTCTTGTCTCCCTCTGACCTGGCCATGCTGTTGGAGGGGGCCGGTGTGCTGCTGCGTGCCTGGGTCTGGGGAGACGGCTTCTTCAGCTTCTTAAAGGGCTCCTCGATCAGTGTGGGCCCGCCTGGCAGCTTAGGAGGGCCGTGAGTGGACGAGGTCCCGTTAGACAGCTTGGGCTGCTGGCTACTGAATCCATTCCTTGACACGGGCACGCCTAAGCCGCCGTCCATAGACTGGATCTTACGCAGCTGAGATGCGTCTAGCTTCTGCACAAAGAGGACACAAAGCCAAGATGAGAACATCATTAGGTGATCGAGGTTTCAGTAAAAGGCAGAACTGCATACATTCAGTGTTTCCTCTATATGCATTTATTCGTGGCGGGCCGCCACCAAAGAATTTCCTCCGCCACCATTGCCACAATGTTGCAATTAACCTCGTCGTTTGTGTTCGCACTGCAATCGAGACTGAATCTCTCAACAGGCGCGCGGCGCGAGGCGACGCGCTTTCAAAACTGGCTGCGTTCGTAAATTCACTCAGGAAATCCGATCAGCACTCGTGGAATGCCTCTCGTCCAATCAAATGACTCGGTTTCTCTATGACGTCGGGCCCAGTGTGCGCTCCAGCGCTCTCAGAGCGACTTTACGAACTCAACCTTACACTCATCTAGCTAGTTAGCTTAGCAGTCGTAGCTCAATGGAGTGAGAAGCAGAGTTGTTGCCTTGTTGAAAACATATTCAGACTCCCCAGCTGTTCTACACGAGTTTGACATGCAGCTGTATCATGCGGTGGTAGTACTAAACCCTCGTTGTGTATTGTTTGTTTTGCCGTGGAAATGAAACATTTATGTGTCTTACAACAACTCATGTGCGTGTAAAAAGCCGGTAAACAGATTTCTCTCTTCGCCCGTCGCCGGTGCCTTTAATCCCGTATCCTAATCGAAAATGCAACATCATCAGCGACGACTGTGGGTTATTGCATTTACTGCTGTTCTCTGGTTCATGTTCTTATACCAGTGCTCAGTATAGAGTATTTTAAATGAACATTCGTAATGTAGTCTAGTCTCTGATGTTCATGGTCAACTAAATCAGGCTATTTTGTGAAACAAATAATGTTCCCGAGCAGCCTCGCATCTAACGCTAGCTTCGAACTATTGATAGCATAAACATTGGTAAATGTCACAAACGACACAGTATTGGCAGGGGGAAAGAAGGGGAGTCGAATTTTTATTGACAACGGATTTCCATGCTGGAAAAACATGCAGCTAAAATTCAGGGAACATTTGGACAATAAGACACAACGGAGCTGTGGTCGCGTGGTCTAATTACAGGGCAATATGCTCGGTGCAAAAATAATCTATTGCCTCTCAAATCATCACGAACAGAACGGCGGAGGTACGGGTAAGCAGGTCTAATGTTGGTGTCATCAAAGGTAAGAGTTGGTTTTCTTTAACTCAACTGATAGCATTACCTTGCTGTTGGTTGTTTACCGAATGCTCCATCTGACTGTCACACTGTGATTTTACTTGTGTAAACAGTTAATAAGTAACGTTAGCCGGTTTTGTGCGTGTACTCTCATGTAGGCCTACTTCAGTGGTGTAGTCTAGTGTTTTCTAGTGGGTATACTGTGATTTTTCCCTCCCAGCCTCATATCGTTCATAAAAATACATCTGCGCTCCCTGTCTAACGTTATATCTAACATTACATGTTATAAGGTTATAAGGCTGATCTGTGCATGACAGTGCTGCATTTTGACATATTTCATGTCGCATCTCCCCCCGTTTGATGGTATATGATGCTATAGTCAGTCCCAATGGTCCAGAAGTCAAGTGCTTCGTAACACAGACGGGGTGAATTTTATGAATGAAAGTGAAAGTTCTGTCACAAAACGCCGTTACGTATCCTCACACATGTTTAAGTGGGTATTGCGTGGGTAAAGTGAAATTACGTCTTTGTTTTGAGCGCGCGTGCGCGTTTTATGAGGACACCGCCCGCCCGCCATGTGAAAAATCCTGGAGGAAACACTGATACATTGCAAGGCAACGTTTGTTTCCAAGTCATACCGTATGTTTCCAAACATTCTGTTAAGTTTGCACCTCACACGATGGATCTTTCCGCCATCATGTCCCATACCTTGGTGACCTGCGGGGAGGAGAGGGGCCCATTCAGATTGGTCTTCCTCAGCAGCTCAGTCCCGTTGTTCTTCCCAGAATGCATCTGCTTGGTGATTTGCCCATCCGTGTTCTTCTTGGTCTCAGGGATCCTAACAGACAAAGAGTTGGATGGTTAATATGGACGCCAGGCATCAAAAACATCAAATCATCACTGGGACCTACAGTGCATATTTCTTACCTCAGGTAGAAAAGGACATAGGCTTGCTGATTGAGGACGACTTTGATGTTACTGCAATGGGCCATCGAGTCGTTCATCTGGTACCACTGCCCGTTACTGGCCTATTGAGACAAAGGAAACAAAAATAGCTTTTCAAAATAAAGTTCAAGGCCATACTGCATCACAGAATGTAGAAAAACCTTCTGACTCTCAAAGGAAAAATCCCCATTTTTCCCATCTGGAGTTTTTCAAATGGCTAATAATTGTTTATTGATGTTCAAATCACTAAATGGCCTAGCGCCTGAATATATGCTTTTAAAGTATGCTCCCTCTAGATCCCTAAGGTCCTCTGGCACTGGTCTCTTAGTTGTTCCCTGGGTGAGGACTTGCCTCTGGAACAGCCTGCCAGAGCTGAGGGCGTCACAATCTGTAAACACCTTTAAAAGATCTTAAAACATACCTTTTTAGCTTAGCATTCTTTTAGTTATTTTTTATTGTATTGATATAATTGTAATGGTTGTTTACTTTCACTGTATTGTGTATTATAATTGTATTGTCGTATTTCCATTTTACTGTTAAGCACCTTGTATTACATGTTTGCTCGAAAGACGCTATATAAATAAAGTATGATGTGGCCTGGGGTGGTCCAGTGGTCTAGCACCGCGGTCTACAGTGCACACATATGCCCATGTCGGCATGGGTTCGAATCCGACCCATGCCCTGCTGACATACCCTCTCTCCCTTCTTCTCCTTACTTACCTGTCTGTCTCCACTACATCTGTCCAATAATATGAAAAAAATATGAGTGGGACTGCCCCACTCAGAAAAAAATACTTTATAAAAATATAAAGTACGATGAAGAGACAAAATAATTGAGAAACATTTACCAGAGGGCTGTTCCACGTACGTTGATTAGTATATTCGCGATTAAAAGGAAAGCCTCGTTCAGGCAACTCTCGATTGGGATTCAAGCCTCAAGTGATTCCTCGAATGAGAATCAGGCTTGTGTCATCGATGTTCACACAAGTCCGGTTTGGAAATTCTCGATTTGGGCGCGCGCCCGCAGGTAGAAGGAGCCCAAAGCAAATGTTATCCTAAACTCAGTTTCAAGTGAAGCAAATGTTTTACTGAGAACACCCCCTAAGATGTAAAAAAGTGCAATACTACCGCAATTAACAAGGGGAGGGAAATGGTTTGGCAAGAAATTGCTAACAGATTAAATGCGTAGGTCACACTAGCTACTTATTGTTTTATGTTCATTTTGTAATAAATGAACATTCACTACTGTGGTGATCTCAGCAGCAGGCTGTAAATTATCAGATCACTAGGATGGCAGAGTGGTATCAGCCGCTGCCATCAGTGCATAGTCTTATTTTTAATACACTTTTTACTGCAGTTCGTTGTCTGATGCTTGTACTCTGCAATAAATTGAATCTAAGCTAAAAAAAACTATGTTTAAAATGATGGTGTAGGTTAATTTATTAGAGAACTGACAATGGTGTTTTAAGCCTTTCTGACTACCGTAGTAAATGATGTTCTTCTAGCATTGTAACTGGACCCTGGATTTGGCATAGATTATTATTTCTTATGATTGCTGATGGATAGATGATTCACTTACTTAGACAGATGTATTTATTGTAAATCGATTTGCATGAAGGCGTCTGTTAAATGTCAAGAAAATAAACATTAAATTAAAATCAACCCCTCTCACCTGAGGCAAGGATCGAACCTTCTGATTGCAAGCTGGCTGCCTTAACCCCTCTGCCAAACAGACTGCCCTGCTATTTCAGATGCAAGCTGATACCTATCTTTTTACACCATTTTATATATCTCTCTCACTATGAAGCTATCTATCAAAGTATCAAATTATCTACAGTATCTCGTAAAAGGTGGGAACTAATATTTCCAAAAAGACACTTGACGGGAACTGTCGTTCGGGATTTAGTTTCCGCCTGTGAGACATTTTTGACACACTTCTTACTTAAACCAGGCCGTAAACCTGGTCGCTACCAGGTTTGTTCTGACGGATTGCAGCGAATTATATGTGCCACATTCATGGAACGGAACTCAAGCTGCAATTATCGCAAATTATCAAAACTAGTCTAGCTTAGCTCTAATCGCGCTTCGAGGAACAGGCCCCAGAACCAAATTCTAGTTAATCAGAAAACAAAACATAGAAGAAACTGTACACCTACACTACTCTTATATTAACTATTTAAAAATCCTGATGTGGAACATTTATGGGGATTGGACGAGAAGTAAGTTCAAACTATATTTTGACAAAACCACTTCATCTCTCTAAATCAAAATCTTTACCTTAACATAGCAGTAGTAATGGCCAGCGTGACAGCTATAGCCAGTATGCACCAGAACAGCATAGAGGCCATACATGACAGGGTCTCCTGTGTTTTGAGACATGTAGGGGCGAATGTTCAGGAACTCTGGATAACCAACATCCTGAAAAATAACACAGAAATAGAGATAAGTTGGAGTGACACAACAGTGTTTTGAAACAACAATGGTGTTACGTTCTGAATGATTTACCTTGGTTATTTTCCCTCCACTGAAGTTGGCAAACCTCTTGAGAGACACAGTCAGCACATTTGATGGCCGATGAACTGTGAACCGCTTGGTTGCCGGCACTTTTTTCTTACACCTGATAAAAATAAATAAATAAATAAAGAGGGTATGGACGATTTATAATGCAATTTCTTCCACTGAGGGGGTCCAAAGATACATCAACATTTGTGTAGATTAGAAAAGAAAATACTACCATAACACTAATTAGCAGCTCATTAATTTGCTTGCATTCTTATGTGTTGGTGTGTGTTTAACTATCAATATGCAGCACTTACTTGGCACACATGTAAGCATTCTCTCCACTCAAAACATCAGGTTTCACAAACAGTTCCAGAGCACGGACGATGTTTGCGGCTTGCTGAGGGACACAGACAGGAGGCAACTCAGCATGTGTGGAATCAAACAAATCAATCAGTTCAATCATATGAGAAAATGTGCAGAAGACCCATTCATTTTTTACATAGAAAAATAAGAGATTCTCTCCCATTCATTGACTTACTCGAATCTCAACAGCAATGTCCAGGTATGGGTCATATGTGTCTGACACAGTTTTGCAAATAGAACACTTGACTGAAAGAGATGAAGAGTACATTATAAATCCAACCTAAAGGCAATATATACATTTGATATGTGGAATAGTTCATGTAGCAGAATGTACCTCGTGACCTGAGGTAACCTCCAAAGATCTGGTGGACTAGTGTGGTGGCCTGTGTCTGTCTGTCTAACCTAAAAGCAAAAGAAATATAGAGAATGAGGACACATTTAGACACATTCAGAACATGTCTGAAGCTTTCCAACACCTACACTCATTGAAATCCATAGAAGCTTACTTGGGGTAACCATTTAGACAGGCTTTCTGCATGGCATCAATGGTGTAGCGCAAAAATTCATGGGCATCCTCCTGGCTCCCAAAACGAAAATGCCTGGCAATTTCTGCAAGAGCAAAAAGATGGTTCCACATTACATCATGGCCAGTATCGGATAAAACCCAAATGATACCCAACCCTAATGATCAATGAGAGGGTCAAAGAGTCTGCATGGACAAGAGAAACTATGAAAACAGAAAAGGGAGAAAGTGTATCGCATAGTTAGCGCTTCAAGGTAGAAGCTTTAAAGTAGAAGCAACCATCTGTGTATTGTGGACTGTATGAATTGTTCACGTTTCTGTGGTTTTGTGCTAATGCTGCTACTCCGAGCCCGCAGTCACAAGGAGACTAGAGGGCATTGGAGAGGAAGGGAGGGATGGCTAGAGAGGGGGAGGGGAAGACATAAGGGGGAAGAGGGTATTGCAGCAATACATAAAGGAGGAGGGAGAGAGGTGAGGAGAGGGAGAGGTGGACACAACCAAAAGAGGGGGAAGGAGTGTTGCTCTCGTGAGGCTAGAGCGCAGTGCCTCTGTGACTCAGGGTGAGCTCACACCAACATCACTGCAGCCTTGCAGGTTCACTAATACACTGCAGTCTCAAGCTGCTGTCCCTGTGACACTTCCGATCAGTGTTACGCCATCACCAATCTGACATCACAACTCCAGAAGACTCCAGCACAATGAACTATGAAGCCAATTTACTTATCGTAGTGCCAGTAAATAGCAAGCAAAGAAAGTGCATGATAGCCAATTTCATCAACTTAGGAGCACCGCTAACATTGTATGCTGGAAACTGAAAACAAGATACAGTTATTTGGTCATCATGGTCTCACCATGCCAATGTATCATGAACGTTTGAGGCCAACAAAGTTGTAGCAAACATTGTTGGAGGTGAAAAATACACTTGGCATGCAAGGCAACATAATATTCTGTTCTTACTTTTCAGGTCTCTGATGAAGGAGACGGGCTTGATGGCATTGCCTGTGTTAGCAAAGGCTTGGATGATATGGTTCTGCATTATACAAATCATACAGAAACCTGACTGGTGACCTGAAACAGAGACAAAACGGAGCAAGATATGTTAACATATCGCAAGGGAGGTCAAAAGCCCGGAAATCAAAAAGGCTGTAATACTGTCAATATGTCATTAAAAAAGCAAGGTAAGTGTGAAGCACACTACTCACAGGCACGGCTGTGCTCCTTTGAGAGTAGGTAGTTGGCCAGTGGTGGAGTGTAGGTGAGACACTGCACCGTGGAGTTGAGGAAGCAGGTGTTGCCCAGGTTGTGGAGGCCGGCTCCCACCCTGTACACGCGATCCCATCTCATGGAGAGCCTGTTCCCAGGAAATAGCATCTTCTGTGGGGCAGGAATCCCATCACTCTGGCCCACACCCACATTTTCAGAGACTGTAGGAGGATTGGTCAATTAGAGAAATTGCATTGATAAGTCATTATTGTTAATTGAGGTCAAGCACAACCGGATCATTCAGCCCAGTAACAAAATACAGAAAAACATAACACTGAATATTTATAAAACGTAAAAATGTTAAGGTTTAGGAAATAAGTCAATCACTCTTTATAATACAGGATTTTGTACGAGTACATTCTCAGGTCAAGTGCCATACCTTGCCTCTTGATCTGGGCGGGCTCTATAGCCCTCTGTCCTGAGGCCCCCTCTGACCGGGGGTTGAGGATCACATACTTGGTCTTGAGGCTCTCTAGCTGGTAAGAGAAGCCCTTGCTGGCAGGCTCAAATTCTATCTTCTGCAGTAGGACCTTCTTGGCGGAGGAGGCTAGCAGTTTATTGAGGTCTCCCTCGTCACCGGCGTCCTTACGGCCAGGCTTCAGGGCCTCCTTGAGCTTGTCCACTATTGGCATTGTTTGATCATCACTATGGATAGGGCACAGGGGATCATGTCAGTTTGATTGCTGTAATATACTTCTCATGGTTAAATCATAATGTGCACGCCATAAAACAAACCTTTGCCGCCTATTTTTTTTACCTAGTAGGGGCCTGCCTATCAATAAAGGTCAGGGTTAGAATTTCCATAACAGCTTGAACATTAGGGAGCACTGCTTTGTTTTCAAGTTTTATTGTTACATCATATTACACAAGTGTAAGAGTAAAACTCTTACGCTTCGGTTCCTAACATTGCAGCACAAGACAATAAGGCAAGATAAGTCAAGATAAAATAGAGTGACAATAATACAAGACATAAGTGAGACTTTTGGACAGATGACAAGTTGTGATCCTCTGTTGAAGTTGCCAACCATGATGAGCGGCCTCTGGGTGCTTGTTTTCCATGTTGCTAACTGTAACTGTTGGTTCCCGTCTTATCTCTGTGCGTCCACTACAGTGCAGCTTGGGAGCTCCATCAGTGCCAAGCAGTGAATTGAATTGAATGCCAGTGAGTCCTGAACCTGCTACCCTGTCAACAACACCTCTGTGCTTTGGAGAGACTTGAAGTGAGCATATCGTAAGAGGACTGAGTGCATCAAAAGAGCTAGGTTGGGACTTGGCAGCTGTCCCTGCAGTTATGTAAGACAGTGTAGGCAGCAGGCAGGCATAATGTGCAAGTGTGTGTAGACCCATGTGTGTGTGTGTGTGTGTGTGTGCACAGAGCGCGAGGCGTGGACACAGCTGCTGTATCTAGCAGGTCAGATTTTCATGTTCCATCTTTGACTGCAACAATCTTGTCGCCTCCATAGCATGCCATTGTGACAACCAATGAAGCTCTGTCACAGTCATGTTGGTTCATGTCCTCAAAAAGCCCTTTGTTCACTACTAGCCTTGTATTCTACTGTTTGGTTCGTTAAGTGCACTGTATAAATTATACAATTCAAGTAAAGTCAATTGACTTAATTTGGCCTGTAAAACGATTCTCAAAAAAAAAAAAATGGGTGATGGTGCATATTATCATTCTTTGTATGTAGAATACTGCCCCTTTAACTACAGCCCCTTCAATAAAAAGGCCATCTCTGAGCAGATAACAGAGTGCACGTTTCTACAACCACCGTCTGCATGTGTCAGCCGTTTGGGGAGTGAATGGCTTCTGACGTGTCATTTCCGGTGCAAGTGCAATGTGTTGGCAGACAGTGTTCAATGAGAAATGATGACTGTGGTTTGAGTAATCATTCAATGTTTCTCTATCTACTTCTATTTCAATGCTATGGAGCAAATCATTTAAAAGGATGCAGACAGACATATGATTACATTTGACTTTAATACAATTCTCTCTATTGTGCAGTGTACAATATAATAATGTTGGATTTATAAACTCCAAATAAACAGAAAGCCTCTGAAGTTGAAACAGATACAAACTTGCGAAGCAATATTATGGTCCTGTCAAACACTGATCATTGTTAATCATCCTTATCATACTCCCAGAGGGGAGAAGGGATGAAAACCTAAAGACCACAACCAACAAGATGGCACCAATTAGGACTGCAACAATAATTTGAAACTATGAAAATGTATCAATTAGGCCTAGGAATTTTCATAATTTACTCTTCACTTTTAGCATGCGTTACCATGATCAGTCATAGGATAATCTCTGCGTTTTAGGATAAAGAATATCATGTCCCAACACCCAAAATGTAAGCTAGTATGTGACACCCAATCTATGTAAGTATTACAGGGATACTGAGAAGAACAAACATATTGCTTAGGGCATATTTATAGATATGAAACATAATCTCAATGTAGCCTAGTATTTATCATTATAATGGGTATTCCAATCAACTGAGCCACTTAAGTGCGATTCTGTAAAATCTTTCAACATTTGTAACTAGCCTTTTTGTGAAAGTCAGGATTCTATAGAATGTTAAATATTTTTTTCCCCAGAATACTCGCCAACAATTACAAATAAGGCTAGTTGCAACTCTAGTTCCAATTAATCTCTGACAGTGTGCATACACAAACATTTTGGATTGAGAGCGGGAGCATCGGAGTCTTAATCATCAGAGCGGGCAGTGATGTAGTGAAGGGGGGGGGGGGGCACATGCATCGCATGCACAAGGACAGAGTAACCTTCATGTGCTGATACTGATACAATTAAGACCGGCACAGCCTCTAGGGAGATGGCACAGCTGACAATGCAATGATGTAACCAGTGGACCAGGTAGGGATATCAGTTCATTCACCAGTGCATGAGAGTCCAATAGGGGTGCTGTTTTATCAAGCTAAAAGCTTCAACCATACAGGCGTAACCTACATTCCACATATTGTAGTGTAGGGGTTCAATGTGCACCTAAAAAAAAGAGCTCTTTTGATACCTCGTTTTCAAAAGCCATCAACACAAAACAGATCTGCATTTTGTAGGCATGTCAGATTTTTGTCATAAAACTACAATCACAAAACAAATACCTGGCTGTTAATTAGGCAAAATGCATTATGGACACTTAACCAATAGAATTGCAAGTAAACATTTAAAAAGTACTTGCCAAGGAAAATTTAGGATTGTACGGTTGTATCTAAGCAGGGGCATTACCACTACAGCAACTAGCCTATCCGCTTGTTAAGTCGTGACGTGTTTCCGGGTCCCAACGTTGGCTGAGGCGCTGTCTTCGAAATGCCGAAATAATAATAATAATTAATTATATTTATATAGCGCTTTTCCGAGGCTCAAATACCCTGACAATATGGAGAAAACGGGAAAGTATTGTGTCCCTTGTTGAATGAATAGATCCGAGTCTAAAAAACGATTAAACTGTCATTCTACCGCTGTAGTTCAGAGGTACTCTGGTGCGGAGAATTTCCGGTTAGGATCCAGAAATGGCTAAACGTCACTTGTGACGTCAGACTTAACAAACGGATAACAGGGCTGATACATAAGGTGAATGAAAGAATTAGCTATGTATCCTAGGCCATTATTCCAGGACACACCTGCACAGCAGTAGGACTAAAGTTGATTCAGTGCGAGTATCAATAAAGAGAAAATAAAGCATGTCCCCTAGGGGTAAATGTTAACTACGTAACCATATAGCTTACCAGTAAACTACACACAATTCCCACCTGGCGTGCTTGTCTTGACTAAAAGGTAACATTTTATTTGACTGACTGTGGCTACCAGTTACAAGACCTCGCCTTTATAGGAGGAATCTATACGCATTAATTAGCTTTCCTGCACTAGACTAGAAAAGGGACATAAGTCGGATCCCTCAACATGGCACTTATGCCCCAAAGTGAGACGGTCTGCCATACAGTCATGCATCAAGGTTTAGGAGAACATTTTCATTACGGATTTTTTTTTTTACCTCAGGCTTGCTAGCTAGCAGAAACCAAATGGTAGGAATAAGTGCGCCAAATGTTAGTAATAAGTGCGCCAAATGTTAGGAATAAGTGTGGCTAAAGCTAGTGGTTATATTCTAGTACCGTAGTAGTAATTCATGAAAAGCACTGGCTGTGAGGCGGTCTTCAGTGTTTACCTCAAGTAATAATTCCTTTTTGTATAACTATTTGTAGACGTGTAGAGAAACAACAAAAACTGAATACGTATAGCGAATCTATCATTTTGTGATATCACACGATAATAGCTAAGGAAAATGTCACAACACAATGTGTAAATGGATGCTAAATAGTGTACGGTATATTGAAATATTGAGTATCGATAGCCGGCTAACATTACCTCAGCTAACTAGGCAATAGTGTCAAGACTCCGTACAGAGAGACAACTTTACAAAGAAGTGTAGCAAGCAAGGCAATATTATAACTAGCTGACAAGCCGAATGTTCTCGGGCTATCTAGTTAAAACCTTAACATTGCAGGCTGTCTGTCCCACGCGGTGAAAGCAGTCGAGAGGCTGCATGCGTGACACTCGAGTTACCTCAGGCTTGCTAGCTAGCAGAAACCAAATGTTAGGAATAAGTGCGCCAAATGTTAGGAATAAGTGTGGCGCTCTATAAATCATTATTCCCGCTCTATTCTTTACAATTTCGTTGTCAACGCGTGGCAACATAACTATATCCACTTCGTTAAAAGTATAGCTTATCGTTGACATATTTACCCAGCTAGCTAACGTGCTAGCTAACGTGCTAGCTAACGTGCTAGCTAACGTGGCGAAAGCGAACCATCTGAGTACTGCAATGTGGTTAGCTAGCTAGCTACTTTTTTTTTTACCAACTCCACCCTGAAAATGTGGCAGACTTCGTTTCTTTACTATAAAACAGAGACATGGCTCGATGGGCCAAGCATTCTCATATACTTAGCTAGTCTTTTCAGACACTCACCTTTCGTTCAATCATCCAAAAACGGGACCTATTTGCGATATAGACACCTTCTGCATGGCTACCGTTCCTTCATCTTCTTACATTCTTTCGTTCCCCCATGCTGCATTATGAGAGGGCGTGGTCAAAGACGACTGACAGAGCAGAAAAGCCAATCAAAACGCACGTTAGTAGGAGACGAGTCATTCACTACATCACGCAGAGCCAATCAGTAGCCAAACTAGTGTACTGCTGCCAGGGGGTGATGTTGACTATTTGTATGATTGTAATATCAAGAGCTTTAAATTCGCCTGGGTGTTTTTGAAGCTCAAAATGATTTGCACTGGCTAGCGCAGTGATCACATTATGACTATATCTGCAATAATAATAATAATAATAATAATAATAATAATAACAATAATAATAATAATATACATCGCATCGTTGCATCGTCGTAGAAAGCAAGGCGTGACTTCGTAAATTAAAACATTTCAACACATTTACAGTTTATGGATTAGGCTACTATGAATTGTAGCTCGAAATAGAATCATACCAAGTTAAATGGAAATCAATGTGCATGTGACAGCTTTTTTATATGCGATCGGTAGCCGCATTTAATGTCCAATGCTACTCCATAGGAGGGCGCTCTGTAATCAAATACGGTCTGCTCAGGAAGTTATTCCATCAACGTCGCTTAAAGGAAAATCCAGGCTTATTTTGGATTGATCTCGCGAGATTTATAAAACACCCAGCCATATTTTGATAAATCTCGCGGGATTTAGCAAAAATAAGCCTGGATTTTCCTTTAGCAACGTTGATGGAATACCCCCCTGAGCTGCCCCATATTGCCTGCCAACAAGAAAGAGTACTATCACACATAGCTTTTGGCAATTGGAAGGGGAATTCAGGAATAGATAAACAACTGTCAACATATGTCAAAAACCTTCTGCTGCACATTGGACAAGTAAACAACAACATTTGAAGTATTTCTAAACTTTTATTTGTTATTACTCAATTATTTGTCCATTCATGTTCTGAATGTATGCCTATCAAACAATTTGAATGATACAAGGAATCATTATGCATGCACAAATCTTGTTTCTTTACACAAAAGTCTCATGTGGATCCAGCACGAGACATTTACTCAATCTTGTTCTACTTTTCCACTAATATAACATATAAACAGAATGAATAGGCTCTTAGGCCTACAGGAGAATTAACCTTTTAACATGGATCAAGTTATATGATATGTATTACTGTCTTGTAGGCAACAAAATAATGCTTGCAATTATAGTAGCACTACAAATATTTTGCTTAGCTTGAAGGTCTACTGGAGTCATGCTACAGTTGCCTAATTGTAGGTCTTGTATGTACTGTATAGGATAGTCCATAAAGTAGGCCACACATAACAAACAAAAGTCCTCAGTGTGTCCTTCATTTACAGTAGAAAAGGACAACGTCCCTTGAGCTGTAGTAAAGGGAACAACAATATCAATTGAAATCAGAAATTATATATTTTTAATATAAATTAAACAAAATTGCATGTAGTCTAGGCAAAATAACTGGTAGATATGTATTTCACTTTTAAATAGTTTTCTACAGAGGTTTTACCATTGGAGGCTAATCATCAATTGAGTTACATCAAATGTGATTATGGTGTTGCCTACATTGTTTTTGAGTGTGTGTAGCAAGTGAGTGGAAAACTGCCAAAACATTCCCTACCTCCTAACTAATTGATAACATTCTGATGATGGCATTACATAATGAACATCTTTGCCATTTATAAAATAGTGAAAAGAAAATGTTCTTACACTGAGGCTATACAAATAAAGAATACAACACAATCAAAGCACAAATTATACTTACATCACAACTAAAATGGTACAAAAAAACATACAAAACAAAAATGGGGGATTCAATCCCCCTGTTTGACATTCGTCAATATAGAAAAATGTGTCTGCTGCAGCAACTGTGTTCAAAGTGCATAACTACATCTATCCAAGATAATGAGTTAAAAGCTATTATGAATACATGACTAAAGAAACATACAAAATGTATAACAAAAGCATATGAGAGGGACTGTACAGTGTGGCTTTTGCAGTGTAGTCATATGAACATAGCACTGTGTGGACCATAACAGTCAGGTTTGCCATCTCTGTTGCAGAATGGGTTTCAAAGGGTTTGGTTCATTGTAAAACAACAGATAAGCCTGTAAATATCATCATACGTGAGATGAAGCAGATATAGTAAATACGACACAGTGACTTTGGCCAGTGTGGCACTTTTTGCAATACCACTCCTGCCTAGCTAGTACATTAAAATATTAATCCCATCAAAGAACGTACACCAAAAATAATATTAGCAGATGCATAAAGCAATCAAGAAAAATTCTATTTTTTTTAATTTGGTTGTTGACATTACAACATTGAAGCACTGGTTTCAAAACGAAACGAGAGGCTTTAGGATGTCATTTAGCAGGAATATTCATCTATTTGGAACACAACCACATTACATAACAACACTTTATATCACCCTTTTGGGTTTAAACAACACCTTTGGTTCATGTTAAAACACTAGTGAAAAATCAATGGCACAAGAGAAATACTTGAAGAGCTAAATTTGATTTGTATTTTCTTTTTATTTCACTTGTACAAGAAGTGACCAGTAAGCGCTATTGGGGAGGTCAGAAAGTGCAGTTTTCATAGGGATTGTTGCTCTTACACTGACTATTTCCTGCAACAAGTCACTTCTCCATGTTACATCATAACTTGAACAGTCAATACGTGGCCTTATGGCCTTGGTGTTATGAATTAACATGTATAGATTAATTAATCATACTTTTTGGATTTGTAGCTTTGTTTATTTCATTCAATTGCAGGCATCTTTAGTCACGCTGAACAGTAGATGGCTTGTAGAGTTAGGGATCTTCGATATCCAGAAACTCCTTCTTGGGTGGTGCAGCCCCCCTGTACCATGCACAGGAACTATCACTTCTCTTGATGCAGGCAAAGTGCTTGGCCTGGGGTCCACTGATGCTCTTTTCAATCACCCAGTCTGTCCACAGACACTCTTGCGGGGTACTGATCGTACATGGGATGGAGGTGCAGCGAATGATCTGTGGGTTGGAGCAGCGAGAGAGACCAAGATCACAGACTTACCCTATTACTTCTGTAGGTTCATGTGTTTGCTAAGCCTACAAGATCATTCTACTCTCTTAAATCAAGCATGGTGTGTGTGTACATAATGTGACGGCAGCTGGTGGAAGGGTGAACAAGTCGGCAACCGACCAAACATTCAGACTTTTATTCTGAAAAATGTAAATAAATGTCAACGTTGTTGAAAATCAATGACATACTTGCTAGTCAACTAAGACAGCTTGTTTTGTGAGCCTGCTAATAATGTAAAGTAGTGTTATAGTTAACTAGGTAGTAGTGGGTATTACTCACCGAATCCATTGCAATATAGCGAATGTACCAGTAACTAGCGAATGTGTAATTGATTCTCAACAACGTTGACATTTATTGACATTTTTCAGAATAAAAGTCCAAACAATATTATTGGTTGACGACTTGTTCCCCCTTTCATCAGCTGCCATCACAGACAGTATGTTGAATACAATCGCTCCCTTACCTTGCAACCACAGCCCATCTCGTAGCGCTGAGTCAAGCTCTTTTTCTGCGTGAGACTCATGGCCTCCCATGAATCGATGAAGTCACAAAGTGTTACATGCATTGTTCCATCACTCTCCAGTTTGCCTGCGGTGAGAGGGGAGGTATTTGGGTCAATTTGTCACAAAGAAAACATGCAAGGGGCACTGAAACGTATGAATTACTTTACACATATGAGGATTTCCTGTACATGCCTAGCCAATAACTGTGCAAGCATTTCTCAGCTGTGCAATTTAAACAGTGCTGCCAATGGGATTCTTGGATAATGTAGTCAGAACCGCACCTGTGAAGAGATACTCCTTCTTGCCATTGGTCTCCAAAGTCACTCCACAAACAGCTGAAGAGGGTGCAGTGAAGATGGCATCAATATCCCGGTCAGGACCTTTGAACATCTAGAAAAAGAAGGAGAGAAAGACAAAGATCTATCAAGCATACATATCCACATACTGTTTTAAACCTCACTGACCACCACACTCAGAAATCAACATCAGATGGTTCACAGACTAGAATATTTCAGTGTCAGAACAACCACTTGATAAAAATCTGTGACACCGTACCTTAACCTGTTTGATGTCGTACTTGATCCGCTTGATTGGGTTACCATAGATGTCATTGCCAGAGATTACCTCTTTCCCTGCAACCACTTTAGCCCTGATCACTAGAAGAGAAAACAAAAGACATGGATTACTGCACTGCAATAACCTAGTACAAAGGACCCATAGTAACAGTGTACTGATTTGTGAGCCATACTAAACTGTAGGTAAGATATGTAGGATCAGTCAATAATAATTGCAGTGTAAAATCCCTCTAATTTAAGACTGAAGTCAAAATGATGTTATGGGCTATATTTTCTCCAAAACAGAGCTATTTTGTTTTCTCTTGATCTTAGCTTTGGTGTGTCTGCATCAACCTCTGGGCCCTGCCTACGTTTAACACGCCTGGTTTAGCTGTGGCGTCCTGGGTCTGCAGATTTTGCAGGTGCCAGGTGCTAGGAAGACACATCAGTGTTTCATCAGCTGCGATCAGAGAGAGGAATGTGCGCCGCCTGCTCCAAGGCTTCAGAGCCAACACGGGAGGAAGCCAGTCAGCAAGTCAGCAGTCTTTGAAAAACTGAACCAGAATGCCCCCTCGGCCCCAGGCTCCTCCGCCTGAGCCCTCCGCCCTCCGTCTGCCTGTCTGGGTAGAGGTGCTGACATGAACACCAACCTCTCACTCTCTCCCCCTATTCTTTTCTCCTCACTTTCTGCTTCAGTCTGATTCAGGATATTTGAGAGGGTTTGGATGAAACGCATGAAAAAATTGGAGTGGAAAAATACTATCATTGCCAAACAGATGAGCTTCCTCCATAATGATGTTACTGTAAGTACTGCCTACCCAGCCACAATCTATTATCATTAGGACTCATACTGTACACCACAGACAGCAGTAGTACTGTTGCTTGAGATTGCCTACATTGTGCATATTTGACACCCTCATCTAAATAAACTACATTATCATAGAGTTGTACACATACCTGTTACAATCTACCTTTTAATATTCATCTTTCAAAACATTATTGCACCATTATCTAGAAACAGAAAGTGCATTCAAGCCCTAATTTCAAACAGATGTTTACTTTTAGTTTCAGTCCTCCAATTTCCCACGGTGGCAAATGCCGAGTCTTATAGCTGCTAATTCATCAAATAAGTCTTTTGAGGCATTTTATTTTGACTAAGGCATGAAGCTGTGAACCATATGCGCTCTAATTCGATTACAATACAGGCCGAGAACATCTCCTTTTAAGGTTTTAAAAAGTCAACCGATGTCAGAGGGAGGAACAAAAAAAAAGAGTGAAAAAGAAAGAGGGAGAGAGAGAGTGTGTATGGTGGGAATGGTGAGGGTGATGGAGTGATATAGAATAGTGATGTACAATATCTGCATTCTGCAGGCAGGGAAACTGAGTTAAGGAGTGACAGGAATAGCAATCATGCTGCAGTAGTGGCACCATTTCATGTGTTTAGAAGGAGATGGGCCAGCAAAGCAATACCATCTGCTAGCACAAACATACTGAGAGAGAGGAGAGAGAGAGAGAGAGAGAGAGAGAGAGAGAGAGAGAGAGAGAGAGAGAGAGAGAGAGCGAAAGAGAGAGAGGGAGAACTAGGATTGGCTTCATGGCCAGGAAAAAGTGCTAAACTCTCTTAAAGCGCCTGCCCCAACCAGGCTGCATGCTTTTCCGTGTGCATCAGAGCCTCCATACAGACGCTCCCCAGACTGGAGCACAGAGCACCTTTTCTCTAGGCCACACACCCTGGACGCCAAAGATACCCTGGGGATCCTAGACTGCACTGAGTGATCCTTTACAATAATCAAGTAACACACACAAACACAGTCTTTTCCACACACTGTGCCACTCTGAGACACACAGAGCTTGTGTTTACTTTAAGGCTCCAGGTATGAACAGGGAAAGGGTGAAATGAAGGGAAGCCCTCCAACTCCTCCAGTTACAGGGGGATTGGTGGTAATCCTGCTTCCCTGAGTGTGCAGAATCAGAATCATCGCAGGGCAGGAACCAGGCACACACCACGTCTCCCCTTCTATAGTAAAGTAGGTCAGGTGAAATGTTCCACATGCAAGAGGATATGGACTCCTGCTGCGTCACATGGAATGCTGGACAGTGCTTTCGATCTGGGGTGATGGCTAACGCTATTCTTGAAAACAAGGGTTGGGGGTCCATGTCATTTTGCTGCCTCCAAGTCATATTTCCAATTTGGTATTACTCAAACTCAACACAAATCAAACCAACCAAGAATGAACAACAGAACTTTACACTTTTCCACTAAGGATCCCCCTCAGCAGGAGAAATACAATTTCACCTCATGTTTTATCTGTAACTATCAATCATATTCATTCCACTAGAGCTGCTGGGACAGTAGAGCTGCTATTGCAGGTTTTGCAGTAAAGGCTGGTGTAATGGGTCCCATGGGGCCTGTTGAGGCTGTATGGGGTTGACATACTCCAGTGTAATTGGATCGGAGATGTGATGCATGTTCCACGCTCTGCTCACATTGGCATTGTGCCACAGGACTGCTCACAGGGGCGTCAACAACACCACTCTCTGGAATCAATGTAAGGTCAATGATCATAAGATGACCTCATAGTGCCAAGGCTTCTAAAAATGTGTTTTTTTTCTTTATGCAACAGATAAGTGTTGTTCTTTAATCCCTCTGGAAAATCAGATGGATGTATTTAATTTTTTCTATTATAAAAAATCAGCGTGTGTGTTATAGAGTAAAACAGTGGTTCCAAGGCTTCTTTCCAGGGAAAGCTAAATGACTCATCCTATGACTTTCCCAGACTATACAGTAACAACTTAAACTGAATGATCAACTGAATGATTATGACTAACTTAAAACGTGTGTGTGTGTGTGTGTGTGTGTGTGTGTGTGTGTGTGTGTGTGTGTGTGTGTGTGTGTGTGTGTGTGTGTGTGTGTGTGTGTGCGTGTGCGTGTGTGTCCTTAACCCCACTGACTTCATGAAAGCGAGTTAAACTTGAATGAGGAACTTACACTCTGTCCCAAGATAAAATCATCATAGGAAATGATGAAATGTTTACTGGAAACAGTTGACCAAAGGCTATGAAATAGACTTGTTTCTATTAAGGCTGGATTGGCTGGTAGGCTGGAACAAGATCAGGAATGGTCTGGGAACTGCATGAACATTATAATTTTCCAGTTCCACAAACAATAAACAGACTAGTTTGGCTAGCTTGCTTGCGAGAATACCTTTGAGACAATACGCAGATGGGAAAAATGCATATGCATATCATGTAATTGCAGGGGACTAGGAGCTCTTTCCACACAGCACAGGACCCTCTGCCTTAACTAGACCTGGTCTGCCCAGAGGGTCAAAAGCTGGAAATGTAATCCTGTGCAGTAGAATAACTATAAGTCAACCAGTCCACGCAATAAATAGACATCAGATTCAAGCCAGAGTTCAAGGGAGCTGTTGTCAAAGCCGGTGCCAGTTCCGTTTGGGCCAAAAAGGATGATCTGGTTTGAATGTCTCATGTGTTTACACAGCTTGCAGGGCTGTCTTGAGACCGGAAACCAGGGTTTAGTCAACCTACTTCCGAGCTCCCTAAAGGTTTACATTCCTTTTCCAAAGCTCTCCAGGTACACACCCCTCCAACTAAGCATTACGAAGCAAACGGCGAATGCATGACGAGCATAACATATGACCGGCATACCAGAGTGGCCACCAGAGTGCCTGAGGGAGGGTTTTCAATTTATGAGGAAATAATGACAGACGTATGTATGTACGTAATAATACAGATGTATTTGCTTCTGTGCAATCCCTTCTCCCCAAAAAATATTCTAGATATGATTGACATAATATGCCAAGTGACAGTGTGTGTGACTCTAACACCTGGAACTGACTGCACACGCCTGTGTCCATCTGCTCCCCACAGATTGGACCACATCGATAATAGGCAGCAGGTTCAGAGTGTGTCATTCAAGTCACCTTGGGCCAGAAGGTTCCAGATAGCATCTCAAGAGTTTTGAAATGGGACAGGAGGAGAAAAGGGAACAGCACCAGACTATAAATCGAATGAGGTCACCTCGAAAACAGGCCACAGATTTACAGGACGTGTATGTTTATATGTACAAGAAGAAAACCTACCCATTGAGCCTGTTAATAGCATTGAGGAAAATAGGCCTGGATGAATACATTGTGCTTAAATCATTCCAGAGGCTATCAGTTTACGCAATTTAATTAGAAAATCTGCTGTTTATGCCAAGGAGTTTCAAAAGGGATGGGTTTCAAATGCTAAGTCACGCCATTTGACATGATTGCAGTGCCAACTAGTCTCAAAGGCATTGTTGTGCAATATAAATCTTAACTGTCCACATACTAAAACCTGTTCTGACAAAGGATAATTCAATCCGCCGCAGATCAGTGAGGGGTGTGAAAATAAAAGGAAATCAACTAAATGAAATTAGAAAAATATTGTGGACCTTTTCAGACTTTGTCAATGAAATAGTAAAAGTACATGAAGAACTGTTGAGTTGTGCTTTTAAACGTAATACCTCTACAGATATCTCTGAAACAGGATGGTGTGGTTTCTTCAAGCTCTGGTGCCATGGAAACATATGCCAGAGAAGAACTTCAGAATAAGTAAACTGCTGTATATACCACAAGCTCAGCCAACTTACAACTGGGAAATAGTCCCTCAACAAACCCCTATTTAGCAACACAAGCCAGTCACTGTTGAGATTCTCGTTAGCATAAGTTTGCATGTGAAGACAAGAAACAGGCAGTGGTCTTTAGGTCCACTAGTCCTAGGTCCTAGTCCAATAAGAGGAAAAACATATTCACAAGGTCATAGAAAAGAGACAATTTGAATCATTGCTTCTTAAATCAGCCCTCAAAACCCATCTGCTCACCAAGGCCTTTGGCCCCTAGTCACTGTTTCTGTTTTGTTTTGTCTGTTTTCTGTTTTGTCTGTCTGACCATTTCCTGGAGAATTGTAAAGCGTCCTTGGGTTTTATGAAAGGCGCTATATAAATTTTATAGTTATTATTAATAATTATAATTACAAGTTATTGTTATTATTATTATTATTATTATTAACTGCCAGAATTCCCTGTTTATTTTAAGTAAACATATTGTCATTAGTGACCTGTCCTGACTGGATCTTTGACAGTACTGACCTCACCCCTAAAGACAAATGTTTCCTAGATGGGTTGAGGCCTGAACAGCACCATCAGGATGACCCATTGAGTGTTTGTCAAGATAGCATTCTGGTTCTCATGAGAGCAATTTACCCAAAAGGCCAATAAGTTACTTTTCAATATGTGCATAAATTCAGATTGACATCAGGATTAACTAAACTGAGGGCATATATTGGTCCAAAACCACCATGAAACTTCGATACATAGGCCAGTTCCTCATAGTGTACTTAACACAACTATGCTGAGTAGATTTTACACAGATGTGATGGCAACATACCAACATTTCAACAGCATTCGTAATTATGTGCATTTGAGCATATGGCTCTTCATGCAATGCAATCGCCTTTAATTAATGATAATAATAAAAAGTAATAAAATAATAAAAAGTGAAAGAAAATGTGTCTGTGAGCTTGTAGGTCATAAAGGATCAGGCACAGGAAATAGAAAAAGTAAAACAGGATGTAGAGTTTGACTGATGGGTGGAGAAGGGAGAGAGAGAGAGAGAGAGAGAGAGAGAGAGAGAGAGAGAGAGAGAGAGAGAGAGAGAGAGGGGGGGAGAGAGAGAGAGAGAGAGGGGGGGGGAGAGAGAGAGAGAGAGAGAGAGAAAGATTATGTTACAGAACAGTGGCAGAAAGGTGAGACACTGGCCCTATGCAGTAATTTGATGATTGTTTTCTATCAAGGTTTGAGCATGAATGGAATTTGTAGCACTGAATAATTCATAAACAATTATTCATTTTGATAGGATTGGAAATGACAGAGAGAGAGAGAGACATAGGAGAGAAATCCCATATTTGTTCAAAGTCAGTCTCAAATCCTCCCTTCACCCTTCTCAATAACGCTCTTTTGGAAATAAAGTAGGATAGCCATCTATAAATAACTATAGCCTACAAGATCAGTGTTTGTAATGTTTGCTTTATGAGTTGAATACTGTACCACAACGTTATAACAACGTTACAGAGTTATGTGAAAACATAAACTTTTCAATTCGGTATCAATGGACTACTATGACAGCTTTTATGATTATTACCTGTAGCCTATTCACCTGTGGGCCAAAATATGAAATAATCACATGACATGTTTATGTAAATGTCTGGACGTGTAAACATAATTACGTTTCCAGCCGAATCACACATATATATTAATAACGTTTTGCGTTTTTCTAACAGCATGTGTAGGAAAGATGAGAAGTCATAATGTGATCTAATGCAGACTTACCGACGTCTGCATTGCAAAAAGCCTGTTGAGGATGCGCAGGGGAACAACTGCAAGCTTCTGCTATTTCTTCGACCCGCCAAAGGAACAGAAAGACCAGAGTGATGAAGCAACTGCTAACCGTCCAAGTCATTTTTGAACAGAATTATTCTATTGTCGGCTGTGTGGGGGGAGAAAATCGATCACCAATGTGGTGAAACGTGGATGACAAAATGTTGAGTCCACGACAGGCTGAAAACAGAAACACAAGAGATGTCTTCAGTCCCAATGTTTTCAGAATCCTGCAGAAGAGTCGAATGGGTCAGTGAATGTGAAGAAGACCACGGTTAGGTAAGAAATGCCAACTACATCAGAGCATGCCCATATCCCTCCGAGACTGTTCCCAGACAGACACCTCCTTGAAATCTGTTTCCCCTTCGATGTGAACAGCCGCGTTTTATTGCTGGATGTTCGAGCTCCTCCCCCTAGCCTCGGCTAGTGCATTGTAGGTGGTGAACCTCTAGTGACAGTGAAGTTTATTTCCATCATACTGTATAGGTTACAACATTAATTTTGTCTAGAGAAACATAATGGCACTGAGTCACCACTACTTCCTCAGAATATATGGTATCATATTTCCTGGCAACATACCTTGAAATTGCCCTTGTGAAATATGTCAGTAATACTTTACATAGAGGATACTCTCGTATAGTGTTCATAGGGCATAAGGCTTGTTATGAGAATGTATGACTGCACTGTGATGTCTTGTATCTTCTCATAATGATCCTGAGCTTCTTTTTTATTTTATTTTATTGTCAGTAGACAGACATAACATTATGATAATACTATGTACTACATTATTAAGGCATTTCTCAGTCAGAGCATTTTGGACCAACCCTGGTTCACTGATCTCTGTACTGTACTTTACATTATTTTAAAATACTTTGTATCCTTCAACATCTCATGGTAGGACAGTTAGGTTTAGTAAGTGCAGTTTTGGCCTATGCCAGCACAATTGCAGTAGCTAATAGGAAAATAGTAAAAACAGAGACAAGACACCACAGCACACATGGATTGCATGAAATATGAGGGGAGAGAGAGAGAGAGAGAGAGAGAGAGAGAAAGAAAGAGAGAGAGAGAGAGTGAGAAAGAGAGAGAGTGAGTGAGAAAGAGAGAAAGAAATGGAGGCATAGTGGGAGGAGGGGTGACATCATCCCATTAAACTTAATAGATTCAATCTGGTCGCAATTCCCCTAACGTAAGCTACCCAAACCCTGCTCCCTTCAGAGCTCCCGTCCTGCTGAAAGAAACATTATGCTATAGTCAGATTCTTCCGACATTTCTCATCCCCAACCCAGGCACAAAAACTGACGGTTCCTTTGTTGGAAACTTTACCACTGCAACACCACCTCAGGAAGCTGAGGAACTTGCAGTTTGGTTTTGTGGCCTCCAGTGTTGTTTCTGGCTTAGGGGGAGAGATCACTGAGAGTGCATGGTGTGGGTAATGAAGGGTAATAGTGAATAATGAAGAAGACAGTGTAGAATGAATCGTATCTGCTGTGGTCGAGCCCGCTCACATCTCTGACATCATGTTTGGCTGCTGTCCGCAGGTCCTCTGGGTTCTCCAGTAAATATTTCCACTCTTTTCCACAGTTTAGCATTTTTGCTTGGTTGCTTTTCCACAGGTCTGTTCTACCCAATGTCCATATAAAAAGAGAGGGAGAAGGGGACATGGAGGGAGAGGGAGAGAAGGGACAGCTTCCTCTCCCTAACTCATATCATAGCAGTCACCATAGCAGTCACCATAGCTTCATTGTAAGAAATTAACATTGCGCTTCGGTCATTCAGAGCAATGTTTAACAAAGGATTTCTGCTTTAACCACTAATACGTCAATTTTGTTTACAGAAGTTTCCAAATGTACAGACAAACCATCATGATTCATACAAACCCTGTTGGTTTTTGATGTTTATCACAGTGATTCACTTAAATAAAGGTCATCTAATGTTTGTGGATGGCTTATTATCTGAAAAATAAATGGGAAGCTTGACTGGAATCATGGGCATTGAGAATACTAGTACCCAGGGAGTAGGGGGGACTACTGTTTAGACTCTGGGCTTAGGGGGAGAGTGGCAACTGAAGACATGAAAGGAAGTGACACATCCGAGATCAAATGGGTAGAAATATGCTTTCGTCTCCATTCCACTGTGGTGCCAAAGCCACCGGGGAACAGCAGACGTCTCTATTTCTGGGCAAAGCCTACCGCCCCCTGTCAAAACAGCCAGCTTCCTTAGCACTGTGATGCTTACTGATGTGGTAGGACCAGATCAGAGCAGAGCTTGGTCCTGGGTGGTGGGTCGTATCCAGCTCCTGGCTACTGCATCCTCTAGTTTGGCTCCAGGACTTTGATATTTAATTGAGTGGAGATTTTATGCTAAATATTTCTCACCTCTTATGGGAAAGAATTTCAGGAATCCTGTAGAAGATTGGTAGTCTTTACTTGCAAGGTTATAGAATACAGTAGTTGAGAGCAAATAAACAAGCAAACAAACAAACAAAACCACACAATATGAGATGGCCACATGTTCTCCTCTCTCTACTACTAGTCCCATATTGTTAATACTGAGGCTCCTTTTCACAGTACCAAATGTGTCTTCTGCAATGAGCCAATTTGTAGCTAGTGAATCAATTAACCTGGAGGCCTTGATGAAGAAATGCTAAACCTTGCTGTGGTTCACAGTACAGAAGATCCATATGTAGCTTCACTTGTTGCTCTGCATACTGCAAGTCTCCCCTGACTCCAACAGGCGTTTATTCACCATTTTAGGTTTGTCTGCATTGTTGTATTAACATACGGTTTTCATTTGTCCAATGAGAATTTGTCAAAGTGCAATGTAAGCAGCCCCCTGTGGACACAGCACACTGCAAACATCCAGGGGCTGGGGAATGGTCGAACCTCCCTAGCCCAAATTACAGACTTGCATGGACAGGAATACTCTCAAAGGAAGTGCCCAGCGAGACAGAAAAAGAGGGTCTCATTGTGGGAACTGGTGGGTGCCATGGCAGTGACCAACATCCTCTGTTCCCCCACTAGCATATGGGGGGAATGGGCTCAGTGGTGACCTGACCACCACCCCGACCTCCACCTTTCACTCCCCCCTGGCCTCTCACTCCTTCACAGAGCTCTTGTGTAATCCTCCTTTAATTTGATCCCAGCCGCAGCCCACTGGACAATTCCCATGGTCTTCCATTCATCAGCAAAGCTATTCATATCTTACTGGTGATACCCTGAAACAGTGGATCTGTGTTAGTGGTTTCCTGTTCGGGGACAACAAGGAGGAGTGAAACATCTGTGGTAAGGTATGAATATCTTTCGCATGTCTTTAAAACATACTATTGTGGCCTGAAAAAGCCCCATCTCATCCCATCGGAGATGTGCGTCAAGTGGACCACACTGCCTACACTGTGGCTGAATGTTCATGAGTCATCATCTACAGTAGTTAATGGAGACTGTTGCATTGGTAATGTCGTAGGTGTGATTTAACAACATATCGACTCATAGGTACACTGAGCTTACTCACCCAGTGTAACTTTTACTTTTACGAAATGGAACTTTACTCCCAGACGTATTTCAACACAGTCATTTCCCCTGCCGACCCAGGATATGACAAAGAAAAGTATTTTCAGGAAGAACTAATTCTTTCAAGAGAGGAAAACTACTTGAAATTACAGAAAATGAGAGAGTGATGTTGTGCAAGTGTGAGCATGATGCACTGTCTCATCAGTGAGAATTTCAAAGGTATGTGGCCTCACAAATCAGACAATGGATGGTACACCACACGGCTGTGAACCTTTGTCAGAGAGACAAAATGTGTGACATTGCTCATAGAAAATATAGCGCAACTGTGAAGGACTTTGCATGTCCTGACCAAACAACAACGTACAGTACTGTATGTCAGATGTTGGTATACTCATGTTATAATGATAATCCCTTCTCTATTCCCACATACCATTAATTCACCCTTCCTAGACTAAACAATCACATTGAACCTGTGTTAAGGATAAGTTGGGTTTAGATAAGTAATAATTAAGAGTATCTCTTAACTCATCTTCTTGTATATACAGTACACCCCCAGACAAACCCACCACTCAAGAGTATGACTCACCCTGAATTGTACATGGATATACTATTGAGCAAGACATGAAGACGTGCTAGATTGCCAAATAAAGACAATGACATAAAGGAAAAACGTATGCAGATACAGTGACTGATTGCAACTGGAAGATTCCTGTTTTTTTTTTGTCTGATAATTCTGTCCTCCCAGAGCTCAAGGTCTTAGAGAGGTCAGTGGATTGACGGAAAAATACTGAATTCCTCTTTCACACTCCAAACTGTGTTCGTGCCATTCTAAGGTAGGACCCCCTCTTGTGGTGGAATAACACACCGAGAGAGACAGAGTAAAGAGCTAGCCCAGCCCGGAGACAGTACACCATAAGAGACAAGATGAGACACATGCATTGTGATGGCTGTGAATAGCATGTCATAGGCTCTCTGACCAAATGTAGCATAAATAAATAAGACTGTCTAGGATTTTTTTTTTATTGCGCATTCCAGTATATCAATACCTTTATTTGAGTGCAAGCATGTATTTTAATCATTTTCTAAGAACAGTGATCATTCTATTTATGGTTTATAAGCAAGTCAATCACACATATCCAAAACTACATTACTATACATTCAAACTATTATCTAATACAAATGTAAGCTATTGATAGAAATGCAGGATTATTTGATTGGGGAAGCATGTTGGCAGCCTCATGGCATCTTGGACAGCATAACTACTGTAGATCAGATGTACTCTGGACGAACGACAAAGAGGTAGCTCTGTGATCCAGGGCAAGGGTAGGCCACCTGGCTGGTGTTAGTAGTAGGAACTTCAGCTAGGTTGTCCTTGAAGTCCAGGATGTGAAATACGTACTTGCCCTCACATGTTAGGAGCAGCCGGTTGCTAAAACGAATACTAGCATTTTGGTACTGGGCTAAACTGGTTACCGGGGAAAGCCTGGCAGCAGGGATAGAATTACACCTGAGGCCGTAGTTGGAACAATCTTGTTGGTTCAGAAACACATTTGCTGACCAGGAGATCCTGTTGGTCTGGAAGACCACAGTATTGTGGGCAGGTGTGTTGAATGTTACTGACGGGCTCCTCCTTTGGGAGTAGCCACGCTGACGCCTATTGTAATCATAAATGTCCTGGTTGTAATGGCTTGCTTGGGATGGCATGTTGGTTGAGTTGATGGTGAAGCTCCATGGTTCAGTTGTGTAGATCCTGGGTTGGTAATCATACCCTTCACCCTCGCTGCGTGTATGCATTTTCAGAGTGCCAAAGGGCAAGGCATTAAACTGGAAGCCCCGCAGCATGTTGATGCGGTACAACTCCTCATGGCTCGAGTAGAGCTCAGAGGTGAATTGCAGCTCATAGAGTTTTTCAGCAGAGATCATTGGGAAGCGGATGTGGCCTAGTAGGGCAGCCTGGCTCTCTAAGCTGATGTTGCCCCTCTCTGTGATCAAGCTCTCCAGTGCCTGCAGGAGGAAGGCCTCATCAGGAACCACCAGGTCCGAGCGTGGCAGGAGGGCCATCAGGGTGTCCAGGGGGAGGTTACTCCAGGCAGGGGAGCTCGTCAGAGCCTCACAGTTCCAGGCCAGGTACTGGAGACAGTTTTCCTGGAGGAGCAGGTCCTTGGTGTCGACAGAGTATTGGTACATGGAGACCTGGGTGTTGAAGGTGCTGTCCTCTGGGAGAAGCACTGTGAAGAGCCTGCCTGTGTCCTGCATCAGCTGCCTCACCCCAAACTCAGAGGCCAGCTGGTGGAGGCACTGGGCAGAGGAGATGGTCACATCGGCCTTGCGTGTGTAGAGGTACCTAGAGAGCCAGAGCAACAAAGCATTACAGGTGAGGTTGTTTCCCTTATGGGCTTTTCAAACTGCAACGATATTTGTTATCATGAGAGAGAAGTGAGTAAGAAATGGTTATGATGGCAGTATTGGACAAAAGAGCACTAGTGAGGGTCACAGTACCTGATGAAGTTGGTGACATAGGATTGGCAGCTCTGCTTCACTTCTATAGACAGACTGCTGGAGCTGTTGCTGATATTGAAAAGTGGAAAGAGGGTGAGGACCAGTCTGTGTGTGCAGATGGTGCTTTCCTCCATCTCCAGCTGCCCATCCTTGTTTTTGTTACCCGTGGAGCTCCTGACCAGGATGTTGAAGTCACAGCTTTCACCACTGTCAAACAGTTCCCCCAGTTCCTCAGACAGGCCTAGACTGTGGTCCAGGGAATGTGCTATATCACTGCTCACATCTGTACCCACATCTGCAGGGAGATGACACGGGATAAGGAGTGCACATGAGTCATAGCACAAGGATGCAGGGGTGAGAAAGAGCAGTGACGTGGACATCATTGTAAAATGATCATGAAAGTTTTACTGTAACTCCACTACAAGCACAGCTGGGACCATGCTTAGTGTTATTGTATACGGTCTAGTCTGAAAATGAGGTCAAGTTAAAGTCTAGTTTAGGATGTGTGGTACAAAGAGTCCTTAGACAGGGTCTCCAGATACAAAGTGAACTGTTACCTGTCTCACAAACAACTCCTGCATCCTCCTTGTGAGAACAGTCGGTTAAGGCCCAGTCTTTAAAGGAACATCTAGAAAGGGACTTCTCGGTTCCCATGCAATCCATGTCGTCCAGCCAGATTGGTCCAGATCCTTGAACACAAAATTAGGACAACTGCATGATACAACTATTGGCAGTAAAGTTAGTGCCTCATATTTAAGTGTTAATCAAAGTGATGGAATAGAATAACAGTAACCATGATTAGGTGTTTCTACTATTCCTGATAGCATCAAATCATTGAAAAAAAAAAAAAAAAAAAACTGTCTGTTTCTACTGCCACCTGGTGGCTGACTCAAGTAGGATGAGGTCATGTGACATAAGTATAGCTACTCACCATCTCCATAAGTCCCTCCTAGTGTTGCAGATTTTGCGCCAGGGAACTGCAGCTGACGACACACCACCTGAGCCTCTGTCAGGTCCCAGCCATCATCGCAGATTGTCCCCCATTTTCCGTCATGGTAGACCTCCACACGCCCCTCTGAGACCAGCCGGCCCCCCACCAGTCTCACCGCCCCCTCCTGAGGCCCCTCATCTAGAACCCTTTCTATGAACCCAGAGAGGGTGAACCTTTTGACCTGTTAACATTTGAACCTTGCTAAAACAAACAAAGTAGTTGAGAGAATAGCTACACAGCATGAATGTTTACTTCAGTTAATGTTTGGACATTATTTAATAATGCCTGATTCATATGAAAACCGACTCTAAGAACATACAGCAAAAATCATGTCATTGTCCTTCTAACCTTGTCATAAAAAAAACCGAATGTTTATCTCTTGAAGTTGAAAGTGTGCTATACGATCAAGGGAATAATACAGTAGATCAACTGTTCTGTGCCATTGTGTGACTCACTGAATAGATCCCATCTGATTCCAATGGATCCATGGACATGGAGGAGCAGCAGCAGCCACAGAGAGGAAGTGATTCCACACATCAGCATTTCCACTAGTCAGCTTGTCACACTGACAGACACACAATGGAAAAAAGGGGAACTGAAATAGGATATTTTCACCATACCTACATTTAAACCCAAATATTGTTTTTAGTCTGTAACAGTATTCACAGTTATCAACATTTATTTTAATTCATCCAGCTCATTTTCAACAATTTGGAAGAGAACAAATAGGGAACGATGGATTCTCATGTATTTCCCAACAAACTGAACATGTATAACAATGCCTGAAGAAGGTCTATGACCAGCACTCGAAATAAAAACAGTCAAAATCATCCCCCTTCTACAACTGCCATCCCCCCTTTCCATCCCTTATGTCATTTTATCAATGATCGTGGTATTACCGCTATTTCAACATTTCGTTTTGCGCATGCAAATACCACGATCAATACTACTGTGGGCGAGGGGGCACTGTTTTTACCAAGTCACTGACACCTGATTTATTTTTACAACTTGAGTACTGTCTATGACCGAAAGCTCGCCCAATAAACTACGTTTTTTTGCACACATTTGACTGTGCGGATAGTTTTTTTGCATTCTATTACAGGATATAATCAGATAAAAAGTGGCATAATTTCACATATTCTACACATGTCGTCTTACAGCAGTGATAACAATGATAGTAGGCTAATTGAAATAAAGTAATAAAAAAAAAACTATTAATGTCAAATGTATGCATCCGATTGATAGCCTACTCTCAATACTCTCCTATCGCTATTTGCAGCACGTTCCTCAAAACTATAGTTAATATGTCATCATCCTTTCGTAGAATACATATTTTGTGACCCTATTCTGATTCTCAAAGGTCTTACCTCTTGGGGTCTTGATGTCTGTATGTGTGCGTGTGTGTGTTGTCGTTCTATTAAAGCTGCGGAAAAAACCGCCAAGGACAAAACGAAAGTGAAAAGTGGATTGGCTCATTTCTCTCTGGCCTAATACTACACCGTAGGTTTCGTTTTGCAAAAAATAAAACAAAGAAAAGAGACACAACTTCACCAAGAAAGACTTTACTCAAAAACAACCAGTAAAACAAAACCATAGTTATGAGGTAACATGAGAATCAGATGTTGTTTTGTATTCCTTTAAATAATGTAGTTTGGAGAAAAGCCAAGTATTTCATGATTTCACATAAATAAAAGGAAAGAAAACGGTGTCATTGAACAAAACAACATTTCTGGATTGTACAGTATGTGCATATAAGTAAACACAATTTTAAAAATCACAGTCTGATTAGTTCATTACTTTTACATTCATTATTACAAAGTCAACAGTACTTTGAAGACCAATATTGGCCTGGGTAGAAAGAAAGGCATGTTATATATGTTCTGGGTAGTGTAGTCAGCTCCCATTTACTGTTCAAGGATTAATTGTCTCAGCCCTACTGTAAGTCCTTCTGATCTCCAAGTCACAGCAAAGAGACTGATGGCCTGGGATCCACTGATGAGCTGCATTTTGTCATCAAAGAGTCAGTAAACAAGCAGCTAGCCACTGTATACTGTCCATATTGCTGAGTCCCCGAGAGCATTTTTGCTTTATCAGAGTATATCCTCCACTGTTTCTTCTAAGCCTAAATGAATTCCAGCCCCTCATACTTTACGTCCCCTATCTTGGTTTCGGGTAAGAGGAATCGGCCGTCCAGTGTGAAGGCCATGATGTACGTGGCGACCTTTCCAGCATCCTCCTCCGACTTGAGCGCCAGGATGATTTGGTCATCTGTATTAGGGACAAACTTGAAGGAGGAGAAGCCGTGGGTGGGGTCATGCGGACCCACCCGGCTCACGGTGATGTCCTTAAAGTCAGACGAGGAGCTGAGTACCAGGTTGCTAGCACGGCGCTCATCTGCCGTCTCTTCGTAGCGTTCTGAGCTAGCGCGGCGTGGGAGAAAGAACCAGCGCTGCAGGGTCTCGCTCCATGCGGCAGACTCATGGATAAGGTAACCTAAGGACAGAGGGGAGGGAAACAGGTTTGGAGAGGCATAAATAGCAGGTAACATGTGGAGGAAGGAAGAAAAAAGATATACCGTAGGGTGAGCAATCTTCCATGTGAAATACATACAGCAGTGAACATGGCAAAAGAGTTAGACTCATGTCCTGTCTGTGCAGCCCTGCATCCCTCACCTGGAGGTTGGATCCCAGCTGCAGACCTCAGGAAGTTGTACTTGGGGACCCAGTTCTGGTGCTGCACATCCCCCTGGTGGCCCACCACTTTCACCCACTCTGGGTTGTTGTTGACAAACTCCCCTGCAGTGGTGGTCCACTCCTTCCCCAGGCCTCCCACGTAGAGATGCTCATCCTTCACAGCTAGCCACTCTGCCTTGAACCCTGAGAGTGGAAGAGAACGAACGGCCACAGTCACTGTTTAGAACAACTGTAGCTATAGTCATCACTCGAGTATCACAACTGTTTAAATCTCCAAATCTACCTGGTCTTACAGTGACAGGATGAACATGCTTCACTGACCTTTGGAGACAGAGCCATCTCCGTCAGGCAGGATGACCCAGGGCACCGCTTTGCTACCATCGATGTGGTAGACCACCCCTGTGCGGTCATCCACGCTGTAGAGTTTTCCGTTGAACACCACCAGCTCCGAGAGCTCCATGCCCCGGCCCTTTTCTGCCAGGTGGCTCTCCAGCAGCACCCTGTCCTGGTCCCACTCCACCGACACCTTGTCCCCGCTCCCAGACACCAGGAGGTGGCCCCGCCGCATGTAGCTGAACCACGTCAGCTTCTTCTCGCTGCGAGATGCCGTGTCCAGGTCGGCGATGACCCCGATGCGGTAACGCATGCCCTGTGGCGTGCTCTCGGGGGCACTGAGGGGGTATGTGTAGTTGTAACGGCTCCCCTCACCCACTCCGCTGTAGCTGGTCTTCCGGCCACGGGGGCTGTTGTACTGGGAGTGCAGGCCTGGGTTAAGGCGCAGGTAAAGCAAGAGGACTAGAGTCAGGGCCACTGCCATTGCCACAATGGCCTTCCACTTGAGGCGGAAACGGGGATCGGTGGGGTTGGTCATGAAGGCCCACATTGGGACTTCTCCGACAGAGCTACGCATAGGGTTCATAGGATCATTCTGGTCCAGATGGGTGTAGCCTGGGGTAGCAGGCATGGGGGAGGAAGTATTGGACGGACCTGGGAAGTAAGAGAGAGAGGGATATCTGATAATGGGGGATAGGTTTAGCACCTTAGCAATATAGGCTACAAAATATCAATTTTGAAACACATAACACTACATGCAATCACATGTAATATAACATTCAGATCACACCATACCATGACACATTTATGAATGGATTATTATACACTAATTCACGAGTTAGATAACAATATAGTACCTACAAAGATTTCATAGATCACAACTATACATATACCTACAATGCTTGTCCATGAGTATTTAAATATCAATGCAAATGATTTTACAATTGTGCATGGCCAACCTGTTCAACCACCTCACCCTGTTTTCCCTACAGGAGACTTAGGGCCGGTTTCACATACCATGCTGGACTAAATCACACTTTCAATATAAAATCTCCATTGAAGATGCTTTTTAGTCTAAATTAGGTTTAAGCCTTGTCTGTGAAATCAGCCCTTAGTCTAGCAGGTCCAACTCTCTTATCTGTGTAGCCTAATATTTCACATCAGACTAAAGTATGAACACACCAGCTTAATTCTGACATTTCTAGCATGACAATATATAGGATGTATGAGCCCACATATTCTCCTAAAGACGTTTCTCTTAAGTCACCTCTCTGTCCAGATAGCAGACCACAGAAAACAGATCTCAGATCCTGAAGAGAGCATCTGTGCGAGGCTGCAAGCATATGCCCGATTCAATTCTCTATGAAGCAAGAATACGTCTAAGGTGAGCCCAACAGTTGGCCACAGGTGTGCAGTGTTGACGTGGAGGCTGGGAGTGGCCCTTTCATGGACGTAGAAAGGGGAAGTGTACAATATGAACAGGCAGAGCAGGAAAGGTAGCAGGCACAGAATATGTGCCTCAGCAAACCTATAGAGTCTATAGGGTCTTTCAGACAGCCTAGCTTTATAACTAAGCCCTAATTCAAAATAATGTTGCTTAACTAAAATTATGTAAACAGGCAAATCAGAAACTAGATAAGAAATATCAGTGGTAGTAGGCCATGTACAGTATTCAGAAAGTATGAATATTCAGACCTCTTAACTTTTTCGATATTTTGTTGTGTTATAGATTCAATTTAAAATGGATTAAATTAATTTTCTGACATCAATCCACACACAATACCCCATAATGACAAAATGAAAACATGTTTTAGAATGTTTGCAAATTTATTAAAATGTAAATACAGAAATACCTTGTGTACAAGTATTCAAACCCTTTATTATGACACTCTTAAATGGGGTATTGTGTGTAGACTTTTCTTCTTCTTCTTCTTCTTCTTCTTATTATTATTATTATTATTATTATTATCAATTTTAAATTGAGTCTATAACACAACAAAATGTGGGAAAATGTAGCCTAAGTGTTCTGAATACTTTCCGAAGCCACTGTATGTTTGAAAAAGGTAGGTCTATACCATTTACATATCATGCGCACACTCAACAAAATGTTGGTGACATCTTAGTCTGTTTCCACAAGGCCTAATTTCTCTAAAATGAGCAGCCCCCATCTGCTGAAAGCCTCTTTCATAACAGGGGCCCCCTAGTGAAACAGGCCTCCATTATGGCACCATAGGGCCGCTCTGTAGTTGACTGAACTCTCTAAAAGACAACAGCTGTGCAAACTACATAACAAAAACACATTGTAATCTGTGCACTCATACAAGGTCAGTGCCTGAACAGTCCAATGCTGTAGCCTCAAACACACTGCATCAACATAGGAGTAATGCAGCCTAACAGTAAAGGAACACTACACTACATTGGAACTAAAAAGATAGCATGCCACGCCATCTACCAGTTCTTCTCCCAATCGTATCTCACAAGAGAAACCTACTGTACAATAAAGATGATCTACAGGATCTAGGTTCTGCAGTCACTGAAACAAAGGAACTGTGCATATTGAATTACCCTTTCGCCTCTTCCTGCTCGAGCGCTGATCGACTGCCATCCCAGTTCACACTCAGTTTACACTCCTTTTCTCTGAGCACTGACTTAAGTTCTGAGCTGTGAACTCCTTTCCAGTTGAAAGATTTGCCATGCAACAGTGACTAAGGGCTATAACAAGCGGTGAACTTTACCTACACTTGGAGGATTACATTGTTTAACCATTGCAAGCAAGTGCAAAAGGGCGGACTTTCAAATCTATACAATACGGCTATCTACCTTTCACTCATATAGGCCCCTCCGAAATAACTCCCACTTACCATGACTAAACAGAGATATGCTTATGTTGACTTTACCTAACATGCACAGACGTGAAATGTCAAAGGTAGCTGCAATACGAACAAGTCTGCAGTAAACTTGTTGTCCCACAAGGACAATAAGTGTAATCAGTCTCTATAGCAAGACATCATTCACCCAAGTTGTCAAAATTGTCCCAGTGGTGTCTGTGATATCTTGTGTGACATACAAACATAGGAATGGACGGAGACCATTTCATAGTCCCCTGAGTCCCCTCCCAGAATTCTTTGTGGGGGACGACAATCCCATTTCACTATGGCAACTCCAAACCCAAGCACAAATACAGTAGGTAGGTGTGTCTATGACGCTATTGCTGTCAACCTGTTCACATATCTGCTAGTAAGTGGAGGAGGAGCACTGAGGTTGCATGAATAGGAAGGAGACATGCTTATTACTGTAAGCATAATGTATGGTCTTATAGTAGAGAGAAAGTTACCAATTTCCCAGGGCATTTCATACATCCAAACATTAATTTCTCTATAATAACGTTGACAGCTGGAATGCAATAATCCAGCACTACAATCTATTACAAAAAAATGGTCTAATCAGTTTCAATGATTCAATGTATTCTAAATCAGTTGGATCAACCTGACGTGGATAGAGAGAAATGGTTAACCATCGGGTCATTCCTCGAAGTCTGTTGGCACATGTTTGCACAAAACAGCACCTGGAGAAATGGTCTTCAAAGACTAATAACGGACTACACTGCCATTAAGGTACAGGCAAACAGAGCAGTTTACTGATCGCTAGAGGGCAGGGAGCAGCAAAAGCATGGGAATTTTGACAACTTGAGTCTGCGTCTAGGGCCTAGATCTAGATGTCAGATAGGCATATCGTTTACTGCCATAGGCCTATGATTCACAATGCAGACACTAGTTCTCCCCCAAACAGACTGATAAGATAATTGACACTAACACACAGCTCGCCTCGTGACACTTACTGATAGGGCCCATACATACTGATGCAACTTGGTCATCCTCCTTAAGACTTTTTTTTTTTTTTTGCAGTGTGAGCTCTGATGATGTTCGCAGAAAACTATATCTAAAATCTGACTGACAGTTACAACATTTGACAGGTAGAACGTTTGAGCAACAACACTCGTTAGCAAACCAAATGGAGCCCATATTGAATCTCGAATGCACAGAGTCAACTCAAGTAGCAAAGATGATGATGATGATGATGATGATGATGGGTGATGAACATGAAATCATGCACACCTCCCTATAGATACTAGACCACATCACTTGAAGGCACAGCTCATTTTCCCGGTGGTCAAGACATAATGTAGGCTACTAGCGGTATACTCACAAGCGATGGGACAATAAATGACAATCCGGTTGTTTTATTGGAGAGGACATCGCTACAATGTTGCCACTTCTCCCATCAGAGAAACGGAGAAACCATACTTCCTCGATGACGAAGGAGTCCCGCCCAGTCAGCGCACACTACGTCGGACGATGACTTTTCAAAATAAGAGCCCCGGCGTTATATTTCTTGTACAGAATAGATGTATGAATGAATGAATGGTCTTTATTGTCATTGCTATAGTACAGGTACCAAACAACGACATTTGGGAGGGGGGGCTCCCCTGGTGCTAGGAAAAAAAACGAAAAACAAGAAGGGAAAAGATCTGGTTTACATAAATAAAGGCTATGTACACTATCCACTATACTATACTATACAAATAAAACACTGTGCTGTACTCTATGCTATGCTATACCTATTCTAACATTTCCTATCTCTGAACCTTATGTACCCGAGGGTTGTCATACTGCAATATTATCATATTGTATAGATATTCCACTAAGAAATAAATAGTAAATAGTAGGCTACCAAATGTATTATTCAGCCATAGCTCCATACTAAATCCAGCTTTAATGTCTAAACAATAAATGTCTCAATGTTACCGGGTGAAATCACATCTCTAGAATATAACCAAATAAGACTTTGATATAAAGTACATTGACCTACAACACAAATCGTTTTTTTCATAAAGAGACACTTAATCCTATTTCTCGGTCTAAACAGTCAACGTTTTTCTAAATGAAACCAGTGTGGAAATCGTATCCTTGAGAATGTCTACTAACAGAATCTGAAGTCATTGACCGTGTTTCATTTGAAACGCCAAACATAACAGGCAGTGCGGTGCATCTGTGCAGTCTCAAATTGGACAATTCTGACAGCACGTCTTGAACCTATGGCAGTGACAAGTTGACAACAGTAGTATATAAACATCTGATACGTTATCAGATAGAACGTCCAATTCCATTTGAATAACCACCACATAAAAAAAACCATCAACTGAACATAATGTGCATTTAAAGTGCATTGCACGATGAAAGCACTTGATGCTTCATGCAGTCGGTGAAGAGCAGCTGCGGCCGGTATCGAAAGGCAGATCAGCAACTGCTCCAAACCGATGTTCACAAACACTCTCTTTCCTATCAGAAAAGCTTCACAGCAATAGCAGCTGATTGGGGGTCAAAGGTGATGTGGGGTAGTGCATTGGCCTAAAAAAGTGAATGTTGTCTCATCATACTGTATATCAAGGAACTACAGGCGGGCAAGGGCCGAATTTCCCCATTGATATGATGATTGATCATATTTTCTGAAACTCAACTGGCCATGAAAGCTAATCATGTGAATTTGTCATTACATTTACTGCTCTGAGGTAGCCTACACAGTCTTTACACAGTCAATTAATTGCTATACTGTACATTCTCTAAACTTCCTATAGAAGGCCTAGGGTACCGTAAGTTCAGAATTCATAGATTTAAGTGTTAAATATGAGATCAGACCACCGGATGTGTGACAATGTGAACAAAAGAGAGATACATATAATCACTATTACCATAATAACAATGTATTGCCTTATTAAACAGTAGGCTAAATAATTTAACATCATTCCCACTGGCAAAGTATGTATTCAAAGACAAGATATTATGATTCAGAGAAATTTAACTTTAAAGACAACTTCAAAATCCTTATAAGGCTCAAGTGCACTGCCTTATTCAATATTGCACAGCATTTTCAATAACCATGACAGATTCCCAAAGTGACTGACATTATATCTGTCCATACATTTTGCTAATCTGTTGTTTGTTGTACACACAAGCACCTTTCTGTGCAATCACTGTTCAAATATTTGCCATAGGAACACTCCCTAAGGAAAATGTGCATGCAGTTGAGGATTCAGAAATAAATTGAAATTCAATTCAAAAACAGAAAAAGTCTTTATTTGGCAAAGATCTGGTGGTATGATAAAGCACTTTGTGCAACAAATTACAAAACTGCCAATATAAACTCCAGACTAAGAGATTGAGTATGAAAGTGATATGATATAACTTCTACAGAGAGGATGTGCATAACATGGCAAAGTTCTAAAAGACCACCTCTACAGCTGCACTATCGATCTTGTAGTTTTTGTGTGTTATGAAAGTGATTGTCATGTTTGCAGGACTGACAATTTTGCATATGATATGATAATTCTGTATGAGATTTACAAATCAGCAACCTTTTAATGCAAATGATCTGTATGATCATATTTCTAATTGTTCACAATACACGTGTATGGCCAGTGAGAATTACAGATGTTTGGAATAGATTGTCAGAGGTAGGAGAAAGACAGAATAAGGGAGAGGGCTATTCTAGTACAAAACAAATACGCACCCTCATTTACCAAATATATACACTCATTTGCAATTGAAAAAACATTAACATTCTGAACTGTCTCAACAATCTTAAATTATGGTATTTGGAATTATGGAAGCATGTACAGTATTGCATAAATACAATCTGGTGCCTAACAGACATAAGCATGTGTCATCCAGTGCACAAAAAGCATGTTTCAGTGGTTGTTTTTAAGGTATTAATTTACAGTAGTTGTCTGGGTATAATTTCTACCCAATATTGATCCAAATAAAGTATGGCTCTACAGAAGAAAAAAAATCCCATATAATCAATTAGGCTATTTAGCAAAAAAACATTTCGGTTTGAGGAAATGGCAATAAGTTCAGAATGACTGTCGATAACATCATTCTTCAAGTAATCAAAAGGTATTTCATATGCACTGAAAAGCATACCAATTAGTGAAGTACAATTCAAAAATACAGTTTGACCATTTTAACCTCTCAATATAAACAGTAACTAATGTGAAGTCATCCTGAACAAACTTCTCTGCTGTGAACATGACAAAGTTATCTTTAAAGTATTCTCAACACTGAGCTGTATGTCACCCCAAATTATCGGCAACGCAAAGCATTTTCCCTAGCAACAGAATATGTGCCCTAACCAAAACTTGTTATTAGTTCTTTAAAGTGAACATGTGTTTTAGTATGACTGTATTCAATGTGGATCAATAATAACTTTACAAGAAATAGAATAATAACATGTAGCAAATTGATAGCACTGAGATTCATCTCTTTCCAGGTGAATGTCAATGCTTTGCAAAAATAGATATTCTGAGTTTACCAGATGCTGCAAATCCATTCACAACCAAACTAGAATATTAATTCAGATTCACTGCATAAAGTAACAGAACCCCTTTCAATATGCAAGCGCAACACAAGCTATAACTTAAATAGTTACAAGAAATAAAGAAAGAGTGGAGTGCAGAGACCAGTCCAAATAGCTGAGGCACCATTGGCAACTTTTAAAAATATTTCCCCCAATCTGCTTCATGTGTGAGGATCCCTGTCCCTCAGTAGTTAGGGGGTTGATATTCTCCTGGACGCTCTTGATTGGAAGTGAAAGGGGACTGCTGGTAGCCCTCAGGGCCACTATTAGGGTAAGGGGGATAGGTGGGTGGGTAAGGAGAGCTGTGGTCATTGGCTGGGTCTGTGTAACCCTGGTCAAAGTCACTCACTCCTTGGCGGTATCTTCTATAAGCAAACTGAGTCAGTAGAGCCTGTGAGAGAGGAGGAATACACGTTCAGATAACATTAAAGTGAGTGAACAGGTTAGATTAGATTCAACGTTATTGTCATTGCAGAGTACAAGCATTAGACAATGAAATGCAGTGAATTTCAGCCTATAGTTCTAAAGTAGAGCTCATGAACATGTCTTGTAGTCTTTGTGTCTGTGCGGAGACCAAGCACTGGTGTGGTGCGTGGTGTGATGGTGCATTCGAAAATGTATTTTTATAGTTCCTCTCGTTAGTTGTTCTTTAATTGATATACAGTACGTGTACTTTCCTAAGTTCAATGCTTACCAATTCTATAGCAGTCTACCTTTGGTTGTCATTAGTGTATTCAAATCAGATCCCTAAGTGACGCTGTCTGGGGTGGGCAAAATCACATCCATGCAAAACAAGCTGTAGCCTAATTTGAGGCACACTTTTCAAACTGCTGTCATACGAAGGGACGGTCACCATACTCTTCACACAATTTCACAGTGTTACTTCAACCTAACCTTCAACCCAAATACCATGTAAAATACTGGAACTCAGGGTGTAGACTACATGGACAGACAGACAGTCACAAAGATCCCATTGTATCTCTTTGACAAAAAACCTTTAGAAACTCTAAGTTAAGGTATTTCAATTGAGTGCGAATGTACAGTCAAACCTCTTCACTATTTTTGTCCAATATGATGCTACATATGAGAGAGAGAGAGACTCACCCAGGTGATTATGGAGAAGAAGGAGAAGGCAATTACACCTCGAGCAGCGTCAGGATCGCCTACTACTGTAGTGGTGTGTGACCACTGATTGGCCAAGACACAGAAGCAGATGAACCACAGAAATGTCCACACAGCTGCCATGGACAGAGAAAGGACCATAAAGAGAAAAGATAATTTACAAAATCATAATAAGACCAAAATATTCTGTACTGGGTTCCAAGCTACATATTTCAGCATTCAATTCATGCAAAAACATGACTATTACCTGAAAATACCAAATCACCAGTGACGATGTACTTCCTCTCTTTGGCATTGCTGATCTGAGGGAAGTATGCATCGAGCGTGATGAAGACAACGCATGCCAGAAAGGCCAGAACTCCAATGCCCACTCCATAGCTGCAGGCACTGTCATTCTCATTGAACATGCACTTGGTGTCTCGCTGACTAGCTGGGTTGACATAGCCCTCTGCTGTGATAGTAGCAAAAACCACTATGGAAAAGATCTGAAATTACCAAAACACATTTTAGCATAAAAACGTTAAGATATGATTATAAGCAACAGACAGGTTCTATGTATAACAGGGTGTTCGGCAGCCTCTTGTATAAGATGATTCACATGATTCAAATGACATGAGGTTACGCCCCCTCCCCCATCAGCTCAGACACACGCATGTACAAACTTCAGCCAAAAAGCAAAAGGTTAGGCCTTCTCAGTTTCCATGAGATGCACAAACATAAATATATAACAAAAATATTGCCTCATTGGCCTGATTCAGGGAAATGTAGCCTACTAGTTCAGGCCACTTTGCATCATCTGCATCGGTGTTGCTGTAATTAGACCCAAATTATTTCTGTTCACAAGAGAGGGCCTCAATGTACTTTTCTTCCAGTTAATCATCTACCCTACCAGGAGGGACCTCACACTTATATGACAACGGGAATCTGTATCTATACTAGGCCTAAGGAACACATCATGTGGGAGAGTCTGGGTGTGTATGCCATTTCAGGGCAGGTCACATGAGTGTCTCAAACCAACAGATACCGTATCTATGGGTAATCTGGAGTTCCATTGCACACGTTCCCCAATACACCGCTTCACAGTCGATCCATATGGATCCATCTCTTGACACTAAAATGCATAGCATGAACAATACAGACCAATGCAATTACAGTACCTTCAGCAAAATGTACTGAGTGGAATGGAATGGACATGATCTGAACAGCTACGCTTTAGGGTTAGCTAGGAACATTGCTAAACGTGGAATTAAAAGTGGAAACAAATCTGTCCGACCTGTAAGTTAGTTTCTAACCAAAAAATGTTGTTGGACAGGAACACTTCGCCGCACAGACTGAAGGTAAGATAATATCATGTTATTGCCAAGTTTCGATACTAGAATGACTGGCTAAATAAAAAGAGAACCGTTGATGGGGGGTGACGTGGGTCAAGTTTCAACTTCATCAGAATAAACAAACAAACAAACCTCAACAACCACGTCAACCATAAAAAGAGTCAGCTGACAGGAGGTAGAAAAGGATCTATGTAACTAGCTAGCAGAACTTTGTCCAACAGGTGGCTTGGTGTTCTCTCTGCTAGTCACGAGAAAAAGATGCCCGCTAAACTAACCGAATCACTCCATTTGACCAGCGACCAGCTAAACGGCGACTTAATAAGCCTGACAGTTCTACCTTGTTGTCTTGCTGTGTGGATGTATAATTCAGCAGGCCGTTACGGGGAATTCTAGAAAGCAATGGCTAACATAAGTGATATTAAAACGATACGTTTCAAACTAGCAGTTTAGCACGGTTAGCAGCAAATCACTCACCCAGCTCAAGAAGCGGACTATGGTTTGAGGTTGTTTAATACAGCTGATCAAATCGAAAGCACCCCCAGACAGTGAGGCCCCATAGGCACCAGTTTCCATTGTTGCTGCTACTTCAGATGATCAGAGCTTTTTGAGAGTGCGACTAAATACCCTACTAGCTAACTGGGGCAGGTCAGCTCTCTCTTGACAGAAGTTCTCGCTGTTTTCACTCCCGTTTCCTGAAAACTTTTAAGCACCGCCCCCCGACTGTCTGTGTTGCTCTCGAGGCCCTTGTGAAGTAGTCTAACCAGCTGATTGATTGTCATCCCCTCTTTTTTCACAATTGATCAAATGAAACAACTCTCACATTTTGATCACAGTGTAGCACAATCTCACAATTGATCAAAGGATACTTCTCTCTCTCTCTCTCTCTCTCGCTCTCTCGCTCTCTCTCTCCCCCCTCTTTAGTTCCCAACTGTGCTGTGCAATGGTCTGCCTCTTTGCCTTCTTATCAACTCCTTCATTTGCACATGCTAGGAGCACAATAGGGTCATCTTTTTTTTATCAGCTCCATGTAGTTTGCTTATCCTCTGAGTAAAATGTAGCTACCTGCTGAATTCCAGTGGGCTAGATGTGTAACTCAAATGTGCCCAGTCTAAAAACAACCCTCATCTGGCTAAGTTGGTCAAAACAGAGGCCAGTGAAGTATTTGCAGGATTTCACAGCAGCTCGGTTCGAGCTCACTGTGGGCTCCACAGAACCCAGCAGGCCATGCTGCAAGACTATACTGGCCAGGAATGTCCAAAGACAAACAAAATATAGGTGTTAACATGCTGTATAGCTCATTCTGAAATCAGTGAATGTAATGTTTTCACACCTCAAACATGGTGATGATGTATCCATGTCATATTTTGTTCAGTAACATGCCTCAATCCAAAATAAATGAAGAAAGAATGTGTTGCCTGTATTCTTGTATTTTTCTATTTCTATATTAATTATTTCATAACATGTATTGATGGTGCGGAGAATTGTGCAGGGATAGTCAAATTGCATAGAAAAAGATCAGGTAGGCTATGGCTCAAAGTATCTCAATGTAATGGGTCACTCCAAAATCAAAATGTCAAACAATTTCAGACCTCAAAAGTGTCCATTGGGGTGACCCACACAATTTGCTGTGTTGATGTAGGCTACTGTTGGTACAGTATAGGTTTCAACCCCCAAATAATAATAATGTAGTTGCATAATCTATTAAAGTAGCCTACAGAGTTGGATGCAAATATGCCCATGAGATCTGTCTTGAACACATTCACACCCGTGTCGTCTGTCCACTGTGATAACCTGTTTGAATGTGGTTTCTGATATTCTAAGCAGGGTTCGAGTTATGTGGGAGCATAAGGAAGGTCTGAGCTCCCATGAAAGCAGTAAAATCATACATCTGTGGGGGTCGCTAATAATACATTACCACAACCATTATTTGATAAAAAATGTCAATGTAATGAGTATTATTTATATTTATTTATATGATAAATATTCTAAAATAAACACGTTTTCCAAAAGAACTACGTGCACCAGCATTAATCTCCTGTGAATGACGGTATGCCTTTGACTGCCTGCACTTTACCACCAAGACACTATGGGGCGCAGTAGAATATTGTGCAACAGCAGAATATGATCGTTGAGAGCTTGCGAACGTGATTATTGAGAAGAAAACATTCAGTAGCTAGCTATCATGCCGCCCCAAAAAAGGCCACTGCTGCCGACCGAGTCGACAAGCCTGGAAAGTTTCGGGTTTTCAACCAAGAAACCAAACTTGAATTCAGCTGCACCTGTTATGACACCCAACGTTGAAACTGTTGAAATAGCAGAGCTCAAACAAAAGAAAGTAGCAGAACTCACCTCCAGTATGTATAAGGAGACAGCTAGTTCGTTCAGGGCAGCCTATACTGTCGCTAAAGAAAGGATGCCTTATACAAAACTGAATCCAATTATGAAACTTAATGAGATGAATGGCGTGACAGTTGGCCCCTGCTCACCGATCCGATCATTCATGTGCCCAGATTGTAGAGCACATTGCACAAGAGATGAAACAAATTCATTTCTAATGTCAAATCACTTGATTCCCGTAGTAGCATAACATTAGATGAAAGCACAATTCATGGACGAGCATACATGATTATTTATGTCAGGTGCGATGTCACTGGAAATGGAGATGTGGACAATGTGTCGTGCTAACAGGGAAAGTGAATGGACTGTATAGCAAAAACAACAAAATTATTGGCCGAGATACCTGTAACTATCGCTTATAGCTGTTGTTTCATGTGGTGAAATGAGTAGCCTATGGCTAATTAAAACTTGTAAGTCCCATCGCTGTGTGGGCATGATTCGCGTGCGTGCATGAGAACATTTGGCACTGTTATTTTGGAGACCCCCACAAAGCTCAGCTTATAACTCGAACCCTGCATAGCCTTTATTTATGTAAACCAGCTCTTTTCCCTTCTTGTTTTTAGTTTTTTTTTCCTAGCACCAGGGGAGCCCCCCCTCCCAAATTTCGTTGTATGGTACCTGTACTATATCAATGACAATATGTCTTTTCAATGGGGCCTCCCTAGTTTGGGCAATGAAAACATAAATAATAAAAACAGGATGCAAGAACAACCACAAACCACATCTGAATAATGTCAAAGTTTAATCATAGCTTAAACATTGTTTCAAATGACAAAAGTAAAAATTATTGAAAATTGACTGAGGTTAAAACAGATTTAAAAAATGTCGGTTTTGGTATCACATTAAAACAAGTGAGTGATAAAAATGAGATAAAAAGTAGCTGCCAGTCCAGTTAAAAAGACAAATTATGTCCTGGTACCAGTTTTTTTTACTGAAATAGTTGTTTTTAAATTTTGTTTAAAATGTTTGTTTTTACCTATTATATTTGTGGTGCGAAATTGTGTGTTTTTAAAATTGAAATAGCTGTTTTTATATTGTTTAAAATGTGTTGTTTTTTTACCTATTGTACTTGTAAAGCACTTTGACGTAAAGTGCTATATAAATAAAGTTATTATTATTATTAATTACAAGATTAATGATTCAGAACAAAAAGGATCTGATGTAAAAGTGATCAAATAAATAGAATAAATGTATACAGTATCTAAGATATTATTTAAATGACATACAATTGGCATTGTAAACATGTCTTTAAAAAGTAGCAACAGCAAACTGGCTTATTCAGAGAATCTCTTGAGTCTGAGAAGCAAAACGGAGAACTTTAGCCATCCTGTTTAATTATGGTCAAGATTGTTGCTTACATGCCGCTTCGACCAACAAGTTCAGATCTAAAAGTAAAGTAAAGTAAAATGACAGGATTAGGATTTCAGAATTTTTGCCATATCTTTAATCAAATGTTATAGGTTGGCTTAATTCACAATGTATTGTGGATGGATTGTCTTACCTGGAGATTTAGCTTGCTGTCTGCTGCTTTTGGTCTCCTGGGACAAACTGATGCAGGGCATTGTTGACCTCTACATCCACGGCCTCTGCGTCCTTCACCTTGGTGCTGCTGAATTTATGAAAAAATTACATAATCCAATCTTGTTAATTTCAACCACAGAGTTCATGAAGACAACTGGTAATCATACTGTACATGACAAGTATATAGATTATATTTGCTTTCTTTGTGAACTGTAGCTGAATTATTTTTAACTTGACCATTCCCATTAAGAACTACAGTGTATTATTTTCTAACTAGACATGACAGGTTTCACAGCACTAACCTTCTGAGAGGCATTGATAGGGTGCTCCTCCATTTTCACTGGCAAACCACACATCCACGATTCCCAGCCACGTGGGATTGGGGTCTGATATATAATATACACAGAACCTGTAGAAACATTGAGAGATCAACAGTATTTATTTATTTTTGCATTAAACATACAAACTGGGTGGTTCTGGTTCACACTAAGAATGTTCTTTGTAGTGTAAGACAGCTATTGATTTACTTGAATAATTGTTTATTACATACTTGGGAACTGGTATGATTAACAATGTACCTCTTCTGTTATTGTTTAGTTTTCTACTATTACATGGGACATAACCTCCCCCACGGATACTAGTTGTGGTTGTTATGCCCTGTTGTGTACATGTCTCTGTGAAATTCAATAAAAAAATATTAACCACAAAAAAAATGTACCTCTTTTCTCTATTTTAGGCCTACCACCATTTGCGGTCGGCAGTCGGGGAAAGCGATTAGGTGGCCGACAGTTCACCTCTAACCCAGCTTTCATCTTGGCCTTGTTAGCCTTGGCCTTGGCTAACTTGGCCTTGCTCTTCAGATAGACCAGGAGTTCAGGACCAACATACACAGAACCTGTAGAAACATTGAGAGATCAACAGTATTTATTTATTTTTGCATTAAACATACAAACTGGGTGGTTCTGGTTCACACTAAGAATGTTCTTTGTAGTGTAAGACAGCTATTGATTTACTTGAATAATTGTTTATTACATACTTGGGAACTGGTATGATTAACAATGTACCTCTTCTGTTATTGTTTAGTTTTCTACTATTACATGGGACATAACCTCCCCCACGGATACTAGTTGTGGTTGTTATGCCCTGTTGTGTACATGTCTCTGTGAAATTCAATAAAAAAATATTAACAAAAATGTACCTCTTTTCTCTACTTTAGGCCTACCACCATTTGCGGTCCGCAGTCGGGGAAAGCGATTAGGTGGCCGACAGTTCACCTCTAACCCAGCTTTCATCTTGGCCTTGTTACTGCTGGTCAGCCTCTTCAGATTGACCAGGAGTTCAGGACGGTCCTGTCTGAAGTGCGGGTTGTGGAAGTGATGGAGGATCCCGCTGGTGGGAGACCTGCCAGTGGCACCATCCTCCTGTTTGTCTGGGTCGACCACGACCTTCTTGAACCCGTACAGGTTCAGCTGGCGGACGAAGCTGGTGAATTTAAACGTTTTGAACACGTCCACGTGTTGAAGACGTCCATCAAACCGCCTCATCTGGGGGGACAGCAGCTCAGCCTCAAACAGCTGCTGGTCTATGATCACACCTTCCCCAGAGGCGTCCCAGCGGATAGACGGGTTCTTGGGGTTGATGACCAGACTCCACATCTTCGCGGGGAAGTTGTTGGGGTTTATGGGGATGGTCCCCATAAAATAGTGTGGGTTCATATTTTATATATTCTCATATAATCTGTTGAGAAACACAAAAATAGTGGACAGAAGTTCACTATAAGACATGAAATCAGAATGCCTAATGTAATGACGTGTATTCTGGAAATGTTGGACATTAACCAATGTTAACCTTATGTAGTTTCTTTTGAAAGTATTTCACTCCGGCCGGGGAGAGAACGGACTATTCTGACTACAACAAATCCGCTAGCGATTAAGCTAACAGTTTATCACTCGAGTGGTGAAGATGTTCTGGCGATACTTATCGTTAGGAAACTAACTAACTAACCAGCCGATTTATACGACGATATCTGTATTGTATTGCCGTGTTTGTATTCATTTAATTACAATTACCCATACAATTACCCATTTAATTACAAGTTCAATACACCATACCGTTATTCTCTGACCGGGGCTCCGTGTCGTGTCTCAGAATACCGTTGGAGTTTGAATTCCAGAGACCGTCTGAGCTCGAGACCATCACCATGACCACCACCTTGACCAATAATAATAATTAATAATAATAATAATAATAATTTAATTTTAATAAGAATAATTTTGCCATTTAGCAGACGCTTTTAATCCAAAGCGATTTACAATTACGAATTACAGGGACGTTCCCCCTGGAGTAACTGAGGGCAAAGTGCCTTACTCAAGGGCTAAACACTAGTAGTGGTGTGGCTTCAGGCGGGATTTGAACTCCCAACCTTCCGATCACAAGTCCAACTCACTATCCACTAGACCACCACTAATTTTCGCGGCTCGGGCGAAGAAATTGGCTAATTCAAACCATCTAACATCCAATCTAATCCAATTGGCTAAATCCAATTTAGGCAGTTTAAGATTTTTTTTTTTTTTTTTAGAAATGCAGAAATTCACATATGCTATGATTATTCATTATTGCTTTTTGATTGATATCTCCTATAAATAACGACCTCTTGGGTAACAGGCTACCTGTAAAGACCATTCATTCATACTCGAGGACCGTGTCTGTGCGTGCGTGCGTGCGTGCGTGTGTCACTATCCATCATCTCTCCAAACCCCACTAGATGGCAGCAGTGTCACACATTTCATTTTCCTGAATGAAAACACACATGCCAAAATGGAAAAACAAAACAATTGATTTGTCCCAACTAAGGAGTGCGTTTCAATTGAAAGAATACGCTCAGTGACTGACTTGATATAGGCTTTATTTTAAGCAAGTGATAGACATATCAAGCTTCAATCATAGGGCTACATGGTAATTGATTTTTTGCAAGGATTTACAATGAAGCAATCTATCGTACACTTGCAATTGAGACTCGTCGGAATTTTTAGTTGTGGAGATGATTATTTTTATGAAAATATAGTAATGACCTGTGCTCTAATTGTATCTTATCAGAGCAGAATTTCAACTTCCCCACAGGAATTGGTAGGCTATTTCCTGTTACTATGCTGTGTCTCTCGCCGACTGTTGACCAAGAAGTTGTTGATCTAAACTGGCACAGTGCCTGTGATAAGGGCCTTTGGGAGAAGTAGACTACACACCATTGCTGTGTGGGAGGCTAGAAGGAAAGCGTAGCCTTTTTCTCGCAGACAGATCGGTGGGACATTCAGGGAAGTTTCATATCTAATGTTTCATGGATTAAGAGTTGTTAGAACCCGCTCATTAAAAACACCTGGTATTTTCTCTTTCACATGAACTGGGGGACATGATGGCTGAGATGCCTAGACTGTGACACCACCTGTGACAGATACAGACACGTGTGGACACGCAGATACAGAGGACCAACCAGGAGGATGGCACACACTGTTACCTTCAATCTGAACCCTTGTCAAATGGATCCTGAGTATGAGTAAGTAGCTCTTCCCTCCTCTCTGTATTGACCAATGTTTTGTATGTGGACCCATGTGATTAGTTGCTCTTTTATTTTTATTTTTTATAGCTAATCATATTGTCTGTGTACTTTATTGCTCCTGTTATGTACAAACTACTGTTGCAGTTTATGCTCAAACTGTTTTCACTTGCTCCCAAACGTACAGTATGGTTACCGTACAACTGTGTTCAGTTCAGCTCTGCTATATGCATAACACATGGTTGTATATCCAGCTAGTTTTCCTCTCTTTTTAGTTGCAAATTCACATACTGCCCTTGTATGCTATTACACACTGTTATTTTATTTCAAGGCCAAGATCGAAGTAGCCTACCCTATCTAAAGTTTCCATTGTTTCAGCTCAAGGTTGTGGTGGCCAAAATACAACATGTTTATTATTGTACATGAAGTGCTGTATCTTATATTAATGTCTTGTGTGCTTCTATTTGACTGATATTGTCATTTAAACCGTATTTATTTTGCACATTGTTTTTGAAGCCTGCTTTGCTCTTTGTCCTCTGTCCTGTTTCATTTGGAAGCAGTGACTTCAGTTGTCTTGGGAACATTCTCTGGAGAACTGGGAAACCATAAGACCTAGGCCTACACTTCATTCATGACTACTATGGGTTTTGTTTTCTATTTAGATATGTACAATGAAGTATAACATTGATTTCTGTCTGCATCTATAGCATGATGTCATGACGTGTCTCTATTGCACAACATTCCCCAGGAACCTTGGAGCTGATGACATGGCTCAGGTCTGTCAGCTCTTCAGGGAGCCAGGACCGGATGTTGAGGGCAAACCTGAAGCCCTGGAAATGGAGGACCTCACAAGGCAAGAAAGAGGTAACTCGAGTGGGCTCTGTTTACGGAGAAACGAATGAGCATGAAATAGCTCTTCAAACATAACATTCGGCAAATGTACAGCACCAGTATGTCTTATTAATTCTCATCTAATCTCAACCGTGTTTTCCCTCACAGAGCGTGGAGGGATGAGGACAGATGAGAGCAGGCTGGAAATAGGTGATGCACCCATTCAGGCACGCCCTCTGATGAGGAGCCGCTGGTCTGCTGCCACCCAGAGGGTTCTCTCCTCCATGCCCAGTCGCACTGCCGGTAAGATCACCCTCTTAGCCAAACCAGGGCAAGGATTTTGGGGGATTTGTGAATATTTTGATAGTGTGATTTTTTGGTTGTTGTTGCAGGAATGGCCTTGTTAAGGTTAAGGTTATACTGCATATTCTGCTGTTAACATTTGTTGAGTTCTCCCATGTGTTATCTTACTGTGCCAGGAGTTTCAAACCCTAGCTTGAGTAGTGTCTGTGGCCTTGCCACTCTCTATAAAAGCCTCTGACTTTACAGTACCATATCTCCTCACACAGGACAGAGTCGCGTTGCAATCATCACCCAGTGCAACAACCGTTCCACTCAGCTGCGCAAGTATCGCCAGACCCAGCCCGCAATCCGAGACATCGCCCACTCTTCCAGACCTTGTAACCGTGACTATGGCACAGAGGAAGACTTGGAAGATGTCTGTGAGGAGGGTGAGTGTCACTCCCAAACCCACTTGTCAATCCTCTCCTAGTCACAGGTCCTTTCACCGGGAGTTGCCCTCTACATATGTGGGACATTTAAAGCCAGACCCTACTGCATCTACTGAGAGTGATGCTGTTGGAGGGAAGCCACTCTGGTGCGATTGCAGCTCTCTAGAATTTGGTTTAACAGACAGTTGTCCCTCTCCAAGTCTCTCCACTGGGAGTCAGTGTTGGCTGTGTCTGTGGGATTTGCTGCAAGCAACAAGACAAATGGCAGTGAAAATGGTTTAGCTGATGTGCTTGGATTACAGAGACCAAGAGGGAGCAGCTGGTGAATAACCTGCACAGTCTGTCTGTGGCTGACCGAATGTGCATGCTGCGCACCATGCCTTTCAGTCTGGCAGAGAAGACTGAGCTGAGGTATGGATTGTAAATCATAGTGCAAGAATGACACACAAAACGTGTTTAGATCTTCAAAGATTCCACCTTATGCAGTTATAATCTTCCCTTAGAAAACGTGTATTCAGTGACAGAGACTCCAACTTAAGCAGTGAGGCTCCCTGCTATAGCACCCTCCATATTTACATTTTGAGAGTGAGTATAATTTAATAAATACTGGCACAGAGAAAGACTGTTGAGAAACACATGGCTTGGTTCGTTATCAGGCAAACTGAGATGGAAGGCATGATGATAAGATGTGTGTGTTGGTGTCTGTGTATTTCCCAAAGGTCTTGCACCATGGCATGTTCGGCTGGCTCTTCCTGAGTTTCCTGCAGCTGTGGCAGGTGGCGACGAAGAGGCTGAGCGCCCGTTTTGGCACGGGGGTCCTCTCCTACTTCCTCTTCCTCAGGATCCTCCTCCTCTTGAACATCCTCCTCTTCCTCATCAATGGTTTGTTGGTGGTCATCCCCCAGGCCGTCAACCCTCCTGACATGGTTCCCAGTGACAGCACTTTCACTGGGCTGGAGCTGCTCACTGGGACGGTAAGAAGGGAGTTAAAGTCTGCACAACACAATTTCACATGAATATACAGTAATGCATTGTTTAAGTTGTTTCATGTTGCTTTCTCAACACTCAACACTCCCACCTCTGCTCCCTCTCAGGGTTTCCTCTCTGACAGTGTGATGTTTTACGGCTACTACACCAACTCCACCATCAACAAGAATTGTAAACCTGCTCTGACCAGTGATGCCTCCGACCCGGTCTGTGACCCTCAGGTGTCGTCATACAACATCCCCCTGGCCTACCTCTTAACCATCGGCATAGCCTTCTTCAGCAACTGCATCATCCTCGTCTTCAGGTCGAATGGCCACCTCTCTTCTGGAGAATCAGATCTATTCATCAAAAATGGGATCTGATTTTAACAACTTTTAACTGTATTGTTCTCTCTCAGCATGTCCAAGTCCTTTGGGAGGAGTTTCCGCATGTTCAAGTCTCGTGGAAACTTGGCTACCAAGGTGTTCTGCTCCTGGGACTTTAAAGTCAGCAAGAAGATGTCTGTCATGCTACAGTCTGAGAACATCAGCACCCAGCTCAAGGTATTGGAAATGCTGTGTGATGAATAGACACATTCACAAACACATAGGCACACTGAGGGACACACATTGTTAATTATATAGTTAGGACATTAGTTGCTAATATCACATTTAAATAGTATACAGTGTTTCATATGAATAAATGTTTGTTTCACATCCCTTACATACCAAACATTCATTTACATTTTTGGCATTTAGCAGATGCCTTTATCCAAAGCAACAATGCATTTGGCTAAGTAAGTGAGTCATCTATCCACCAGCCACACTGAAGTAAGTGAATCATCTATCCATCCATCATAGCAGGAAAAAAGTAATCTGGTCGGGCCTGGGGACATTGGCTTCGTCGTGCTAGATTCTAGAAGAAGGAATTTTTGACACTGGAATTTATGACACTGGAGAAACTGTACAGGGGGGTAGAGAGTATGTGTGGGATGGGCATGTGGCTCATGTGCTGAATAACATTTCATAAACTCCAGGGACCTTGTTCTGCTCACTAGTAGTGTAGTGTGGTAGTAGTGTCGTGAAGGATATGCACAGAACACTTGCAATTGATAGATTTGCTTTCTATCCAAAAGCCTTCGATGCTGTCTACTTTGAAATATACACATATGTGTATACACAATATACACGTATATGTGCTGTTGCAGATTGCTACATTTAAATTCACTGGCCCTGTGTAAAGAAAAATAACTCAACGGATGTGGATGTCAAAGATAACGCAATGAGAGAAGTTGATCATCACAGTATCATCTCAAAATTAATACTTGGTCTGTTGCAATATCATTTGCACTCAGTAAAGACTTTTAGAAAAAAGGAACCAATAAAGACTTAGAATTGTAATGTTTTAGAATATTCAATTGGAGCCATAGGTCTGTGTTTACTACCCTCAGCCAGAGCAATCTAAAATTATATCAACTTGGGGGTGATAGGCTGAATGTCTCAGGCCTTTTGGTGATTTAAAAAAAAAAGTGGTACAAACAGAGTTGCACCCACAGTAACAATCCACAAGTCTTGACGAGTGACCACAGTGAGACTGCACAAAAGCAGTAGTGAGTGGAGTCGTTTTGCTGACCTTTACATTTGCAAACAGATTGACGACTGTCTCCTCTCCCCGAACAGGAGCTGTTGCCGGAGGTGAGCTGTACAGAGGATGAGAAAGGATGGATACAGAGACTGGGGCGATTGGCGGTGTACTTACTGGCGTGGACTGTGTGCCTGTCTGGCACATTCTTCAGTGCCCTCGGCATCCACAACCTCTCAAACAACATGCACCTGGTTAGAGAGCTGTGGGGGGGAAAGTCACTCACACCACAAGGCCCAAGAGAGTTTGATGCAAACCAATCTTGAGCTGTCAGCTGAACTGTTACAATTATAGTCTATGTGGCTTAGAACGTCTCTTTCGGTTTAGCTATTTGCAGACGTGTGAAGACTGACTATGAGAACGTATATATCACTAGAATGTGTCATAGCCTGCAATACAAGACAGGCAACCGAGGCAGCATTCATAATGCTGCAGATGGAGGTGTAATGTAGAGATACAACATTATTTGTCTACAATGAGGAATTGCCAACCAATTGCCTATTCTCACCATAACATACCTGTATGCAATGCTCTGAACATAGTGCCCAACTGAATTTGTCCCTAACAACCCTGGTCAGTGGTCAGTAAATGCTACTTTTTTGCCATTTTGTCACAGTCATTTTTTAAATCTATGTATGCTCTCCTCTAGGATGACCAGAAGAGAAGGATGAATGCTGAGGCCAGTTTGGTGAATGAAGCTCGCCTGCTGGCTCTGCCTGTGGTTGTATCTTGTGTTAACCTGCTCCTCCCTGGACTCTTTAATCTTGTATCCTGTTTGGAGCCATATGACTCAACCAGTGTACGCATCTATGTTGCCATGTTCAGGTAAATATAGGAACTACTACCGTACTAGGATTCAGAACCTCATGTCAGAAATAGAAGATGCACTTGAAGTCTTGTCCATCAAACACAAATAATACCAGAAACTAATGCCAACTCTATTTGAACTGTATCTGTTGTTACGGGAAATTGGATGAATGGAAATGTATTTGACGTGAGCTAAAGCCAGTTAAACAAGTGTACGTGTAAGCAAGGCCAGCATTACATTTATCTTACCATGTTCACTGGTCTTCATTCCAACCATTCCATGTTAACATTTTTTTTTTTTACATAATACTGAACACAAAGCCAAATGTTAAATATGTGGAACATGCAATGTTGCAAACATGCAAAGTCTTGGTAACTTTTCATCGAATTAGTCCTTTCATTACAGTACCATAATCCATTATGCACATTTTGTAATATGCATTTTATATAGGAACTTGCTTCTGAAGGTTGGTGTTCTTGGAGTGCTGTGTCATCATTGGTTGGGGAAGATTGTAGAAGAGCCAGAGAAACATGGCCTATTGGTAAGACATCTGGTCTCTTTGTCATCGTGCTGTCAAAGTAATAAATCAAGGAATGCACTTTAACCTTCAAGGCCCCTATTATGGTGTCACATATTGCTAAAACAACTGTGATTAGAGGAATAGGACATTCCGGTTCAGGTTGTGTTCCATACAAATATATTACCAAACAGTATTTAACAAACACCACGCTTCCTCATGTTAATTTATCTTTGAAAGAGTTGCTGCTGTTGTTTTAATATACTTTTGACATGTATCTCTTGGTTCATTCCCCAGTGCTGGGAGAGCTTTGTTGGCCAAGAGCTGTACCGCTTCCTCCTCATGGATTTCATTTTCACTGTCCTCTACACAGTCTGTGGAGAATATATCTGGAGGTAATCATGGAGAGACCTGTTAAGCATGTTTTGGTTATGTCTTGGTTAATTCTTCATGTGACATTGACACAGATTCTCCTCTCTGGTGAAACCCTCTGTTCCCCCACAGGCTGTTTTCTCAGGGAGTATTGAAGAGAAGAAGGAAGCCAGTGTTTGACATTGCCCGTAATGTGCTGGAGCTTATCTATGGGCAGACCCTCACCTGGTAAACAACCCAGATATACTATAAGTAGTCCAACTGTATTGTTTTAGCTCTTTAAAATGAAGCTCTTTGTGTTTTCAAAAAAACAACAACAACAAAAACTCCCTGTTATCTCATTCCCTTCTGTCAGGCTAGGTGTACTGTTCACTCCTTTGCTCCCGGCAGTGCAGATCATTAAGCTGTTGCTGTTGTTTTACATCAAGAAGGTAATAGGCCTGAGCTCAGAGCTCCAGCGGATGACCATTCCTCTGTGCTCTCTGTCCTGGGACTGGGAGACTGACAGATCCCTCTCTGTCTGTGGCACCTCTTCTCTTTCAGAGCAGTCTGATGATGAACTGTCAGGCATCCAGGAAGCCCTGGAGGGCCAGTCAGATGACCACACTCTTCATCTCTCTGCTGTGTTTCCCCTCCTTTCTCTGGGCTGCAGTGACTGTTACCTACACCATATGGACGTGAGTGTGTTGTACACACACACACCCCCCCCCCCCTCCCCACACACACACACACACACACACAAACACACACACACACACACACACACACAGAGTCTCTTTGTCTCTTTCTCTTACACACACACATACAGTACACACAATGCAACCTTTGCACAGTTGACGTGCACAGTACCACAATTCTATTATCTGCCTTCTATTATCTGCCCACCCCCCCTTCCCCAGGATCAAGCCCTCCTCTGGGTGTGGTCCTTTTAGGAACCTCACCACCATGATGCAGTCAGGCAAACAGTGGGTCCTGGAGCTGGAGAGTGCCAACCCTAACCTATCCTGGGTCAACTGGGTTTACACCTACCTGGTGGAGAACGCATTCTTCCTGTTCTTAGCCGCTGGGGTCTTCTTGTGAGTAGGAAACGTGGCATCCATCCACACACACGCTTGTCTGCCAAAACTGCCAAAACTGCCAAAACCTTTAAGATCACACGGAACAGATCTTTTGGAGCTGAAAGTTTAACAAACTTAACATTAGGTGTCCTTTTTGTAAAGGTTTAACCATTGAGATTTTTGAATGTTATACCTAATTTTCCACTTACGTACTCCCAAGAATGTGACTATGAACAAAATAAGTCTGGATGAGTCAACAATAACACCCCAAGTAATTTTAAAATGAATTATAATATCCCAAAACCTGAACTGTCCCTTAAACCCTAAACCCTTTATTAGACCCAAGACAGAGCCTTGGGGGGTATTCCATCAACTAAAAATAGATTTTCCTTTAGTGACGTTGATGGAATACCCCCGTGGGCACTTTTTGATGAGCTTTCATGAACTCTATGAACTATAGCATCTGATGTATATCACTGACTCTCTCCTTATCAATACACTTTTTCAAATTGAAAATCGTAATTTTTTATAGCTTATGTATTAAGGCACTTCCTGTTTATCTGTCGTGTGGTTTTTGTAACATTGATTGACATATTTTCTCTCTCTAGTGCTCAGATGCCTGCCAAATTCCCATAAAAGGTCAATAAAGTGAACTCGACTCTCTTTTTCAGAATGGTCATTTATGTTTACACCCAAGTGATAGACGGTCAAAGGAAAATTATCGGTCTGCTACAGGAGCAAATTGAAAATGTATGTGTGGTCAAATGTTATTTACTTTTTTCTGTATTTCCTCAGTATAGTCTTTGCCATAATAACTGGTGTTCTGCTCATTCATTGTTTGTATTTCAAAGGAAGGTGAGGACAAAAAGTTCCTAATTACTAAGCTGCAGGCCATCTACGAGCAAATGCGTCCACTGTCCCCTTCCACGCCCCGACCACAGGGCAGTGAAGTGAGTGCTTTTAGGCTACAGTATGTGGCTGACTTAACAAAACATTATGATGGAATGTCTTCTCTCATACTTGGCTTGTTCGAAAGATCTAGGTTGACCTAAAAATGACAGAATAAAGAATGAATGTTCATAAGAACGTAATTCTTCATCTTTGAAAGATGTCATCCTTTTCTTTTTCATCCTTTTGTCCTTTTTTCTTTTCAGGGTTGATATTGATCAGTGGAACAAAAGACGTGATTGGGGGTAAAGATTCACAACACAACCCTTCAAATCTTGGACTCATCAAGGACGTTTTAAAAATGGACGTATGCGGTAAAGGAGACACACTGTACATGTACTCAGACCATCAGAGACTAAAAAGCTATGAACATGGACTTACTGTATACACGGATGGTATGTCAAGCCCATGTGGTATAAAAATGTGTGTATTAATTAGTGTTGTGCATTTGTCTACATTGCTTTTCATCAAAACAAACATCTAAAATGTATGTATCCATGGGCTGTGTGAAGCTTTGATCAAGTCATGTACTATAATGTACTTCCTTTTGAATATTTGTGATACGTGTCTTATTTTTTACACAACAAGGACTTCGTGGATTTATTAAATGTTCATGATGCATTTTTGTAAATGTTTGTGTTTGCCATGATATGTAATAAGCATGTTATTACTACCTAAGATATCCTCAGGAATGTATCACAAATGTGTGAAAATTGTCAGACATGTAGAGTCATCATTATGGATCACATACACCATTTCACAACAGTAAATGTCATTGTAAAAACATGCACTGGAACTATTTCCTCAGGTCCTATAGGCATGGTAATAGGTCAGGTACAGAAGAGCTAAAACAACACCGTAGTAATCTAGTCCAACCAGTCAGAATGCGCCAAAGCCGGATGATGATAACAGTGCACTGTCAACACTTACTCAGCCCTGTCAATCCATAATACAGTTCCACTAGGTAGTTTGTGAACTATGCTACAGGACAAGATGTATGTGGTGGAATAGTAGTGTCACTTCTATTTCTTCTCCTTCTTCTTCTTATCTTTCTGCCAGAGGCAATCCACGACTCAAATTCTTACGTGCATGACGTCATCAGTAGGAATCTTAAAACCTCCTACAGTAGTATTCTCCCTCACAGGTTCTTAGTCAGAGCTCTTTTTGTTGGCAAACAATCAGGTTCATCTCTGTTTTGTGTTGGTACGTATTACAATCTTTTTCAGTATTGCTATTAGTGAAGAGACGTCACATTTTGGGGGTTTGTTTTTTTATTGAGGCCGAAAAAAGACATAACAAAGTAGATATTGTGTTATTTTTGTTACAACTTAATTATGGCAGTGTTTAAACACTAGGTTTCTATGGATTGCATAATTATGATGTGGTGCTTTATTTGTGATGCATACAAAGGTTGGATTCCATCATTGCTTCATTTATTTCTTCCCCCTTTCAGATAACTATGGAACAGAAGAGAGTGTTCTTGTGTATGCCTAGAAAGTACTGGACTGTTTTGTCAGAACAATATGAACTGGTAAGCTTTTCGTTTTTCTTTTGACTCTCCTCAAACACAGGGAGAGCTTAACCTTCTGTATATTATGACAGACTCTAACCATACACAATACTGCAACCATGCTGTCTGACAATATCAGGACAATAGTTAGTTCTAATGTCTCTGTATCTACCAGGACCATGGGCTTGTCATAAAGAATCTGACCCCTTACATAAACGAGGGATACCTACAAGCTTACTTCAGAGAATGGGGTAACATCACAGCATGCTCGGTAAAGAAGCAAGGCAATGGATGATTAAAGCATCACATTGTCTTGTAGTCTTTGTTTGCAATAATGTCTTTTTTGCAATAATAACTTTTTTGGGGGGGGGGGGTTATACATGGGTGCACTGTCACTGATTCGACTTTGCTGTTTACTTATGATCCCTTAAAAACAGATTAAAAAGTTTGAGTCAGACGGAAAGCCCCAGGGATTGGGATTTGTCAGGTTCTCCACTGAGGATGAGGCTAATAAAGCGGACTGGGCAGGGCCTCACTTGATAGCGGGCGCTGAGGTGGAAATCAAGAGAGTCGTTTGTCTAAAGGTGAGTCATTCACACAACTGCTGTTTATGATTCATCATCTGTTTTGCTGTATCTTTTCTTATTCCTTTTAGTTGTTTGTTTGTTTGTGGCTCCAAATATCAGGGGAGTATTCCATCAACGTCGCTAAAGGAAAATCTAGGCTTATTTTGATAAGTCTCTGAATTAACTGTGTTGTATTGTTGCTTAGTGTTTGTTTTACACTTGGTTTTAGCCATTCATGCAACCCTCTTTACCTCCATTACAGACGGATGACCCAGGCGATAACAAGGAGTTTGTGGCATCGTTTGCCAGACCTAGGCGCTCCATGGGTCTTGGTTACATTCTTGAGGATGCTCAGTGGTTAGATGACGAGAATGAAGGCAACTAGGTAGCTTCACTATGAAAATATCCAAATATAATATGAACAAATGAAATTATAAACATGTTATTTTTCTTGGATGAACTATGAATTTATGATTGGTAGATCTATGAAACAGATTTGTATTTGACCTATTGTTGCTTGATATTAATATGATTTAATGATTGATGATACAGTATTATGCATTGTGTCACGTGTAATTTGGAATCATTATACATTTGTTTTCCATTTCTGTTTTTTTGTATATACTGTACTTCTATATCTTATAATAATACATTCTATGACTCTGTTTGATTGATGATCTTGGTAACCAATAAAAATGATACATTGATTTATTCCTGTTGTTTTACGGTGTTCACTGCCACCAATTAAGTCAAATGAAAGGTCTCAGGTCTGAATGTGGATAATCTTGTTGGGAGAAGGTTAGAATGTGGATAGACAAGACGTTCAATGTGCAGTCAGCCATTCTCCAAGATGACACACCAAAGCTCTCTTAGACACATATTTCAAAGCAATTTGTAGAGCCAAAACATGTTTAGTACATTGTTTTTGAGTTAGGGTCATTTCATTCCAGTGCTATGCAGACATCACAGATCTCATATGAGCTGATGGCATGTCTTCGTCGTTGACTCAATTTTATTATTTTTCTGTACACTGCTGTAGTATCAAAAGACAAAGTTAATTCACACTGAGCTTGGATGTACAATTAATGTCAGTATAGAGGTTGGAAAGCATACTCCAAACACATTATTGTTTAGTTCATTCTCATTATATTATTGGAACAACACTGTAGTTTTGATCAAAGTCATTATAGAAAGTACAATACATAATACACAACTATGAAAGCAAACCAATGATGCTCTCTGATTAACTACATTACTGCATTCCTTCATCAAATATGATGTATTTGAAATCAAATGATGAATTGTTGAAAATAACACCACTAGTGGGCTCCCCCAGAGCATATCTCTTTGTGCCTTATGACAGGTTAAGTGCCTCCAACAGCCATGTGTTATGGTTCTTTAAAAAAAAAAAAAAAAAATCTCTTTCACAAGCTTCTTGAAGACATGGTCATTTAAAGATGGAGAACTAGAAGATGAGACCGAACTAGAAGATGAGACACATTTATTGCAGTAGGTGGACATCTTTACCCGTTTCCCCTTTGAGAAGAGAGGCTTCCCTTTGTTTGAGGGTACAGCAGATCCAATTACATGTTTTGCGTTATTACATTTTATTCTGGAAATCATGCTCATTTCATGATTGTATTCTCAATGGTGATTTGAGATGATGCTACCAAACAAAAGCATAACACAGATAAAAAATGTAACTTAACAAAGCAGCAACCATCTGTAGAAACTTGAGTGGAGATTCTGTATGGTCTTGTCTTTCTCTCTGTCTCTCTCTTTCTTTCTTTCTCTGAGGACCAGGTGTGAGGAGGCTTCAGGCTGCGGACTGGGAGATGAAGCGGATCCTTTGGGAGTACACCAGGTCAGCGAAGTACAGGACCATGTTGACCTGTGTGAACACCGTGACCACCAGCTTGCTATCCCAAGGGCAACTCCCGCGCGGGCAGTCATCAGGACGCCCGGGCGAGCCAAACTTCTTATCGAAGCTGAAGATGGGCCACACCAAGGCAGCACTCACATACAGCAAAAAAGCCAGGAAGGTGTAGACGACCACACATCGGTCGAAAGGGAAGCGCAGGGCAGAGGTCCTCCCTGACAAGGTCAGAGCCACCACCACCACAGTCAGGGTAAAACACAGGCTGTACACCACCACACAGTACTGGGTGGGGATGTGGAGGGTGTACTCGCTGTCGTTGGCCAGGGCCCCAAAGATGATGCAGGCCACGAAGGCCTGGATCACCTTGAGCAGGCCTGACATGGTGGCCATGTAGCCCACTACATGGCCAGGCTTGGCCCGGGTTATAAACACCTCAGCCCCGTAAGGGAAACAGCAGAAGCTGGAGCAGACGGTGACAGCGATGCGGTAGTTCCTCTCCTCACAGCTCTCAGTGGCGCACTCTGTCTGCAGGAAGTAGACCGGATAGACCACGGAGGCAGTGACATACATGAGGGTGGCCAGCATGGCGAAGGCCACGGTGAAGTTGTCCCAGGAGATGGGCATGCATCCGTTCATGCGCGTCACATCCAGGATGAACACCACCATGGTCACAGCGAAGCAGAAGCACCACACAAACATGCAGAACCTCCCGTAGTTGGCGCTGTAGCCCGCACTGTGGGACACTAAGGCCATGATGGTGCAGCCCAGTAGCAGCTGGCACATGCGGGCAGCGCCCAGAAGAGACAGCACAGCTGACTTTTTCAGGTAGTGTCCACCCTCGGAGTCCATGGTTCCCACCTACTGTCCCCTGTCCACCAGTGTCTGGTTGTGTCTTCGCAGTGGGACTCCACTACAGGCAGTCTGCCTGCCTTCAGACAGGGTGTCCTTGTACTCTTCCTCCTTTGCGGAGAGCCAGAGACCTCGCCCTTGGCTTGGCTCTTTTTATAGATGGGCTTAATTACAAATCTCTTTCAATGTTTTCCTGTGTGCGCTTTGTAATTACTGTGGTAGGTTGGAGATCAAATTACAGTCAGCCACTGTACAGTATATTCCTGTTTCTTCTGACAATAACTCACAATGTATACTACTAGGACTGAGGTGAGTTAATGCATTTAAAACAGTATGCTTTCAAAAAGCATTTGGCAGTGCGTATAATACAGGCTCTGTTACTTAATTATTTAAGTTTGACTTTTATATAACACAAAATAGGTTTTGTATCTTGAATTATGGCTTGAATTATGTTACAATGTAATGCATTCAAAGATCTGTCTTGTTTCTTCTAGTCTGCATCTTATCACTATTCCAGTCACGTATTGTTGGTGTGTGTATATGGGTTTGAGGATATGTGAAGATCTTAAATGGCATATTACCCTTGTGTCTGAAATGAAAAGTCCAACTCAATGTGTCCCGTGTTTCTTCAAAGGTCTTTCTACTCCATCCTGCTCCTTAACTTCATGGAAGATCCTCACTCCAAAGATTCAGAGGGAAGGTGGACTTGGGCAAGCAAGTCCTCAACAGGTCTCGTCCAAATGCAGTGGAGTTACTTGGGTTAGTTCTCCAACAACAACATCCCAATATAGAACACAGGGGGTTAGATTGTAGTCCGCCCTGTCAAGGTCCAATAGTGATCAGCTCTACTCTTGTAATCCTCCCTGTCAAGTACTGAGCTCCCCAGAAAGGTCCCCCACGTTCTGATCCGTCTCATATGTCCTTCTCCCTCTCTTTCTCTCTATCCCTCTCTCTCCCTCTGATTTGCTCTCTCACTTCAAACACACACCCTTGCATGGGACCACACACACACACACACACATACACACACACACACACACACACACAGACACAGACACAGACACAGACACAGACACAGACACAGACTCACACTCACACTCACACTCACACTCACACTCACACTCACACTCACACTCACACTCACACTCACACACACACACACACACACACACACACACACACACACACACACACACACACACACACACACACACAGGGGTACACCCACTCTCTCCTATGTGACAGTATGCGCTCGGAGCCTGCCAAGGAAAGTTGTTTAAATGACTGCTCTGCCGTGCCCAGGGTTATGGGCCACACCAGGGCTATAAATAGGGGGTCTATATTCCACAGAGGAATGGGGTGGGAGCCCACGTGTTGGTCTGTTTCAAGCAGGGAGCAGCAGCATGGGGAGTCATGTTTCTGGGGGCGACTGAGTCAGAGTGCTCTCACAGGGAGACTGGTGGTTATCTGCAGTGTAATGACAGGGGAAGAACCCAAGATGCCCATTTAGGACAGAAATGACATACAGGTCCAAAGGATGATTATACTTCAGCATAGGGCTTTTTATGTGTAAGATGTGTAAGAGCTAATAAACATTCTTAGAAAAGAATTAATTAGATCAATTCTGTGAGTGGTCTACATGACAAACAAGGTACTGTAACATATAATATACGGTTATGTTTTAATCCTAAAATATATGTGTGTACTGGGTGTCGTTAGAAATCAATCAAGAAAACACAAAGACATTTCTTTTGAAATAATTATAATGTGTCCTTTCTTTTAAGTCTGATACAAAGACATGCAATCAACACAAAGAGAAAAAAACAGCAATATATTTACAATTTACAAAGAATCACTTCTCTGTGAAAATAGCACTTATAAATATGATTTACATAACAAAATAAATATGTAAATTACCAATGTAGCTTGAGTTTTCTTCTGTTAAAAAATATGTTACAGAATAAAATTACAATTAGTAATACCTTTCCTTCTCTGGTGTGTTGTGAAATAGAGATCCTTTAAAACATAATTAAGCATTACATACAACATTATCATTATATTAAAACGTGATTTTCTATTCAAAATATAAGAAGGGAGTTACAATAGTGAACACTTAAAATAACCTATACAAAAACTCAAAAAAATCCTTTGAATGACTAAAGATTGTTGTTCAACAAAGCAGATCTAATGTGAAATTCACATTTTGAACCAAAGATGTACTGTATGTTTGGGAGGGAACTGTCATGGCTGAGCATGTAAGACATGTGGCTGTTGATTCTGTTCCGAGGTAAAAAAAATACTACATGCATTGGCACTGCGGCATAAATGAGCTAGTGTTGGTCCTGTGAGTGTGTTGAGGCCCACCTCAGCACCAGAATTAAGATACAGGAACTGGCACAGTGCAGACATTAGCACCTTTCTACCTCAGGATCTGCTGCATGTCTCACTGTGTTCCTGTAAAGACTCTACAATGGTTCTTTTGCCTTCCACATTGAATCATTACTTCTGTATGTACACTGGGACACATTTAGTTTTCCATGTTATGCATTTTAAATGATATTACACCAATTGTCCGAAAGGGGGCAACAAATAACACCCTCTGTTGTTGATGGATACCTTTTGCTTCAAATCAGCCTAGACAATATACTAATGCATGTAATAACAGTTAATTGAGAAGAATCTGGTGTGATAATTATGAGTTGATCCAGGGTGTGACCTGGGTTTTGTTGTCTTTCTTTCTCATCCTCCCCCTCTCTCTCTCTCTCTTTCTGTAAAATGTAGTTGTTTCTCTACCACCCTCGACTAGGATTACAAACCCAGTGATTCTCACACCATTACGGTGTGCCTATTCTTGATTTGGCAAAGACATATTGTGTGGGTATATGAGCCCCACAAATGCAGACAGACTTAGAATACCATATGTACTTTATATACTCTATATAGACTACTTTAAAATACAATTTCCTTAAGCCATTGCTATAGTTTTGACAATGTTTTGACAATGACAAAATGACAGCTATAAACATGGATAAAAGTTAAGGTAAAAAAAAAAAACAGAGTAAAAACAACAATGAGCATCCTTAAAACTGGATTACATTCGTGATTTTTTTTCTTTTACAACCAAAAGATAATTTAAAAGGAGAGTAGCAGAGAGGTGTGCCTTGTCATGGTGGCATGTTGCCCCAGTGCTCTTAACAGTACTGGGTTGTGAGAGGTGCTGTCGGGTGAGGGGTCAAGGGGTCGCAAGGGTCAGAGAATAGCCCTTAATTTTGACTGAGGTAAGGGCTGAGCTGAGGTGGAAGGGTAGGATAGGTTAGGGTGGGAATAGGTCAGGGAGCAATGGGGGGGGGGGGGGGGGGTCGAGGTGGAGCTGGAGGTATCAGATGTGGGGACCGGACAAAGAGACCGGCCCACCTTGGCTAAGATTGTTCCTTGTGTCCCTTTAGCTACCACTGCTGAGCATGCCCAGTAGCTTGCTGGGATCCATGCCCTGCTGGTGGGCCATCTTCTGCACGTCGAAGCCCATGTGCATGAGGAACTGGATGACGTTCATCTCCTGGCCTGTGAACTGGTCCCGGATTGTCGGGCAGGTGGGATTGCAGTGTGGCCATGGGCAGCTGTCAATCAGGTGCACAGGGCAGCCCTTGGGTGGGGCCTTGTTGTTCCTGCTGTTGTCATGGAGACTGCGGTCCCAGCAGTGCAGGGCTCTGGGCAGGGAGGTGCCTTTGACTTGCACGTCGATCCAGTAACTGCAATAGACACAAGAGGGCGCTGTCAACTTACAGACATGGTCACAGGCTCAGTACAGGAGAACAGCCAGGGGAACAACCTCTCTCTCAACACTGACAAGACCAAGGAACTGACGGTGGACATCAGGAGGAAGAGTCGGGAACAGGACCCCATCACCATCAATGGGTCAGCCGTAGACAGGGTCAGCAGTTTTAAGTTCCTCTGCGTCCATATCTCTGATGACCTCATCTGGGACATGCATACCAAACAGGTGGTGAAAAAGGCACAGCACTGCCTCTTTCACCTCAAACGGTTGGCATGGGGTCGAAGACCCTGCGGGCCTTCTACAGAGGCACAACCGAGAGTATACTGACTGGGTGCATCACTGCCTGGCATGGCAACTGCACTGCCCTCAACCACAAAGCGCTATTAGGGTGGTGTGGACAGCCTAGAGCAACACTGGATGTAAGCTTCCCTCCATCCAGGACATATACGACAAACGTGTGTCAGAAAAGCCTGGAGGATCATCAAAGATCCCAGCCACCCCAACCACAGTCTGTTCAAACCGATGCCGTCCAAGAGGTGAGGCCTCTTCCGGAGCCTCAGGGCCAAAACTCAGAACCTAACCAACAGCCACTTCCCCCAGGCGATCAGGCTCATGAAGCCCACTGTAGACAATTGACTATCTTCTCCAAGCACACCCCATGTATACGGACTACAATAACCTTAAGTTCACAGCTACTTTACTACTGAACTCTCTATTATCACTAGTGGCACTACTACCTGTACTTTTGTCACTTTTATCTTGTATTATGCCTATAATTTTTGTCACTTATGTCTTACTACGGTCACATTTTTTTATCTTGAATTATTATTAAATTATTATTGCCTTATGTCTTGTGCTGCAATGCAATGTCAGGAACCGAAGCCTAAGAATGTTATTCTCTTACACTCGTGACGTATGTGACGTAACAATAAACTTTTAACTTTAAACTTGAAACAGCGTGAGCAGCTGACCGTGACAGTGTAAGCACTTTAATCAGACAGGTGCATGCGAAAGATGAAAGACTGAGCGCTACTTACTTCCTGGTGATAACTTCATGTGACAGGCAAGCTGGAGCAAACATGGCCCTGGAAATCAAAATAAATAAATAAATGAGAAAAATATTTTTTAAGCACAACAGCACAACCTGGAATGCGTTACCATTCATTTCAACGGGGCTACCGTGGTTGGCACTAGTGTATGGAGTATGTATGGAGTATAGTATAGTGCTTACGGAACGTCTTTGAGCGTGTTCCGCAGCTCGATGCCCAGGTTCTGGATGTAGCGCCACTGGCCCTCCTGCACGGGCTGACCGGTCAGATGGATGTTGTCCACTGTTAGCTGGGCCTCGTCAAACAGCCACTGAACCACAAACACAGGGCCTGCAGAGTGGGGATGGTCATAGGGTCAGTACAAGCTGGATTCTAATCACACTCACACACACACACACACACACACACACACACACACACGCAGGCACACACTGAGGCAATGTCAACCGAGACATAATGAAATTCATGCACATATCCGTTATTCATCCTTTGCTGGCACTTACTCTTTATAGAGGGGAACACTCTGTACCCGAAGAAACAGTTCCACTCCTCTCCCTCATGGGCCTGCCTGCACCTCTCTGGCACCACTCCGCCCCAGTATCTGAAGGGAACAAGTCAAAGGTCAACCTTTGAAATGCGCGTAAGGTCCGGAGGTCAAACTCGTGCTACTGAACTACTGTATTCTCCACATTATGGAGCTTAGTACTTTCAATGTTTCAGTACTTTCAGGTATTCTGTGGAGAACGGACAGTGCCGTGCTACGGTGCACTCTTACTTGATGCCTCTCTTGATGGCCTCAGTAGGGGCACAGCTGATGGTGTCCACACAGTCGGTGCAGCGGTACTGTTTGTTGTCCAGGAACCAGCCCGAGTCAGACAGCCCCCTCACCTGGATCCCAGTGTGACCCAGACCTTCCAGCAGCTCAGCCACGGGGTCCACGTTCAGCAGGACTCCCGTACCACCCGCACTGTGGGGAACACATGGTTTATTTATTTTACTTTCTTTCTTTGGATTGAGAGCCAGGTAGAAATTACAGATATACAAAAACAATACTTTTAAAAATGCTTTCACAAAACACAAACAAAACCCATCGCCTCCCCCCACCCCACCAAATCCCAAGTACTGCATCCCAAGATAGAGGGTATAAATAAGTAAAAATAAATAAATAATAATAACCGTGATGATAGGCAATGAAGGTAATAGACAGGTATAAATAAGTACAGATAAAGAAAAAAATAAAGTAATCAGTTTCTAAGTGAGGATAAATGACATGGTCGTGTTGGGCTGTGTTATCACTCAGCATCCAGCACACATGTGTTAAGTTCAGAATAGATTTCAAGATCCTTCTGCTTGTTTATAAAGCTCTCACTGGCATAGCACCAGAATATCTGAAAGACCTTTTGCTAGCATATCAGCCCAATAGAGCTCTCAGGTCTTCTGATGCTGGTTTTCTCTGTGTACCACACAGAGATTTGGTGATGCTGCATTCTCATTTTATGCACCCAGATTGTGGAATGCACTGCCAGTTTACATTAGGGATACAACCTCAGCAAATATGTTCAAGTCAAGACTAAAAACCCATCTTTTTAATATTGCCTTTAAATTACTAAATAATTAAATTAAGATTATATAATGATTAAAGCACTTTGAGCTGAAACGTTTGCAGGAAAAGCGCTATACAAATAAAGTTATTATTATTATTATTATTATTATTATTATTATTATCAGGGAGGGTTTTTAGTTTGTTGAAAAAAGATATTGGGTTCCAGGTGGAATAGAAGCAGTCTTTGGACCCCCTAAGTGTGTATTTAATTTTTAACACATGGTTTATTTGTCAATGATTATACTATTATGATCTATTATGATGACATTATGAGCAACTGTGCTGCATTTTTCCTTTTCTGAAGATGTAACACATAGACAAGGCTTAAGCCTAATCCTGGACTAAAAAGCATCTTCAATGGAGATTTTACATTGAAAGTGTGATTTAGTCCAGGACTAGGCTTAAGCCTTGTCTGTGAAACCGGCCCTAGAGTCTCAGAGCAGGATTCAGCATTCAGCACATACTGTGCACACATTCAATGTACACACAATTATTGTACACATGTTGAAAACATAGTATAAACTAATATGTGAGCTCACCTGCTCCCAGCGAGTAGCAGAACTTTTGCGTTATCGAGACCCTTGGTCAACAGGTCCTTGACAACCTCCTGAATGATCAGGGACCCCATGAAGGCGTAGCCACCTGCAAACAGCACACCGGTGACTAACGCGATACATACACTGCATGTCCCTTCATGGATTACACATGCAATTACACATCTGTTGGGGAAGTAGATGAGTGATCTCTTACTTTGTTCTGTCTTGGCTGAAGCTCCACTCCATACATCACTGGAGCAGTAAGGGATGAACCTGGAGGAGACATTCACAAAATGTCAGCTGTCAAGTCTCCTCAAACACACACTCTCTCACACACTCTCTCACTCTCTCTCTCACTCTCTCTCTCTCTCGTCTCTTTAAACACACACACAAACACACACACACACACACACACACACACACACACACACACAGGAAAATGGGAACCTACACCATGTTGGCGTTCCACCAGTGAGGGTTTTCCTCCGGAAGTTGAGACAGGATCCCTGTGCCTGCAGAGACGACCGACGACAAGGCAATATAGAACATATATCATTAACCCGCACGCCACTCCCAAACACATCCCCATCTTCCTCATAATCACTGCATGGATTACAGTTATTATACCACAATGAGAGAGAGGCGTTTCCCTCTCTTCTAGTGACAGGCGCCAGGTAACCCAGTTCATTATGACTGGGTGTGGGTCTCAATAACACTGCAGATTAGCACAGATATATCCTGTCCTTCTCATTACTGAGCCTTTACTGTCAGGGCTGTACTTTGTTCATTGTGTGAGTGGAGCCAGCCCAGACCGTACTGGAGAACCACAGCCATTCTCTACCATCCAGTAGAGAGTGAGGAGTGGTGAACCACGGCAGTTTAGGCCGTCGACCGTGCAGCTAGCGAGTCTGACCTGTTTTGGTCTGAGGCCACTTGGATGAGCTCATCAGTCTCCTCATGGTCTCGTATCGGCTGTCACAGTTCTCTTTGTTGAAGCAGTACCAGCCACCTGAACACACACAAACACAGGCACAGGCACAGGCACAGGCACAGGCACACACACACACACACACACACACACACACATAATGAGTATCCTCTATTTCTGAAAAGAAAAAGATCTGAAAAGAAACAGAGATCTAAATAGACACGGCAACTGCATTGAAAAGATCAAAGCATCCATGATTTTTGATCCTTAAGATCCATATGCTGCAGGCTGTAGAGAACCCCAGGTTTCTATCCCCAGCTAATATCAGGGTCAGTGATATGAGGCAAGTGCATGCACAATGTGGTACTTCAGTACTCACCTTCCAGGAACATCAACCACCGTCGACTTCCCCGGGATTCCTTCAAATAGTACCTATAGACAAATGATAGGAATATCACAAATATGATTCATTCAATAAAATATACCCAGGGACAAATATTTCACTCTCTCTCTCTCTCTCTCACACACACACACACACACACACACACACACACACACACACACACACACACACACGGTATCCCAAAACAGAACCAACCAACATAGTGACACACACAATTGTGTAAATAACCATGCAATTATGCTACTCTCTAGACGTAGGTTCTATATTCATCCCTACAGGAACAACATAGATATACACACTGAATGCCCTCACTGTCCCCACAATCAGTACAGTATGAAAGCTATGACCTCATGTGTACATGTAAACACAGAGGACAGAGACATCTTGTTACTTTCTAGATTCTTATCTCTATTAGTAGGACGAACAGGGCTAAAACTGTCCCCCCCCGCCCCCACCCCCGATTTGAACTCACTGAAAACAATGTTTGTCTTGTTGACATGCCCCTCCTGGAGAAACCAATATCGTGATCAGACAAATGCACACCCAGGCCCCTTCATCCTCCTGAATATTGAGAGACAGCAGCATGTCTAGGTGTTAGTCCAAGTCAACTGCAGGCCAGTCAGTGTAGCAACACTGATAAGTACAGTAAGTACTGTCGTACCATCATCATATCCCCTGCTGTAACACTGATGTCATCATTCTTTAACAGTGGCCTCATAGACAACCTTTCATCTTCCGCTGGATAAAATCACGAATGCCCTCAGAGCTACGCGATGCAAGAATGAAAAACAGAGATGGGACGTGCTGCAAAGACGTACACACACACACGTACGGACACACGTTGGTTTCTTCGGGCCCATATACTCTCAGAGGAACGCTTCCTCACCAGCATCACAGAGAGTCTGTGTGAATACCACTCAAGGGTGGAGAGTTCATCACATTCTGGGCCAGAGGTAGAATAGAGTAGAACAATAGGATCAATAACTAAAAATGGGATGGATAACTGCACCAATAACAGGAGATCTATTCACCCTCAGCCGAGAAGATGGCAATGCGATAGTTGCACTCCATGTCCTCACTCTAATGAAGTGCAGAATCATCAATGAATTAGTTTCACTACGTTTTTATAACGTGCTGCCTTTCTATCTTCTTTTGTAGTCTTCCCAAGGTCGGGACATGATAATTACCCAGACACAGGCCGACAGTGATTCGTGGGGTGTCCCGTTCTCAGACTCTTTCTTAAGCCCTTAGTAAATCAGTGAGTCATGTTTTCATGCCATTACTATTATACTTGTGTCCTGTAGGCTTCAAGCTACATGCTCTGCTCTGCTAATACATCTCCAGAAAACTGACTTTGGAGCCTCAGGCAGACAACATCAATTATCCGTCACCCAATGACAATGCTACTACCGGTATGTCATAGATTCAGACCAGTGGAAGCTAGACTGTACCGATGTGCCCAACAAGCAGACGTGGCTCTGGCGTTTCCAAACGTGTCTGTGATGATCAGAGGCATTTGTTTTCCGAGCCAGGCCGTGAGTGTGTCAGCAAGAGGAATGTGTGTGTATCTGAATGGTCCTCTTTACCGATGATGCAGCTTTCTCTGAGAGGAAACTCCAGCACCTGCCAAAAATATCTCAGCATCAAAGGGGGGGGAAGTCTGAGGGGTGTTTACTCTCTGACACTGACTCACTCACGCTTTCGCTCTCCATCCCCCATTACTGAGTCCGACACTGCAACACACCGCTACTGCAGCAGCCTCAAGACACTATACATGTTACTTTACTGTAAGAATCTTAAAACTTGAAACTTAAGAGAACTGGACCTTCCTTCAGAAGATATTGAAGTTGTGAAGCAAGGCTCTAGCAAAGGATGGGGGGCTTTAACTCTGGACTTTCCTCAAGACACACCCCAAGATCCACAAGTTAAGATGAAAAACAGAATATGAGTAACAGAACTTCACATTATTCTGTTTTTTATAGTTTGTCATTTCTGTACTCATAAGTAAACCAGGAAGCACAGCACCCTTGAGGGCAGATCTGGGCTGCCAGACTGTACAATCCCTACGGATTTGTTACGGTTGAGGAAGGACAAGGAAGTCCTTGAGGCTGTGTGTGAGCTGGGCCAATATATATACAGTATATATATACTGTATATGATTTTACAGGGTGAACTAGCGATTGGTGGGAGCTGGGGGATTAGTATCCTCTCAACAGACACAAAGGTGACTGAGACAGCCATCTGCCAACTGCTACTGGCTCCTCTAAGCTGTGTTCTTACGCTGTGTTCCTAAAGAGCTAAGAGCTTTACAGGCCCAGTGTGTCATTCTCTATGAGGCACTTTGAGGTTTAAACAATGGAATTATAGGATACTAAATCCATAAAGAGACATCCATAGCCAGACATACTCTGCTGGGTCTGTCCTTCCTGGTACTGGCCGGCCAGAAGTACAGTACTAATGCACTAATTTATTTGTTTCAGTGTGCATCTTTTTTTCTCAAAGGTGAAATGAATTTACTGGGCTAAGGGGACATGGAAAATGATAACCAACATGGAGTGAACTGTTGTTCAACTGTTCATTGAAAGCTGTTCAGATACATATCATACTGTATAATATGGCACCCATAATTACCCCATGTCACACCTTCCTTTTATTAACTTCCCAGACAATGGTGGAAACTTTGAGAACCCTTAAAACAGGGACCTCTAACAGAGAACTATCATTAGATTACGTTACATTACATTACAATAGCTTTTTCAATGGCTCACTTAATACAATGCCTCTATGGAAATGTCATAGATGTCTCTGGATTTAGCCAGTAAACATTTCCCACCCTCAAAGTGAGTAGTAAAGTATAGCTTAGCAGCACACACAACATGGATCCCTTGATCAAAAGTGGAGCCTCGCGCGCCATGCAAGTGTTACCCCTGACACTGAAAGCTCTGTGCTGTTGCCAATTCAGCTTTTGTCTTTACCATTATAGGTCATAAATGATTTGAATTAGTTTCGAACAGCAATGAAAACCACAATGGCTATTGTTGAAGTATGATAGCACAAGACATCCAAAGCATCGGTTCAAATAACACAGAGTCTATGTATCCGTGACAGTAAATACAGCAAAGTATGCTCAATTTATTTGCGATTATTGTACAATTTTAGAGACAGTGGAGCCTGTTAGGTATCACAATTATTTTAGTGCCATAGATTATCCCTATTTCAATAGGGAACACATGCAAATGTGTTTTCACTTAACGACGGACTACTTTTATAATCCATAGGGATATAAAACAATAGATACATGTTAAATTGATTCATCGTCAACTAATATAGAAACATGGTAAAGAACACTTCAACATTTTGACTTTAATGGGATCAAATTGAGATGAGCAGGTGTTTTTGTTTTGTTTTGTTTTTGCATCCTGCAACAAATTACGTTTGCAAAAATAGACAGAAAATAAAGTTAAAACTGGACATTGCTCTACCATACGAACTATTTGGTGGGGGGTCAATCCAAATTAAACTGCCTACATAATAAAGCATGGTTATTTCCCACGTGCTGTCAGCAAATGTGCTCGATCTCAACACGATGACGCGATAACAGCATAAGAGCTTGGAAATCTATAATTTCCTTTCATTAAGCTAGATTTTGTATATTCAATAAATGTTTCTCTTGTTTAGTTTTCATTCATTGTGGAATCCTCTATTGATTTACGGCCAGTAGCCTAATCAAAGGAGAAGCTGAATCTAATGATGTTTAGCTGTGGGATCGTGTTTTGAGTGCGCAAGATCGCATCCTGGAGCTACATTTCAGTAAGTAGCCCAGACGGCAGTCTGAAAATGTAATTGTGCAGGTAAGCATCAGTAAGTAGCGGTAGCCCTACATACCCCGCTGGAGTTCCGTCGTTGCACGTGACTGATGTATTCTCCAAAAAGTGAAGCTTCATGTCATAGTCGAGCTTCTGCGCCGAGCACGGGTAGAGGGACTGCGCAAGGTTCTTCACCTGAGTCATGAAGTTGTCCATGTTCTCTTCAACTGCCGTGAAATCCAAAGGGAAACTCTCCGTGGTGTCACCCCGATCCCGATATGTGGGAGAAGGCGGTGCCCGCCGTGGTTGCGGGTTGCGACCACCTCGGAATCGTCTTGCGCCAAGAACTCCGGAGTGCATGAACACCAGCAGTAAAACAGAGGAAACCAATCTCATCGCTGTCATCTTTTCTAAAAGCAACCTGCAGCTTAGGTCTTCCTTTGATGTTGTTTTTCTCCGAGTTTAGTGTTTCTCCCTGGAGATTCTTGCTATGAAGAGATACAAATGAAAAGAAGCAAACAATTACGCACGACTCTCAGAGACAGACACTGAGTTGTTTGCAGATGATCGAAGGTCTCTCTCTGCGCCCAGCAAGACAGTTCTAAATCAACGATGGTTGAGATCGAAGCCTCTTCTCAGGTTGATGTGTGAAAAATATATAAATTAATCAAAGAACGGCTTCTCTCAGGATCAATGGAACCAACCTTCCCTGGTATTCCTATATTCTCTGAATCGAAGTAGTGTGACTCTCTCAAAACACACTGTCACTGCTGTTGAACCAAGCTTAGGGGTTGAGTTAATGACAATACTCATGCCATGCCCTGGAATTTTATTCAAACTTTCCCCCCTTCTCTTTCCTATAAGCCAATCACAGAAGAGGGCGGGACTCAGGGCATGATCAAGCGTGGCAGACTTCCCCCCTTTTAATTTATTGAGGGGAAAAATGTCCATGCGTTGGCTCTTTTGATCCGCGATGTTTCATTTGATGTGGTGTTTTTATTGGCTTTGAAATGCCTATTTCCCATTCCACACAAATTTATAGAGTGAGAATAAGCCTCTTGTTACACACTCGCCTTAAAAATCAAGTGGGAAAAGTACACAACACAAGATCATTACTCAAGCGAAACTGGATATTAACAACACAGTAGCCTAGTAGGCGTACTCTGCTGCTAGTAGAAACATGCTACAATTGTCTCACAGTTTCAGGATTTACGAGGAATGTAATAGGCCTGTTTCAATCTTCCAATAACAACAACAACAACAACAACAACATTATTATTATTATTATTATTAATAATATTATTATTATCAATAATGATAATAATAATATTGTTATTATCGTTTTGGTTATTATTATTAATATGAATAACAATAGTCATAATTATTTGTTTAACTGTTTGAATTGTTTAACTTTATTTCAATTAATTAATGTGGAAGAGAAACTGTCGTCTTTGAACTGCAATTGATGAAAGCAATACGAAATTTGAAACATGTTTTAATTTGTATTACTTCAGTTTAAATCGTTTACAGTTTGCTACTTGTATAACCCCAAGTTATGCGCACAGGTGTTTCGTGGTGCATGCATAATATGAAAGCATCCCTGTATTGTGTGCGGGCCGACAGAGCATCCTGTGTAATTGCTGTCAAGGAGATGGGACTCAAAACGTCTAATAACCTCATTACACAACAATATTTACCATCACACAACATCACAAACACTAGAAGCCTGTTTGTCTACTTCATATTCTTGAAACTGAATATTGTTGAAACTACCATAGGCCTATAAAAACGAACAATTACATTATTATTTTAAGAACGCTTGCATAACTTTGACATGGCAATTTAACTGCAATAGCAATATGCGGGTTTTAGATAATGATTCTCAATTGAATGATTTCGAAATAATTAAACATTTACCTTGTCTGTGCGAGCCTTTATTCCTACTGTAACCTAATGCAGGGCAATTCCAATCTTTTGACTTGGCTTTAGTGCAGCTCGGAGCAGGTTGTGTCTGCGGAGAGGGGACGCGTACAGTTTTTTATCTACAAGGGGCCCCTAAAGATCAAAGCAAACATCACTCTTTCTTTCTCTCCCCTCCCTCTGCAGCCCCTTCAAAACTTTCCTGTTCTACTGTATATTTTAAGTCAAGTTAAGCATCCTGAAGGGAAGCCCGCACCTTAACACAGGAATGCCCCGTTGCGGTATTTTAAAAAATGTTTCTACGACGTGTCTCTGAAACAAATCCTTAATCTGACTCATTCCGCACGTCACTATAAATAGAATCCGTGCCATCTTCGAAAGGTCGACCTAAATTGGACTACGGGGTAAATAATAAACAGATGTATTTGTCTCGATGAGTTTGTTACTTATCACTCACTATATTTGCGTTTTTGTGAATAGATTGCGCCCGTAAAATCTGTCTATCTGTCCCCTTTTCTTGTAACTGCATCATTCAGAGGTGTCAGTCAGTTTGAAATTAGATAATGGAAGCATTGTTGTTTACCTTGAAATGTACCTTATGTCTTTTGCAAAGCCAAATGAATAAACATTGCATTTGCAAAGATCTTTGAATCTCTTAAAAGACAGTCATGTTGAGAGCCCCCCGAGGTTCTCTGATACTCCTTTCTCAGGGTAATTGCTATGGTAATTGGTTTATTCCCGCTATGCGGGGAGGGGGGTCTGCTATGATGTCTTAATTAACCGTTGCGCACAATAAACACATAAAGGTATTAGTGTTTTATGGACTTTGTGGGATCCCTGAGTAGGGCGGCAAGATTAGAGAGGGATGAGGCACTATAGTGATAATGGGACACTTAACTCAGCAGAACCATGTAACTAAATCCCATGACCCGTTCATATAGCAACGCGGTTACCGGGGAGTTCGCTCTTCTGACAGCAGATCAATGATTGACATACAACGAGATGCCCATTGTTTGGAATGCTCAACAAGCTACATGGAACACGCTCTTTGTTTGGTCGTAGGCCTATTCAGTCAAATGTCTAAAAAAATCTGTCCATCAATCGTCCAGCGAGTGATTCCTTTTCACACAGTACAATTTCAGACACATTTTTAATGTTGGTCTGCAGAGCGTCATTGTAGAATGGGACCTACTGGCACATATTCTCAGCAACAGGTGTTTTGTACAACATGCATGTGGTAATACACAATATTTGTTATTTACATTTGATCAGACACATATATACACATGTTATTTATACAACAGATTGTTTGTACACCTATGCAAAAGAGGAATAACAATATTAATAAAAGGAATAATATATACATTTTTGAGAAATTGTTAGGGTTTTTCAAAGTGTTTACACAGATGAACAGCAAGGCTGGTCACTTCAAGCACATTTAAGTTGCAGAGTGATACAAATGAACAGTGTGTTCCGTAAAGGAGAAAGGACATCATAATAAAAAATAAAAAAGCAAACAATGTACAAAAGAGCTCATGAACTGAGGCCCATATCAATGTGCTAACGTGATTGGATCTAGTGCGGTAGCCAGGTAACCTGGAGGTGCAGTCACACCAGCAGGACTGATGGTATTCATTGGGGAACTTCAAACAGATGCTTGTATAGATTAAAACATGTGGTAGGGCCTAGGAGGGAATTGGTCTGTCACAGATTGAGTCTAGTCACTTTGACCCATACCTCCGCATTTTATTACACGTCATCCCTGAAAATGTAGCCCTTAAATCACTCACAGATGCACCCTGGCCTCTGACAAACACTACCAAGAAGAGGTGCCTTGATGGTGCCTCATGACAAGCTGGTTGAACTAACACTTCTTACCGAACTAACACTGCTTATTGTTATATTCTGTTGGGTATTTTACTGGCATGGGCTGCAAATGCCTCGACTGCAGAATCAGCTCATCGCCTACCTTTGTGTTTGTGCAGTTCATGCTGGTCGAGGTGACTGTGTATACGCTGTTTGAAACAACCAAAACCGTTTACTAGCCGATCAAAACAGCCTTAAGGCTCAGAAGGACATCTTGTTAGAAGCATCCCTCTGTGGTTCAGTCTCCAAAGTCTTTAGGGACTTACATGCTCTAATCTGATCAGAGAGTACCACTGTACATGAACGCTGGGACTGAATATGATGTTTTTACTTTGCTACTGTCGCTGTATGCTGTGCTATTCACTTCTCTGTGCACCTTATTTGAACTCCCACTGCTAAGCGAACTCCCACTGCTAGTCTCTCTCTCTCTCTCTCTCTCGCTCTCTCTCTCTCTCTCTCTCTCTCTCTCTCTCTCTCTCTCTCTCTAGCTCACTCTCTCTTTCTCTCTATTCCCCCTCTTTCACTGTTTCTCATCCTCTCCCTCTGTGTGCCGAGGACACAAATATCCCACACGAGTCCAAATGGATTAATCCCAGAATTAGGTCATTTGAAAATGACCCAGCTGTTCTGATGGCAGTCCCTCAGAAGTGCCCCTGTAGCCCCCCCCCCCCTACCCCCACCACCCCGACTACAGCCCTCCTATGAAAGTCAAAGTCTGTCTTTCATCTCCGATCAGTTGCATGTGCCCTCACAGATCCACAGGTTTTACTGCTTAACTCTGGGCTGGCAGCACCGACCATGTGACCATTGCCTGGCATTTAGACACATCACAGCTATGCGAACGCGCTCTGTCTGCTCAGCCTGCCAGCCCTCCTCACACATGCCCATCTTCTCGCTCCCCATGACTGTTAGTTTTGATTTGCTCATGCTGTTGTTCAGGGTCCATCCGTGATCATCAAATCCTGCTAGTTGGAACTGTTAGGTCAGGTTACATCAAAGAGATCAGGAGGGATCAGCCTCTTGAAAGGGACAGGCTCCGGCTCACTTCATCAGAAACAGGTGTAGGTCCTCATTGGAAGAACAAAGGAGAGATCACCATCTATAAAACCTTTGTATTTCACAGAATGGGTTCTTTAAATTCCTTCAAAGTGCCACCCCTCTTTTCTTCACATAGTAAGCATACTGTATGGTACCGTATGGTACCCAGTTCTATGGTATCAGGTTTGGATATATGGAGTTCAGCTTCACCACTAAACCCTCTGGAGGTCACAGTTCCACATAACCTTTGATTTAGAGGTCTTACGCCACAAAGTGTTAAAGTGTGGAAATCTGATAAAACTCATAACAAAGAGGGGAACGGAAATCTTATGAATAAGAATCAGGTGTTCTGAGTTAGTTGTAAAGTTGTTGAAACATTCAGAGACTTTGTGGGTAATATGATAATTGACCTTTAATTTCTCGCCTGGCTCAAATTTCAATGCTCCTCTTTCAAAAGTAAACTAACTAACCTATAACATTAATTTATGTTGTCAAATTGTCAGCAATTCTATGGTCTTTTTTTTAATCCACATCAAACCTTTGAAATCTATTTTTTTAATGTGTTAAAGGAAACTCTACCAACAATAGAGATCAGTTGGCTTTTTACGTTCACATTGTGTAGAACAATATTGTGTTCAAAATGTCTTTCTCTCATTGACCGTTATCATTTCTAGATTTGTGAGACTGTGCTCAATTTCACATACAGTATTGGAATGTCAATGTCTGACGTACCTGTCCGCCTTTAGTTTCTTAAACATTTAATTCCAGATGCTCTCCTACCTCTAAGGAAATTCCGGAAGCACGTCTCTACTTTTACGTTGTAACCATTGTTTAATACCAATAACAAACATGTACAGAGTTTTTTTGTGTTAACACATTGTATAGCCCCTTTCATGTGCCCTCACCACATGTTCTCTATATTACCCAGAGAATTAGTAAACAACCTTGATCCTGACTTGAGTCAAGAGGTGCCATCTAAGATGTGGACTTCAATGGAGAGTAAGAGGAGAGGCAGGAGACATCTGTCGAACAGGCTCTCATTTCGTAAGAGGAGGCCTTCTATTGGTTGCAGATGATGCCCTGTTCGATAAAAACAAACTCTTTCAAGATAGGACAGCTTTCATTAGGGGTCTCCCTGGTATAGAGAAATAATACGGTTGACATGGTTTGCATTGGTGTAAGTTGGGTTTGAGGGATTTGTTTTGATGTTTGTTGTTGATCCTCTGTCAGCATTATGTCCATGAAGTACAGTAGCTGATATCTGTTTCATTCTTAATTCTGTGTGTGGTGTGTGTGTGTGTGTGTGTGTGTGTGTGTGTGTGTATGTGTGTGTGTGTGTTTATGTGTGTGCGTGTGCATGCGTGGGTGTGTGTGTGTGTGTGTGTGTGTGTGTGTGTGTGTGTGTGTGTGTACGTGCGTGTGCGTGCGTGTGTGTGTGTGTGTGTGTAATCAAGATGGGACAGATACTGTACCTGGCTGCCTTAGAGGTACCAGTGCTACCAGAGTCTGGGGGCCCTCCTCCAGGAGTTTCCACTCATGCCTGGTGTCTGAATCACCGGAACCCCCTCGGATGCTCTCTCCTAGGTGGGGATAGGGGAGGGAGTGGAAACCAATTATCATCCAAGACATACTATTATTATCTGAGAGGAGACTGCCCTTCTTCCCCTCCGCTCACCATCTCCACAGAGATGGAAAGATAATCAGGCCTTTTGTTTTGGAAACATGTGTTTATACCATAAAGTTGGAGGACATGGAAAAGCCCTTTATTACAGGTCATGACAGTGGCCACGAAAGGTTATTCATTTACCTCTTTTTAACCTGGTGCAGTACATCCTCAGTGAGGAACATTTCCTTTGAATTATATAGTACTGAGTAATTATGATAGCATACCATATACTGACAGCGCATGCATTCTACAGAACCCACACAGAACCCACACATGTACAAAGGTTCCCAGAATTGAATCACCACTTCCAATATCAACACATTTAACTCTTGCATGGGTAAAATCAATCTGTATTCCTTGCGCTTTACACCAACCAAGACATTTATGACATGGCTTTTTTCCTCTCAGTGTGAGGATGAAGATACTGTAATCAAAGAAGACAATGAGCTGTGCCAGCCTTCTCTCCCAGCCTGGCACCTGCTTTGATGTCATATTTTTGTATAGTGGACGATGTCCCATGCCAAAGCGCACCCATCCCAGCCAACTGTCTGACAGGCTGCCTTTCATCAGGATTACATCATTCTGCTACTTGATTACTTTCCACAGGCACTTCCAGGCCTGGGAATTTTCTCCCAGGAATCTGGAATGATCATCCTTAACCCCCACCCTCCTATGTCTTGAAATGAAAGAAATGTGAATCTGACCTTCCCAGCATGTGCGGCTAATGCATTCATATTCACACTTATGTATTCAGCTCCCTGATATATTATGTGTACATGTTATTGTTGCCAGTGCCATGGTATTTTCTTTATTATATAGATACATTTGGTGGTGGTATGTTTATTTTCTTGTCATTGATGAGCACTCTTTTACAATAATTACCAAAAGGATAAATAAATGATCGGATAGTTGATGATTCGTAATCTATTTTATGTCAACAGAAGGGGATGGGTTTGGATTTTCAGGTTTTGTTTGTAAGTATATGTATATTCTTTCTCAGTGAGGTGGCACGGGTGGCACCAGATTACCAAGTCATCAAGCACCAAATGATCATTCATACCAGTGAGACTCAATAAAGCCCAGCTACGCCAATACAAAAGAGACGTCCCGTATGTTTTCATGGAGCTAAAAAAACATCAACAACACGCACACAGGACTCTCAAGTAACGCTTGTTGACAAGCTTCCTTTTTCCAGAATGTCCTCTTGTGTGGAGTTCAGTGATAAATTACAAGGTAGAATCTTAAATGTTTGCTTTCAGAGGAAATTGCTGCATGAGATGGATATTTATAACTAGATCCTCTGGGTCAGGCATGCTGGACTCTCTCTCCATACAGCCTCACTGGCCCCTTCTGTCTGTCTTCACCTGTATGGGGCGGGAGTGTAGGCCGTGTGGGCAGTGGGTCAGAGCCACACTCACCCGTCCTGTCCCCACATCAGACAGCACTTCTCCTAGACTTCCCTGGAGCTACAGTACGGATCAAGAGGTATTTGTGGCTTGGCCTCAAAAACAACAACAACAAGCTGGATGTCTATTAAAGGGTTTAGAGGGTTGTGTTTGTTAATCCTCAGGGGAGGAAACAAACCCATTGGGACATTTGATAATCAAAGTATTTTGCTTATTGACAAATAAAATGCCAATCCCTTATTTTACAAGGCTTATCATGTGTTAACAACTGTGATTCTTCATGTCAACTATTGTCTTTAATATCACATTAATCAACACTGTGTGCCGACCAAGTGGGAAACTTTGAAAAGTAGCCTCTATAGGGACTCTAGCTTTGGCAGGCATTTGCAGGCTTGGACTGATTGATACAAGAAGCAAAATGTGCATCTCCTCTCCCTTGTACAAAGCCTCTAAGTCCTTGTGGATTGTGTGCCTTCCTGAAAAGATCTTAACTTTCCTCTTAAGGTCACCTGTGGTCAGCTAATGGAAACATTTATTCAAAACAAGGTCATATATCTGTTTGGAAATACAGCAGCAACCCACTTCCTTTTCGCCTGTGGCCGGAAGAAGAGTGTTATTGGCGGGAAGAAGATGTGTTACTCAGATCTTACTCACACACTTGTGAGAGGACATGAGCAGTCAACATCAGAGAACCTCAATTTGTTTGTGTGATGACTAAGAAATGGAGTGTGGCAAGAATCTTTCTATGTGGCTTTAATCTGATCAGAAAAAAATGTGGAAAATGATGGAGGTTCTCTTTGGAAACCACACTTTCCAAACAAACATGCCTCAGTAACTGTGAGGTAAAAGTAATGACTACTGTATTGTAGATGATAGAGAGAAAGACCAAGATGATATATAGCTGCAATATGAGACTGATTTGTGTTGACATGACCTGGCCCAACAAATTACGATGCATGTTCAAGAACTGTTTACAGTCCGGTAGCTAATGTGTTATAGAGAACCAATCTATAAATGGAGAGACAAATTGCTATCACTGTCACTAGACTCACAGGGACATCTGTAACACAGGCGGGGACAAATTCCCATTCATCTAAATGTTCTCAGTAAGTTAGCTATTAAACAAACCCATAAAAGTGATAGTTAAGCTGTTGTGCCCCTCTAGGATTGATATAGTTAGGACTGAAGTTCCAGGAAAGCACATAGGCAGCGTGATCCCTCTAAAATGAAAGCACACCAGGCAGGTAGAGGACAGGACAACTGTAACATGTCTGAAGCGTAACCTGTTCCCTGGCCATCACTTTGAAACCAGATGAAGATCGGCTGCGGCCCTGAAGTCATTACACCTTCAAAGGTAATTAACACATGGCTTTTGTTTGGTCCCGATGAGCCCCAGATTGTGTAGGTACAGATGGTGAGGGGGGCGGACGACAGATACGAAGAGCAAGGTGTGCTTGGATGTGCTTTCATGTCAGCAGGAAGTGCTTGACCCCTGGCCCCCCCTCGACCTCAAATCTAGCCTGTCAACGCCACTTCCTTGAGTGCCCTGTAAAGATTAACATGTGGACAGACAGGGGGCTCCTGGACCCCTGTATGATAAGCGAGAAGACCCAGCTGGTATACCTGCATTACAAAAAACACCTTTTCGTTCTTTTTTCTGTTACCACATAAGGTAACAGTTACCACATAATGTGTCAAAAACATGCATAGATATATATATATTTTAAATGTTTGTAATATGGAACTTCGCTTTTCATAAGCATTGAATAAGTGAGTGATTATACAAAGGTGTACTCTCAACCGATTGGAAAAAGTGGTCAAAATGTTTCTGTTTACTCCAAGACTTTCTGTTTTGAATTTCTACTCTACCTCATGCTTAAAACCGCCACCTGGTACATTTCTTGAGGTGGTAAATAGCTGCACTTCTTCCTGTTGCCATCAAAGGGAGAGGGGTTGCAGTCTTGCCTTGACCTTGAAGCCACAGAGCTCCATATTGCAGACGGGTGTTCCTCCATTTGGACACCACTCCAGACTGTCTCCTTCACCCTTCTCCTCCCTCCTCCTCCCCCCTCCTCTGGTCTTTCTCCCGCAAGACAGAGAAGATGGGCAGCTTCATAGGTAACGTGAAGTGAAGCTGAAATCAAAGTCTCTAAATGATGACATTTGTGCAGATACCCAAACTCCAAACTCTAACTCCTTTTTAAACGTCTGCATTTCTTGTAAATGATGCTGGTTGATAGTCTACTAGAATAGGAGAAATCAATGACTGGATATGACATCTTGATGCCATTGGTTTAATGACGCAGGATTATGGCATTTTTATGTGATGGGTCTGTGTGAGCTTGTGTTCAGGAATGCTGGTGTCAATACTGAATCTTTGTGAACAATAACGGGTTGGATCAAAGATGATATGCCTGTTGGATTCAGGGCAGAGGAATGTTCAAATAATGCCAGCTAGTGTCCTAAGTGTTACTCTGGCAACAATGTCAAAGTCATGTTGCTGAGCCATTGTCAGCCAATATGTTTATAATTGAAAAGCATTTAGTATTGATTAGTGCTGTGGATCTGTGTTCTGCCTCTCTATGGATCCTTATCCAACTGTCTACATGGTAACAGACTCCAGTCCTCCCCTTTTCAATCAGGAGGGTCTGACGGTTTTTTTTCAGTCTTTTTTTCAATTTCTGGTTCCCATCCCTCATCATCTGTGCGTCGCTGTAACACACACTCACACACACACACACACACACACACACACACACACACACAGACACACAGATACATACACACACACACACACACACACACACACACACACACACTGCTCCCTACAGTTTAATATGAATCATTTCAAGCAGACACTTGGATCTGTGGGTCAGCGGTCTGTCTCAGGAGAGTGTTTGATGATGGCGTTTTATTGTTCCAGAAGGTCAAGTTCTTCAAAGCTCTCCTTCTGTTCTCTGCAGGGCGGCCGGGCCGCAGCTGTCGGAATACGCTCTGCTTTGTGTTTTTATATGAGAAAAGAGGTAGGTCAAACCCACTCTCAAAGAAATGTTTTTACTGGGGGTAGGCACACAGTGGACACCATAATATTGTTGTTCTGCTTTTTTCTTCCTCTCTTTTGTACTGAAGAGGGGGGAGCGTGTGAATCCTGTTGGTTGGGGCGTCACCTCTTCCAGGTTCTCTGCTGATCAAATAGCCTATTTGACATCTCTTAGTGATGCGCAGGCAAACAGACATGTGGGTTTCTGTGTGTGTGTGTGTGTGTGTGTGTGTGTGAGTGAGTGTGTGACTGTGAATGTGCAGGCAAACTGGCATGTGGGTTTGTGTGTGTGTGCGTGTGTGTGTGTGCGTGTGCGTGTGTGTGTGCGTGCGTGTGTGTGTGTGTGTGTGTGTGTGTGTGTGTGTGTGTGTGCGTGTGTGTGCGTGTGTGTGTGTGTGTGTGTGAGTGTGTGTGTGTGTGTGTGCGCAGACCACTAAATTGGGCTCTACAGCACGTCTGCTCCCGTGTGTTGTAATGTGCTGAAAGAGAGCTTTGCATTGTGGAAAGTGCTGCCCAAGGTCCAATAACCCAAGGTCCAATAAGCCGATCTGATTGTCAATGTTCTAACTTATATTTCGTGAATATTTATTGGTATTTTTCTGTCTTGTCCATCAGCCTCCCAAGGCTGAAATACAGACAGTACATGTTTGAGGCTTTTTGAATCCTATAAACCTTTATAATCATCTAAAATGTTCTTGACATCAAAGGGCTATAGCGACCATATCTCTCTTTTGTGTTGCTATTCATGCTGTGACAAACTATTACATATTTTAAAAAACTATTGAAAGTACATCTTTAATCCGAAAATGCCTTATTAACCTGCATTTACTCATGACAGTCGAGATGTCATCAAGCCTTTGCAGTTGATGGAAGGCTCGTTATCCCTGAAGACGAAGTGGACATAACTGTGACCACTTTAGGGGAGGAGATACATTTATGTCAGTCGACCTGACCTGACGAAACTGTCGCTTAGAGTTTCTGCTACTGATAAGACACAGACACACCCACGTGACACCATATATTCTACTTTACTCAGCACTCTGCTGCAGATGGAAGAATCAGACAACACTTCCAATCCAGTAGATGATGGGTCCAAAAAAGAGACTGCGAAGGAGGCGAAAAGAACCCATGAGCCCAGAGGAGCAGCCCCTTGCGCCACCCAGTGAGGAACTTACAGGGCTAGACCATATGTCAACTAGCAGCTTTGTGCCCTTCTCCTGGACAGGGCACAGACTAGGAGGTCCTATATCTGATGGCATTGACACCACAAGTAACTCAAGGCCAAGAGCTAGTGTCTTCAACAAACCTCTCAAGTCTTGGAGGTCCACCACAGGCCAAAAGACCCAAAGCCAGCAAAGATGTAAAGGTAAGATGGATGGGCATGGGTGTGTGACTCAAAGAACCCCTCTCTGACCCCCCATCCCCATTCAACTGACCACCCTGAAACGCTGACTTACAGGCAGTCTCACTGTGAAGCTGCTCCACCCTCACCCTGCCCTCACACAGGATGTCAACGTAGACTTTTTTTTTTTGCACCAGCAAGCTGAAGAGGGCCCTTTTCATGCTGTTGCTTAGCATTTGAAGTGTCCAGTTGCAAAACACATAAGCTTGAAAAGGTCTGTGGTTTGTGCCTTTGATAGGTGGAATGTTCTTTTGGACTTTCTTACAAAACGCTGGGTCAAAATGCACCGGAGCTTGCTAATTTATTTTCCAGTTTAACATCCACATGGAATAAGAGTGACTTTGTTTCCTTGTGAGTATCTCCTGCCTTTAAATGCTGCTCACCTTTAATGTCATAGAAATAACAAGCTGTTTCCACCAAACTGCTGTAACTAAACCACAGTTTCTGTTTGGTTTGCTCCATTGAAATTCACAGTCACGTAATAAGAACGAAAACTGTCCATGCTTACTCCGCAATACATCAGTAGCCACTCACAGATTGGAGATAAAGATTACTTTTTAGCTGCACTAGGTACAATCAAATTGGAGCTGTGTGGATATTTCACGGTGCACATTGACAGAGCCGGTTTACTTTCCTCCAAGAGCCTTTAACATTGAAGACAGTTGTCTGAGAAAGTTTGCCAGATTTCGCAAGTGTTGCCTAATTTGCCTGTTGTCTTCCATTCCCTTCCAAATAATGGGAAACTGATTTAGAACATATTTGTTTTACACAACAAATGCGATCTTCACTTCGAAAGTGAGTGACCATAATATACGTAAAAAGCTCATTCATTGTTGTACTCTAGTTAGACAACATCATTGAACTCACAGTAGCAGTAAGGGGTTTGTGCTCAAACAAAATGCTTACTTTGATCATCTCCCATTGGTCTTTGATCTCAGTCTTTCTGAAAGGACTGATAATGATGTTTAATTGATTATGTAGAAAGAGGGAGTTCTGGTTTGGTTTCATATCATTCATTTCTCCTTTTTTGTCTCTGCTTTGCAAAAGAAGATCACTCGCATGCCATATCGCCCGTTCTCTTTCTTCTTCTAAAACAAATAAAGACGTCAAACATCAAAGCTGTTCTTGGTTAATAAAAGAAGACCTCAAATATTTTCCATTATGTTTGACATGGTTTTGGATTTCGCCATCCAGAGGAACAACAACAGGACGGAATAAAATGACGCTTTTTTGTTGTTGCTCAGTTTCTGTGTTACGGAGGTTAAGCAGACCAAACCGGCGCCTGTTCTTTGATGTCAGTGGCTCTAATTATTCAAAGGTAGTCTCTCTCCCAGTGCTGTTCTCAGACAAGAGTGATCCTCCCCCACAACACACACATACATCACTGCTCTCTCCATACTGTCCCTTCCACACTCTTGATTATGATTTTGAGATTTCCCAGCTAGAACAACAGCCAGTCAGAAGATCACTTCCCCTTTGAAGTCAGCGTCAGTCAGTTGTGTTCCTGTCCCAGGCCAGAGCACTGACCCCTGACCTGGGCTGATTACTTCCGTGGCGCAGCCGAGCAGAGATAACTGTAAATACAGGCCTTTGATATCCGCCTGAGAGTGGGAGGGTCGGCCTCAGGGAAGCGCATACGCACGCATGTGCACATGTACGCGCACACGCACGCACACGCACACGCACACGCACGCACACACACACACACACACACACACGCGCACGCACGCACGCACACACACACACACACACACACACACACACACACACACACACACACACACACACACACACACACACACACACACTCACTCACATATACGCCACCATATGGCAGAGGTCAGAGAGACATGAGTATGACTCCTGATCAAAGCTTTGAACGATGATATTTCACCCGGTCCTTTCCGAAATCAGTGGAACTATAAGCGGAAGACTAATGAAATGTACACTCTAAATCTTCCTCCTGTTTTCAAACTTGAATGAATACATTCATCAGTAAGTGTTTTTCTTTTCATGAAAGTGTGTGAACTTATCTGTTTCCACTTTCTCAAAAGTTGTGTTCCCGAGTGATGGCTGTGAGTCGATCCAAATTCAATAATGTGTGTTCCAGCATGTCTGGGAGTAAGAAATAGAGATAGAAAGAGATGGAGACAGTGAGGCTGTTAGGATTACTACTCTTCTGGCTGGAGCTGCCTGGTGCAGTCTATTAGAAACAGTATGGGATAAATCACTCTGTGGTGTAGGAAAAGGACAACACTGTCAATGCTCAGCACATCTATCAGCCAAGAGAGAGGAAGGGTAGTCTGGCATGATGATCCTCTACCTTAAATACCTACTTAGCAGACCTAAGCTTTGAGTGACTTACCGATGAATACTCACAAAATGTAAACACATGTTCATATTATTCACAAACAAGTCCATACTGTACACATACACGGAAGAGGAGAGATACAAGTTGCATTTAATGTACAAAGACATCACCAAGTTGCCGAAGTTACTTCTTGGAGAATGCTGTTATGATGCTATCAGAGTCATGTTTTTGTGATTAATACGCCCTGGGTAAGAGGATTTGAGGTCCTGTGAGAACACCATGAATGTATAAACACTATGCCTCTGGCCCATTTAGTCATTATTGGAATGACTGTTGACATGTTCTGCTAAATGAGACCAGAGTAAACCGCCTTCTCATGTGAGAGACAAATGAAGATGAGCAGATGGGAGTTCCTCAACAGGGACTTTCACTCTGTCCTCCGCTGTAATTATGGTCCTTCTTCTTTACTCTGTACTTTCAATAGACTGTGGTATGTTTTTAAAAAGAAAATAACCCAGAGAAAAAGTCAAAAGACGCTGGCATGTTGGACTGAATGTTGCTTTTAAGCCCAGAATAGTAAACACAAGGCCTTGTAATTTGCTGAATGCTTTTGTCATCTTTACCTCTAATTTCTCTTTCAGCATCAAGAAAGTGCCAAACATGAAGAGTGGGAAGCAAAGAAGGCTGTGGAATTCCTTGGGGTAAAAATGAAAACAAATATGCGTCACATTTGCCTCAGCTGACCACTGAGAATGCCTGTTACAACGCTGCCCCTCACAGCCAGTGATATTGCATCAGTTGTACATATTTCTGTCGATTTTCACTATAATTGAGAGCTTTGATGTCTGAAGCTCCCTACACCAAGACACTACTCCTAGTGTTTCCTGTTTGCCAATCTGAATGGACTACGTAGGTTTAACCAACATATCGATACCACCTCTTTGATTCCAATTGAAGAGACTCGATAAAGTTGAGGTGTCGGTTCCATGTTTTTTTACGAGTTCAATTGACAAGTCTAATTGTTTCAACTGGAGAAAAAAAAACACTTACTGCATTAGAAGACCATCAGGTGGATACTAGTGATGTACTTTGTGTTGTTCTGAGAGTTACCTCTGGAGGGAGCTGCAACTGCTAGGGAATCTATCCTACTTTGAGTTACTGCAGTAGACTATAGGAATTTCTTCTTGTATTAAGTCCTGTCTGTCACCTGTCAGATCTCTCTGTCACCAGTCTGGCGGCTGTACTGTGCTGTCCTTTTTTCTACCTCTCCAATAGCATGTCTAAACAGCAGCTACCTTCTTATAGGTCTCATCAGCTGCCCCACCAATTACTCTGACCTGTCCTCTCCATCAGTACTAGTACCTGTCCTCTCATTGTCTTCCCTGTCTTAAGTCTATCCTGTCCTTTCACCAACTCCTATGGCATGTGTCTCCAAATGCAGCCTGTGGACAGGAAGCCACTTGTCTATCATTTGGACGCAAGAGACAATACTAGCAAAGACTATGAGGAGCTACCGGACAGCTTCTTTCAGGTGACAATTGAAGATGTCAAGACAAGGTTTGCACAGCTCTAAAATGACAGGTAAGTTAATACATTTTTTTCATACAATATCAGCAAATCTATTTGGCTGAAGCACCCAGTAATTAAACATTCCTATAGTGGCACATAGTGATACACATTCATAGAGCCTATGCAACTTTATCATAAAGTATTATGGCAGGAGTGGTTGGATCATAAATACATAGTGAAGGAGCCTCTTGTGCTGTCTAATACATTATCATAACACTCTATGCCTGCATCTAGTTGTTATGAATATGTTCAGGCTTTATCACACATCATAAGGGAATGTTTCAAGTAAAGTGTTACCTTATGATTTCATAGTTTGCTACTAAAACCGCTACAACATGCTACTCTAACTGGCATACTTGTTGTAGTTCTTGAACAACTACAGCACAACTATAATTCAGAAGCATAATAATTGCAGATGTATTTTACTCATTCTTTCGGTCATTCTCATTCATTCAGTCATTCTTATTCAGATTCTATGGAGTTTTTTTCTGTTCTTAAAAATCCAGGGTATGGAAAATCCTGATTCACAGTAAAGCATTTATGGGGATAATGCACTCAGGCTGTCGACAGGGCAGGCCACCCCTTTCATGTCCCTTCTGTAATTACTTCAATTAGTCATGCGAAGGAGGAGGATTTCGGCTCCTGTCTCCGGGATATAATTTACTTTCATGCCAAGGCAAACACTACTGGCGACCCGATGTCCCTAATACATTTGTCTGACTATTTGTGTCATTTCTATCCAGGGGAATACTAATCTAAGAAACTGTAACGTATGTCTGTCATGTATAGATGGACCATTAGACAACACCTCTCTCTTGTCTTATTTACTTTACTTCAGATTTTGATGGTTTTTACAAAACTTTCACAATTAAAAAAGTGCACTTGTGGTCATATAAGGTGAAGCCATTACTTCTTATTGTAATGAGAAATTCCCCTATGACTGCACAGCAGAGGTATGCTGGCTCCTGTCTCTAAATGTAAATAATGTAACTCCTCCCATGGTAGCGTTCGTCATGTAAACAGAATTTGCACCATAGTTCTTCCACAGTGATATGGAATTTGTTGAGGAGTAGAGTTGGGGCAGAGGGGACTACCAAAGAGACTCACAACCCCTTTCATGTTGTGGAAAACCGATGAACCTCTGTTGTAGTTTATTGCCGGTGTGATTTTTAAAAGCATCCCCTTGGCTCTTTGAAGTGAGTGAGGGTCTGTTTCTTTTCTGGCCTGTTGTCATCGTGTCCCATGCTAGGCTGTTTCTTGTCTGTGATTGGATCCAAGGGAACTGATCCCTTTTGGACATCCAATCTGGTCATGTTGCATTTCACAGTTCAAACCATACAGAGTAGACTAGTCCCGACCACAGTACCCTTGCTACCCACTACACTTGCCAACAGGTGTCCAGCAAATTTGATAACTACAGTAATGCCTCTTATATGAATGTGTGTTTACATGAAATTGCAGTTAGGCTTTGTAAATAAAACTCAGATTATATGCTGCCAACTCCAATACTAATTACTGACCTTTGTGGCCAATTCATGACTACGGTTTGGCAACATAGAAATATGACACTATAGTTTCCAGGTGTTCATTGAGCAGAGTACAGAGATTAACGAATTTCATTGTCTTCACTCATGTAGATGTTACCTTCAGTGGGAATAGGTTGCACCATGAGAGTAGTGTCTGCCCTCACTCTCCACTGATTTTGACATTCATGCCTTGATGCTGCCAAAGCTAGTGGTTCATTATGCTTTTATGACCTATTCTGGTCAACCTCGAAGTTGCGGTCACCCACATCGAACTGTTCCCCTAACAGCTTTCTGTACTTTTATAATGTGGCCCAGCTTTTTAGAACAGAGGAAGTTTTTGTTTTTTTTCTAGCATAATTTTTCTGATTCATGTGTCTTTTTTATGACGCAGTTTGCAGTTCAAGTGTGTTTAAAAATAGTCACAGAGAATGTTATTCAGAACATTTATCTAACTTATAAACATGTTTATTGCTCGTATGTAATATTGCAGGGGGAAATAAAACAAAAAATAAAAAGGATAACAATTTTTGATTTCCATCCAATAAATGTTTAGAATTCTAATAACATTGGGACAGACTGTCTAATACTGTCTCATGTGGTTAGAGGTTCCGGGTAATTTTCTCACTGGTATGCGTGTCCTGTTAGTCTGTTAGCCTGTTAGTGTTTGAACTACTGGATTGTTAAATGAAGTGGTAATCTGTCACAGAAGATCACCCATGTATCTGAAGTTCACTGTGTCAGACGAAGCGCCTTGGTTTACTAACTTCTTCATGTTACTAATAAAAATGACTTGACTTGCTCACCCACTGCACAGAGAGACTGGAGAATGACTCATTTGACTTGGATTTGTTGAAAGCCTTGTGATGCTCCCTTGCGAGTGTTTGCATGTTGTACTCGTCTCTGACACTAAACCCATGTTTTGTAGCTTACTCTGCTGGGAGGCCGAGCGCAAAATGTATCTCCGTGGTGGGCCAGTGGCAAGGGCCGTCCTGGCTGGAGGAGGTTGAGTTCTAAGTGACCCTGGCGTGTTTGTGTAGCCTCTTTTAAGGGTGTTGAGGATTTTCCAGCTGTGGCACCACGGTTTGCTTCGGCACCATCAGAAAAACAACATCAACATTAGAGTTACAGAGAGGGGATTGAAAACATGATCCTCTCCGCAGTGTGTTTGAAATGTTAACTAAAGAAAACAAGCTGGCTAATGGTTTTGTATTTATATATTTTCTTTAGAGTCTTTGAAGTCGGAGCCCACATTGCACGTTGGTCTGAGGCAACTCTCAAACGTAACTGTGAATGTAAAGAGTCTTGATTTCACCTTTGTCTCTGGGGATATTTCGTCATTTTATGTTCATTATTGAGACAGTATTAATCAAAGTTGTAGTAGAGCTATTCACCGTTGATATCATAGCTAGTCTAATTGTGTATAAGGTAAGAATTAAATATTGCTTAACATTTCCTGGCACAGTGAGAGACATTCATTCAACCCTGTCCACTAAGAGCTGAAGCCTTTTTGCCAACTATAGATGAATAACATTGGACAAAAAATTAAACAAAAAATTTGTAGACAATTGGTCAGTAATGTCAGTGATGTTTAACAATCGTTTCCTTTTCATTAATCTGAGTCCAGGCTAGCCTACTTGAACAATAAGCTAGCCTGACACGATTTCTGCTCAGTATAATGGTTTATAGAAAACTGCCCATTAAAACATTAAAGAGGCTTAGTGAATACATGTTTAGCATTTGTACTTACCATATGTAATCAGTTCACATCAGTAATGTGGTCTACATGATTTTTCCAGTGAAGTCTGGAGTGGCACAGAACTCAAAGATTGAGGTTATAAAAAATAACTTGTGTGTACTCTTTACCCAGATGGCAGCGTCATGGCAGAGTCATGATACATTTTCATTGATTCATATTAATCGTAGGCCTACAAGGCAAATACTCCATACCCTCAGATATGTTTTTCCTCTTTTTATCAGGAAGGCCCTCGAGGATGCACCTCTTTTGACCGCAGCTTTACAAGAATCTCATTGAATCTCATCTCAATGATCCAGAGGATGGAGCACTACCCAAAGGTAAGACAAAAAAGAGAGTGAAGAACCTATTTCCAGTTTTAGTTAAAGTTTCTCATTAAAATCATGGGACTGATTTGAGGCAGTTTGTCAAGATGTGTTGCATAGGTGGTGGTGAGAATTCAGTTTCCTGATAGTCATCCTCTTGCAAGGATTCTTTCGTCCCATGGAGACAGGTGAGGTGTCTTTCATGTTGTCATTGGCTATCTATGTATCTCAGTGTCAGATGTGTAAATCTTTCATTGTTGGCTTAGAATAGATAATCTATTCTTAATCATTTAATACGCAGGCCTTTACAATTGCAAAAGAGATGTAAGGAACTGCATTATTTGAGCATATATTTCCACAAATATTTATCATTGAACAGTGTGTATGTGTGTGTGTGTGTGTGTGTGAGTGTGTTTGTGTGTGTGTGTGTGTGTGTGTGTGTGTGTGTGTGTGTGTGCGTGTGTGTGTGCGTGCGTGTGTGCGTTTGTGTGTGTGTGTGTGTGTGTATGTGTGTATGTGAGGGCGGGGGACGGGGGACGGGGGACGGGGGACGGGGGGGGGTTATTACTGGTCCTTGTTGGTTTCGGCGCAGTCTTGTCTGTTCTGTGGGACATCTGTGGGTTGCGTGATGGGATCTGGGGAAGGGTGCTCTGTTAGCGGAGTTAAACAGGCACAGTCACGAGCTCTCACAGACGCCACGGGCACAAGTGTCCCTGTCTCTCTGAGGTTTCACACACACGCAAACATAGACCTAACATAAAACCCCTCACAAAATAACACATGCACATGGATACACAAACACTAACACACACACACACACACACACACACACACACACACACACACACACACACACACACAAACACACACTCATCTGCACATGAAGACATCAAAAAGTGTTCTCCATCAATTTCTCTTGTTCATCTGAGCTTATCCTGCCAATGAGGATTTAAAGGTTTGAATCAGCACTCATGAGCTCAACTGATGCCAAGGAAAATGCTTCAACTGAAGAACTGAAATGGCTACCAGCTCCATATCCCACCCATGTTGGCCGGATATCAGAAAGCTATGAATGAGTCGTCCGAACACACTGCCAGGATCATAGTCTTTAATGACCTACCAGCATACGTTTGATAAATCCAACCTCACCAGCACCAGCATCCATTTATCAGCGTTGTGTGGCATGCGCCCCCTGAAACCCTTTACATGGCAGCCAAAATCCTAGTTTTATTCCTAATGTGTGGCTATCCAGCGTTTTAATAGCTGCCCTTTTTATGGTTATCGATTTATTTTATTTGAGGAGGGAGCGTTTTATCTAGCCCTTACCCCATTTGTCAAAACCAAGCCATAAACTTCCCCGAAGCATGGAAGTTACGTTGAAGTAACAGGACATCTATTAAACAGCCAACGGTTTCTTTCGAAATGACCCAGAGCCCACATAAGACATGTAACTGGAAGGATATAAAGTGATATTGGCTGTAAATGTATGAGATGTGTATCAGAGTGGTGACTTCTTTCTCTCACCCTGCCGTTGATGCTGTGCATCTCGTGTGGGACCCTGATAGATTTGAAATGATTTTGAGGAGAGAGGAGGATAATGAAGACCAGAGTGTAAATGGGCCGGAGTGATGTTAAAAAGAGGGAGAAAACTGAGGGAGATCAAACAGCCAGTGTAATTCCATTTGACTTTGATGTCTGTCTCCTTCGTTCTGTCTTGGAGTGGTTTCATTTTATTAGAATCTTCCACTAAGAAGCTTCGGCTCCTCTTCCTGCCACCTATTTTTCACACGCGAAGAGTCTATTGTACAGAAACAATAAGCCTATGCAAGTACACTTTAAACTTCACTTCAAATAGTGTATTTGATTCTCTTAATAGGCCCCCATGTTATTTAAGCTTCATGCGGGACAGAATTTGCTTAATGTGGTACACACAGCTGTCACCATGTTTAGGCTCTCAAAATGTAGCTGAATTTACTGTACTTTAGTTTTCCTTTCTTTTGAGTTAGACTAAGATGATGAGTGATACGACATAGGGAGCATGGTAGACTTATAAAATCTTGTCAGACTGAACAGGTAGGCTACCTGGGACCCTTAGTTCATGTTCATTTTGCCTTGCACCCTTATTTGCCTCAGAGTTTGGTCAAAGGGAACAAACAGGCAGAACCACATGCACTGAAGTCCCAGCATGGGAGGCCTGGCTGGTTTGGCAGGCAGGCCCAGTCCGTCAGAGTGGTTGGATTTTTACGAGATTACATGAAAGCGCGGGAACTAACGACAAGCTTTTGATCATCCGATCCCAAGCTGATTTACTGCTGAGCCCAACACCTCTAGTTAGTCCTGGCAGGGCACTGACTGTGCTTGGTCACAAAAGGGACAGAGAGAAAATGGAGAGAATGTCCCCACTGTACCCCTCCATCTTCCCACGCTTTACCATGGTGGCCTCGGGTAGGGGAGTGGAGCCGGGCCTTCCGGGTGCCACAGATCCTGCCCAAACCCAAAGCCTAACCCGTCATCTCTGCTGGGAAGAATCCCCTTCTCTTTAAATAACCATGGCCACAATAACGTTTGTCAACATCCAACAGAGAATCTCAAGTTGTTGTGTTAGGTAGACAGGTACAGCAGAGAGTAATTACCAACACTGTCGTTAAAAGGGATGAACAACAGTTGTTTTTCAGTTGTATTTTATTGTTGTATTTTATTGAGTAAAAGCTTTGGTCTATGAGAGCATAATGTCAAACTGGGATTTACTTCCTCTTTTGAAGTAGATGATGTTGTACTTGACTGAGGTTTTGTGTTTCACATGGTTGTGTTTCTGGTGAAATGGTTGATCATGTGTTTTGTGTTTCTAGTTGGCAACTTAAGGCAGTTTGTGAAGAACCACCTGGCCAGGCCTGAGCTTCAGTTCTACCTTTGTAAGTGCACTTCTACTCCAAACATAAGTGGTCACACATACATGTGTACTCTGAGGCATATTCTGAATGTGTGAACTCATAGCCCTTTGTTACTGTAGTCTATATGTCCAAAGGACAAATGTTGTACTTTCTCTTTGATGGACAGAACCAGACCATAGAGGGCCAATGAAGGGTGCAAAAGGAGACCCACTCTTTGACAAACCACAGGGGAGTCGATGACACTCTTTACAAGGGACAAAAAGTTGAACAAAACAAAAAATAGGATAAAGGATGCGTTTGCTTCAAAGGTCTTACTGTAAGTGTAATTTTAAAAAGGGCTGGGTTGCCCCCGTTCTGTAATTAAGTCTTTCACATTTGGTTTGTCTGGAATTAAAAGGACTATTGCCACTTTTTAGCATAGATGTTTTTATATGTCTATTTTTCCTGTGGTGAAGGATGAAAGAGTGATGCCCTCCCCAAAGTTTCCTGAAACATGTTTACCCAGTGGAAAGTGGGGAAGGAAGAGACAGAGGAGTGTTTAAACTTGTGTCTCTCGTGCCATTTCATTCTAGAACCAGTCAACTGAGCTGTTATACTCTTTATTTTGCACTTGACAGTCATGCCATGGCCCCTCTGTTTTGTCTTTCCATATAAATAGTTATTGCACCACCAAAAAGGAGTCTTGATGACCCCAATACCACCCTCTTTGAGGTAAGGACAGTGTCAACACTAGCCATTGTGTCTGACTGAAGATTTTTGACCTCTTCCAGTAGGTTCTCTAAGTTTGAATCGATCACGTTCTCCGCTGACGCTGAGAATGTTTGCTTAAGAAACACAATGTACCAATATTCTTTGACATGTATCAGATACTTTGGACCATTTACTGAACTGATTGTCTATGTTCATTACATGGGTCTATTGGTACTGCAGCATCTTGTCTTCAGCTTGACATCAATGCATGGCCCTCTGCTCCGGAGGAAACCGGAATGACAATCTTATTCAAGTATTTCACAGAGTGAAAATCTGATGACAGTAGTTGAGACTAGTGGACTGTAAGGCATTATCTGTGGTTCCGTGGTTTCTCCCTCAAAGTACTGCTCCAGGGCAGCTCTAAGAGTTCAATCACAACCCCTGCTCGGCTTCCAAGACTACGCTTGAAATGACAATGATACACTGACGTCAGAGTCTGATGTTTTGCTAGAAAACCGAGGCAGAGAAATAATAATGATACAATAAGACGGGCCCTGCTGATTTTCCTGGAAGCTTAGATTTATCGGAGCCAATGGGCCTTTGCTCTATATTTTTTTTGCGCCAGACATTATGTCTTCCCGATGAAGGATGGTCTACAGCCTTCTTCAAAGGCACTTGAGATGTATAATTAATAACAGAAATCAGTAATTTGAAATTACAGCAGAGGACACCCAGGTCTCTTTGAACCCATCAAATCCCTATAGATGATTCATAGTCCTTTAATTAGTCTGGATTGAAGAAACAGGGTGGGGACTGTCTCCCCTTTACCCACCGACTACCGCAAGCACCTCCACCCACCACTCCATTTAGTAAAGAAACGTAGCCTACGCTCATTCTAAAACACAGTCAAGTCTAAAACACTGTCAATGTGAATGCATTTTTCTCAGATGTGACCCAAAAAACGTATTGTAATGCACCAACCCCCTGAAAAGCCCTGCAACTGTACAATCACATCATGTACCTTTTGGCACGAAACATTGCTAACATTCCTCACCAACACCAGTGTATACTGGTGATGTGTCAGTCAATCAAAGTTCTGAGAGAAACCACAAGCCTTAAGCAGAGTCTGTGGACTTCATGTTGTCTGTAGACCTTATGTTGTAATTGGCTACTGGCCACCGTGACCCGTATGTCACGCAGCCCAGTGCAGCCATCACGGCAGGCACATGCTTGTCTAAACTCTGCCAGCTTTGTTTACCTCTTCCCCAGTCAGGAGAGTCAGAGCCCTATCAGAGAGAGGAGACCTCAGGGCTAAATATAGAGCTGGGCCATCATTATCAGGATCATTTGAGAATGAAGCTGTTGTTTGTTTGTAGCTACTTTTTTCCATTTGGTGATAAGCTGGCAACCCAAACAATGTCCTAACTGTTAACCTAACTGTGAAGCAATTGAAACATACAATAACCTGTACAGTAAAGGATTATTTAAATCGCGGTAAATTGAACTTGACCGTGGCTCTATGAAGGTGGTAAATGTGTGTATGGTTGTGAATGTGTTCATACACATGTTTAGGGAAGCTAATGCAGATGAGGTCCTTGTATAAGACTCTTCCATCAATCCCTGTACACATGAGCTGACCACTCAATGAGAGGTTACTGCCAAACACAAACAAAAGCGCAGAGCATTCAAAGTGTTCGGACAAAAAGCCTCTGTCCCCGTGGCCTGCCTGTATGGGCCGTGGCATAAGGGTCCTGGCGGAAAGCAGAGCATGCAGCCAGTCTCGTGTTTCTCTGTGCTCTCTGTGGGTGGTCCCATAGGGGGGCTGTTTGATTATTCCAGGATAATCTTTTGATTACAATTCAATATGGTTCTCTTGAGAAAGGAGTAAAGGAAGGCATCTCACTGCCCCTCACTTTTATATGTTGGTGTTAGTCAGTGTCCCACCTTGATGTTTGGTGAGGGGTGTTTGACAACCCCAATTCGTTTTGTACTTTTTTCGTCAATACATCTCTTCTAACAGCTTTTATGATGCTGTCTACCCTCATGTTTATGAATGTCTTGACATTACAGTATCTTGTCACTGTTGGGGAGAGTCTGAAATGATTAAGATTTTTCAAGATTGTTTAGTTTTCAAGTATTTATTTATGTAGGAGTATGTCCTAGAACTGGGTGGATGACAGATTGAGTGGAGGTGATTTCCAGATGACACCGGAGGCTTGGCAGAAGATAAATGGAGCACCACATAAAGGTTCTAGTCTGAATGACGCAGCTATCCAACACAGAATCAGAAGAGACAGTATATCAATCTGAGGGCCTACTATAGCCAAGTCGTCAGTGCCAGCTCCTGAGCTACAGTGTAGTACTACTCCCAAAACCAACAGCCAAAATGTCTTTTAACATTTGGAGCTGGCCCTCTGGCATTGTCCTCACTTTATATATCACAGGTCTGGGCATTCATGATGTTAGAAATGATTCTCTGACATATTCCCTTTCACAAGTAGAACAGGTGCACATAGACATTTCTGGATTGTTGTAAGACTAAAGATGTTGTGAATTTTAGGTGACATTGAAATATTAAGTTGAAATATACAGCTACATCGAGAAATACAGGATGGTTCCCCTCTGTCTATCTCCTCTTTCTCATCTCTTTTACCCCTCCTCTTTACCCCTCCTCTTTCACTCTCGCCCTCTTTTCTCCTCCTTCCCTCTCTTCCCCCTCCTGTCTCCCCTTGTTCTCCACGCCTGTAAAGGGACAGTGGATTACTCTGCCCCCATTTCCATGTGACCTCATCTGCGTTTGATTTTTGCCCACTTGAAATTGGCCATGGGGTTAACAGGGAGTGCTTTGATCAGAGTTGCTAGGAAGAGGACTTGTTTATCTTGTTTATCTGATGATGGCCCCTTAATGGGGGGGGGGGGTGGGGGGTGGGGAGGGCATGCATTTGCTGGGCAGCCTTGATGTGGAGCTGATAGCTGGAGGACAGAGAGGGGAGAAGGGCCCTGTAATGGTCAGAGGTGAAGGAAAGACGGTCACAGATGTGGCTTGTGGACATCAGAGCCTTGTCTGTCTCAGCCTCTTTCCCTCTAACACTTATCTGACCCCATACAGATGGCCTCTCAACATCATCAAACAACCAGATACCAGATACAACATGACACTGCTCTTTCCTTTCCTTTAAGCCTGCAGCTCTAGCTAGCTATCTCAGCATTCATGTCATTATTTTTGTTTCAGCTTTGTGAGATTACAAGGTTGTAAAACTATGCTGATGGTATTTCTTAATTAGCTTTTAAGCGTCGGAAATGGCACTTAATCAGCAAGCCGAGAGGAGAAACTGAGACTTCCCCTTGTTCACTAACTTGCTGATGGAGATGTGCGGAAACGGTGAGGAGAGAGGGCCCGACTCCATCCCACAGATCCATCTCAGCCCCCTGAAATGAAAGCTTTCCTCTCCTTCACCACAGTGGGACTCTGGGGAGCCTGCAGAGTGCCTGTTTATTTGTGCAACAGTGTAATCAGGGGGTCTGTCATTACAAGTCCTAGCCTTTGCACCTAGTGAGTGGTCTCACTTATGCGCTCTCTCTCTCTCTCTCTCTCTCTCTCTCTCTCTCTCTCTCTCTCTCTCTCCCTCTCTCTCTCCCTCTTTCTCCATCAGCACCATCCCTCTCTCTCTTCCCATCATCTCCCCTCCTTCTCTTACCATCTCTCTCTCACCACCCTCTCTCTCTTTCTCTTTGAGCCTCGTCATTATCCAAATCCTTTTGCTGACCCTTCTTGACCTTAGGGCTTGTTTGATGTGGTCCTGGCAAGAGAGAGATGAAATGAAGTTGAACGTTTATTGTTTAAAGGGGAGATTTCCATGATTAGGCTTCTAGAAATAAACTTTCCATCTCCTTACCTAAGGGTACACAGAGGGTTGTGTGTGTGTGTGTGTGTGGACACATGTGAGTGTGTGTATGCGTGTGCGCTTCCCTGAGGGGAAGAGTGCGCGTGTGTGTATGGTTGTGTGTGTGTGTGTGTGTGTGTGTGTGTGTGTGTGTGTGTTGGCACACACTTTCACTTATTTCCTCAGTGGGAAAGTGTGTGTGGTGGTGCGGGGGGGGGGGAGGGGGATTGCAAACAACATGCTAATAATTTAGGCTGTTAGGTTGTGGTTTAATTCATGAGATTCCTCCAGTTAAAAGCCAAGCATAAGTAAACAAGCTCACACATGTGGCTACAATATTGCTGTTCTTTCGCCCAGATAGAGCCCCTCTGTGGGTGCTATCCAAGCTGTTCCATTTCGACCTCTGTGTAGGGCGTAGCGTTAAAGCAAATGTCTCTCCTTTTTCTGATAAATGTGATTCCACAAGATGTTTGCTTTGGTTGTAATGACTTATTTTATTGTTGTCAGTTTCAATGACAGCTCTGAAGTACATTTAATTTAATTATAATTTTGCCATTTAGCAGACGCTTTTAATCCAAAGCGATTTACAATTACGAATTACAGGGACATTCCCCCTGGAGTAACTGAGGGCTAAGTGCCTTACTCAAGGGCACACTAGTAGTGGTGTGGTTTCAGGCGGGATTTGAACTCACAACCTTCCGATCACAAGTCCAACTCACTATCCACTAGACCACCACTACCCCTACATTTACCAACATTCTCTCTGGAAAATAATTCTCTACAGATTATGCCATGTTGTTGATGATTTATAACACTGTAATGTCAGTCTCAGTAGTATTACAGAATTTGATCATGCAAAACTAAGCGAGTCTTAGAAATGATGATCGTGATGAATGAAAGATGATGAAAAGCGTCAGCGAGTGTTAGGTGTGTTGTGCAGCGTCCTGACGTGCTCATGGATCCATGTTCTCAGTGAAAATGACATACTGTTTCTCATTTCCCTGTTTGTCCCCTGAGACAGGCGGTTAGCTTGGGCTGGTCTGCCTTCCCAACAACACCTCCTCTCTTCTCCACCACTCCGCACAGAAGAAGCGCCTTGTTTTTCAAGTGGTGGTTTTCTGAAGCCACATCATTTGATGTGGGCTTCCCTTAATCACACAACATGCTCTCTAAACATGAACGACATCAATCTTCCATCCATGGCTCTCAGATGCTTTTTCCTGTCGTTCCCTTTGTAGGGTTATTGGGCAACATTATAATAACACAAGAGCAAGACAATACAGGGAATTGAGATGAAGTGATTATTTTTGATCTGGTGTACTATCCACTTAGGCTACTACAGAGGGGACAGTGAACCTCTAATCCAGGATGGGACGTGTGTGCTTTGTAGTCTTAATATCTCTCTTCCTCTCTGTCCACATCACTGCTTTATGGGCACAGAGTTAGTATTAAACCGATGCTTTGGAATGAAGCCTAGCATTACGACGGAGATGTTGTGCTCTTTGAGGCTTGGAGTTTTAATTACAGGCTCTGGCCCCGATGGAGTAGCGTCTCCACTGTCACTCTGAATTGAGGGTTGGCTCGGTGCTGGCTGGAGACCTGGTGCCAGTCCCTGGAGTCAGTGTCATTGGTGGGCACTGTGGGTATAAGAGGAGGCATGCCGCAGAGCGTGACTGTACAGGGGTCTCAGAAGGGGTTAGGATGAAAGACTGTAACCCCCTCCCCCTGCTCCCCACTCTCCCCACCCTGCTCCCCCTGGAGACTTTTGACGGGCATCTCTGTTTGTGGAGCATAGAAATAGAATAACCAGAGGGGTTGTAAACATATCAGCCCTTGTTTAACTTCAAGGATGTCCCTTCTAGATCAAAGAATTGTAGTCATTCCAAAAACATGACTTTGTTCTGCAAAACAATCAATCTACTCCTCAATTCAGGTTTCTATTGAATGAGGACATTGTGGTGACTGGTGAACAGAAATGGCACCTCTTTCACCGTCTCCTAATGGTCTTTGATGATCAGCCACAAAGTAAGCACCATTATTGTGTATAATGTAGTTTTTGTTATTTGTTTATTGTTGTCATTAAACTGAGGATGACCCAGCCAGCACCTTTGTGTATTCAGTGATGATGATGAATGTTGAGCCTGTTAGGGTTTGTTAGTACACCCCTTCTTTCTTTCTTTCTTTCTTTCTTTCTTTCTTTCTTTCTTTCTTTCTTTCTTTCTCTCACTCTTTCTCCCTTTCTTCTTCTATCCCTTCCACAGCTATCCATTTCTCTCTCCTTATTTCTTTATTTCCCCCTGTCCGTCACTCTGTCCCTCCCTCTCTGAGGTCCTGTTGTGAATATTTCCCATCTCCTCTGGGACTTCTTTATTTCGTGGGTTTGTTTTGTTTTTTAGGCACTCTGCATTTATACCCAGGAGCCCTTTGATGTTGTTGCCTGGGTGCTGGTGAACAAAAGAGCCTCCATCAGCTGGACTTAAGGATGGGGGGTGGGGTGGTGGGTTAGGATGAATAAAGAATCAAAGCAATTGGAATGGGGTTTGGGGGCGGAGGACTCCATGTGAAACTGTGAACCATGTACCCCTCTTAAATATAGGCCTGGATCTTCACAGTTGTCATTGTTTTTCATCCGCTTTGTTTCCTTATGTGTTCCCATGTGTTCCCATGCCACTGTCTGCATGTGTGTATGCAGCTATGCGTGCCTTTGTTGGTAGTGTACTGTATGTCTACTTATGTCTTGTAGCCCCCAAAAGGGATCATGCCATACTACACCCAGTCAGGTGATATGGTGGTTTGTGCCACAGTACTCTCTTTGGTTCTCACAGTGTTGATCCCCAACCCAGCTGCCCTGCTGCCCTGCTGCCCTGCTGCCCTGCTGCCCTGCTGCCCTGCTGCCCTGCTGCCCTGCTGCCCTGCTTTGTGTGTCCCAGTGTTCTGTTGACAGGCGGCTGCTCCGTGGCACCCTGCTCTGTGGCACCATGGTTATGACCTCTCTCCCCAGAATATGGGGTGGGCGCCCTGTCCCATGTGCCTCTCGGTGCTCTCTGTTCCCCCTTGCACAGCGAGGGCCACTGATGCCACTGCTGCCCCTCACACCCCCACAGTGGGGGAGAGATAGTCTGCGCTCCCTCGGCCCATCAAATCCCTGCGGGACCACTCTGGTCCAATGGAGGTGAATTCAGGAAGCAGCCTTTGGTCGTGCCGACACAGCAGCCCCCTTTCAGTGAGGGCCTCATTAAACCTGACAGCACCCCCTCGGACCCAGCTTTATTGTTCGGCCTGCTCAATGCTAAATGGCAATTAAAGGCATCACCAAGGTGCAGGTATTAATGCCTTTGAGGACCGTAAAGGCTTTGCGAGATAGAAATGACAGTTAAACATTGATTGCAAGTTATTTTCCCTGGGAGGATAGATGTTCTAATTGTTTAGACCACAAAGTCTGGTCCTGTGTGGTTCCCGAAAATATCATACATCATCTTCTTTGACTGTGAAGCCAGTAATTCCATTTGTTGAATTTCTGTTCAATTGATCCAGTAAATGGCCCCGTAAAATAGGTTGATGTAACATTCAGTGGGTGGATAATTAACCAAACAAGGTACATGTAACAGAAATACACCTGTTAGATTTATACAGTACTTAGCTTTTTATTTCAAGAGAGAGGAGTTGTTAGTTCAAGGTGGAAAATGTGGGTAATGCAGTAAAATGAAAAGCCCATTTGTCTGCCAGGTTATTTTCCACAGTAATTAGCAGATCAAAAGTAGCAGTATGTTACTCTTGTACTCTCATACTATCCTTTGTTTAGATCCAGTGCCCAACTCTCTCCTCTGTGTACTGCTCATGCATACATCCTCACTTTTTTTATTTGCTTGTGTGCAGTCACGAAACTCACAAAGGGCAAAGAGCATGGTTTCCACATGCTGAAAGGGCTCGGCTATGTAAACCACCAGACTACGGCTGGCGACTGGCTACAATTGGGAATGGACATTGCACAGATGAATGCAAATTGTGTAAACAGTCTGTGGCCGATCACCGTTGACTACAGCGGAGTAGAGGGCAATCGCAACATCTGCCTCCACAGTCACACTAGAGAGTGATTAGGCCATATTTATAGCCAGCGGAAACAGCCTCACTCACTGCTTATCTTATTGTTGAGAGGTTTGACACAGCTAGATCAAGAAGACAATGAGAGATCCTCGGTGAAGACCGAGCACAAGGTTTCCACTACACGCTTTGCCATATGGTAGCTGCAGAATGTTGTCAAAGCTCCTCTGTGAATCCTATCCGGGAGATTTTGATCAGTGAAATGGGGATTTGAGTCACAAAAAGTGCAGGAATTGAAGACAGTTCACAGTCTTTACTCCCCCTCTCTCCTTCTCATAGGACACACAGTATGAAAACAAAAGGAAGTCTGGCAATCAAACGTTACCATGTTTGTCTATCTCTATCATTACCACATTTTTGGGTTTTCCCATCTCGAAAATCATGTCTGTATCCATATAAGATAGACTTAAATAGTTTACTCAGCTGTAGGTGAGCAGGTTCTGTTTCCCCTTCTCAATATCAGAGATGCAATGAAGAACTAAATTGTTCAGATGGCTTTGTTTTTACATTGTTGGTGAGCATGTGGGCTTTTATTATTGTGACAATATTTCTTCTATCAGAGGAGATTAAGGAAGAAGATAGAACTACTGTCAGCAAATACAAGGTTTCATAACCTCAAAAGCGGTGTACAGTACATGTCCTGTTCGTGCCTTTTGCACCTGGGTCAGCAGTACAATTCCCTGGAAATCTGCATTCACAAAACGAAGGGTGTAAAAAGGAAAATGACACTTCCCGTGAGCTCAGAGATATACATCAACCTGTTGTTGAAGCATAAAGGCTAGGAGATCAACATGTGAGTCCATAGCAGAATCAGAATCAGAATCAGAATCAGAATCAGAATCAGAATCAGAATCAGAATCACTTTTATTATGTCTTACTTTACACAAGAGTAAGTTGGCTTTGTTGGCTTTGGTTCCTCAACATTGACATTGCAGCATTCAGATACAAAAAACACAATAAAATAATATTGTAATATTATAATAACCTTGATAAAATAATAAAGTGATGGTTTTACAGTGGCTTCAATAGTGAAGTAAGATGCTATGCAAAGTATGATGATATGAAATGCAATATAATACAATACAGTACGGTTGTAAATTAGTCCAATGGTATACAAGTAATCCAGTAGTGTGCAGTAGTTATAATACATATGTTAATTTGTAGTGTGCGTGGGGTTGGTTAGGGGGTGGCAGTTGTTTGTTTTCTTCCAGTGTATTTCACAAGGAGCCTGATTGCTTGGGTGAAATAGCTGTTTGACAGCCTCTGGGTTTTAGCCCAGAGGCTTCGGTACCGTTTCCCCGACGGCAATAGCTTGAACAGTTTCTGATTGGGGTGGCTGGGGTCTCTAATAATCCTGAGGGCCTTTCTGACAGACTGGTCCTTGTAAGTGTGGTGGATGGAGGGAACCTCGCATGTGCTGATCTTCTCATCTGTACGCATTACCCTTTGCAGCGCTTTGCGGTTTTGGGCAGTGACATTCCCGTACCAGGCAGTGATGCATCCCGTCAGGATGCTCTCAGTTGTGAAGAAGGCTCTTATGATCTTAGGCCCTAAGCCAAACTTTTTCAGTTGCCTGAGATGGAAGAGGCAACGTCTTTTCACCACCTAGTTGGTGTGTTCCTCCCAGGTGAGGTTGCTGGTTGATGTGCACCCCCAGGAACTTGATAATGTTGACCCTCTCCACAGCAGACCCGTTGATGGTGATGGGGTCTTGTGCCTGCCTCTTCTTCCTGTAGTCCACTACCAGCTCCTTGGTCTTGTCAGCGTTGATAACGAGGTTATTGACTTGGCTCTATTGAGGCAGGCAGTCGACCTCACTCCTGTAGGCCGTCTGGTCGCCGTTGGTGATCAGGCCAATCACTGTTGTGTCGTTGGCGAACTTGATCACCGTGTTTGATTTGATTTGACCGTGTGGGAGTGGCCTGCCGTTGTGGGTGTACAGGGAGTAGACGAGGGAGCTTAGGACACAACCTTTGGGGGCTCCTGTGCTAATGGTCAGAGGGGTGGAGGTCTTAGAGGCCATCTTCACCACTTGGTCTGACAGGAAGTCCAGGATCTAGTTGCATAGGCTGGGGTTGATGCCTAGGTCCCTGAGCTAGCTGTCGATTCTGGAGGGGACTATGGTGTTGAATGCTGAACTGTGGTCTACGAACAGCATCCTCACATAGGAGTTTCTCTTGTCAAGGTGGGTGAGGGCTGAGTGCAGTGCTGTGGCAATGGCGTAGCCTGTCGATCTGTTTTCCCTGTAGACAAATTGGTGAGGGCCCAGGGTGGGTGGCAGCCAGTGGCAGGTGGTGCATTTCACACCTAGGCCTTCAGTGATGTCCTACACAGTCCTACACAGTCCTACCTGAATTATTCCACCTCTTAATACCATCATTATGACACGCCATGGCTCTAGAAACTATACATTTAGACAGAAACGCAGTATAACCGGGCGTTGCAATTTTTATTATACCGGCACCTTGTCTGGGTGTATTAAATTCAATTTAATACATATTTGTGGAAAAAATATATCAAAATTAAATTTACATTCTGATGATGTTTAGGCCAGCAGAGAAGGCCTTGCTGGCCCTGACAGCCCACCACTGGTGGCAGCATTCTGCAGATCAGGACTTTGATGAGCTTTTTAAAGCATTTGCGCACTATGGGGGTGAGAGCAACAGGGTGCCTGTCGTTTAGGCATGTTACTGTATCCTTTTTCGGTACAGAGATGAGCACACAGTATATTCCCAATCTCAACTATTTATAAACCGCAAGTGTTGTCATCATCTCCAGCCCAGTCATCTCAGACATCATATGCCAATGTTGGTCTGAAAAAGAAAGGGGTACTGTTTACAAAAATAAATATAGGATTCACTTTGTTTGATGTGTGTGCCCTCATTGATTCCCACTGATTCTGCTGACCACCAACGGGCATCCATTCAAATCCATCCACCACTACAGAATGTATTATGTCACTAATTCCTCTCTTCAAGACATTTATGTTTACAATGTCAGTTAATACCCCCACCTAAATTTCTACTCTATCGAGACATTCTCGCTTTCAGTCTGCTGATTCAGCAACTCTGGTCTCTCTCTCATACTCCTTACTGTGTTTGACAGGATTTCATATTGAGTGTTTTGACATGTCTGATTTAAGCTTGGTTACATTTCTTTCCAACCTCACAGAAGATGAAATACGCAAGGGCGGTCTGTCTGTACTTTTGTGCTCGGTGGATATTTTCTTTATTAGTTGATACATTTAATCCCATCACTCTGAATCATGACTCTGCTGAGTGCTTTGGCTTTTGGTAGTGCCTTCATCCAGACCAGAAAATAGAAAACAGCAGCTCACTTTTCAAAGCCTAAAATGAAAACACATTGCTGTTGCCTTGCATTATTACTCCTACGATGAACATTATTGCTACTAATTTTGGTTAATTGTTTTCTGAGCTTATGAATGTTGAATGTAAACATACAATAGAATCTATCTATGTAGTTTTATACACCCTAGGGTTACGTTAACCTTCTACCTACTCTACTTGACTTAACTTATTTGTCTGTACCGTACACATAGTGTCCCACTAGATTGCTCCTTTGGCCCACATGTTGTTGTTTTTAAACACTAGATATCCCCTCAACTTTAGGTTGGAGACTCATGGATAGACAACCATAGTAACCCCACCACTCATACTTCCAGCCCCTCAACCCAGCCAACTCCACACCCCACTGATTAAGGGGGCACGGGAGGAGGGGTTGTCGGGGGTGGGAGCTAGGGGACACCTGGTCTTTTCTCTTTGGCCACTCAGTCATGTCATGGTTGTGCCTCTTGCCAGAATCAGGATGCAGGATATTGCCCTCCTATTGATGTCCTTTCTGACTCTCCTCAGCCCACTAAGTGTAGAAATGTAATATCCACCAGTGCTTTTGGTGTATGTGGTCATCCAGTGGATGAAAGCAGGGTGTGATGTTTCTACTCTCTTCCTGGGCCACCCTAATACTCATCCTACTCCTCTGCTTCCTCTCATGGGGCCACAGCAGTTTCACCAGTCCTCAGAGTGCAGAGTGGGCCGACTAAATTGTTGATATCATATTGTGAGTCAATGCCAATCCCACGTCACAGACTGACATGGTGCTCTCCTTCTTCCTCACAAAACACTATAGTATGACATCACTGCTGCAAGCCTGACTGACATTCAGCAGCCAAAAAAAGGAGAAAGACTCTGTTAAGTCGACCGCCCCCTAGTCAGACACCATAAAAGCCTCCATAAGTCAAATTCAAAGGAGGCCTCTCCTCTCCTCTCTCTACATCTCATGGTCTTTGTCTCAGTGTGTTGTTAGATGTGTTTTCCATCGTGGGGGTGAGCGATTGAAGTGGTCTTAGAACATGCCGGTACTTTTGTTTTATGTACAAAAAGGTAAGAGGCGGAGGCGGCTCTTTTGAAGGCCTTTCAAATTTATCGTTGTTTTTCCAGGAGAGGCGTTTTTTAAATTACAGCTCGTTGAGATTGGATCTGCTTTGTTGCTGTTTTTGGAGCGGGTTTACGTTTCACGTCTGGAGTTTAGTAGCACTCTCTCAGAATGAGGAGGAGAGTGTGTAGACTAGAGAAGGATGGGGCACTGTGCCTGTAACCAAAGGTCAAAGCCTCACTTAACTCCTCTCATTTTTTCGGCTGTCTCTCTCTCCCCCTCTATTTTTCACAATTAGCCATCCTCACTCAGAGAGAACTGACCCTGCCAGACTAGTAGCATCTACTTGCATTACACTCAGCTTTTGTAGTTGATAGTGATATCCACAGGCTTCTTTCACACTTCAGACCCTCTTGTCTACATATACCTCTGAGCAGTGTACCTCTGAGCAGCAGCCAGACAGTGTCCCAGACTAAGTTGTAATGTGAAAGTGTTGGACTGTGCCATGTGTGTAATAACTCTGTCCTCCTCCTCCAGGCCAACCTGTTTCCAGCAGCTCTGGTTTATTTCCACTCTGATGTCAAGACAGGTTGGTAAATCACCTCTCCTATTCTGCCTTTGTTTTATTAGATTTCCTGCCAGGGAAACAAAAAGAGGTTTGGGTTGCCTCTACCCTTCTCCTTCTACATGAGAAAAAGAGCCGCCTTACATCGGAGCCCCTGCTGTTATTCTTATTGACCCTAGCTTGAGTTTCACCCTCCCTCCATTATACTCACTTGATTTGTATAATGCAAGTAACAGGTGCACTTTCAAGTCTGAAGGTGAGTGTAAGGAGCTTGTCAATGTGGACCATCCTCAATGCAACTTATGCCGTAACTATAACTGTAATGTGAGAATTATTTAAGGCTTTACTCTTTCTAGACCTTAGCCATATTTGCTGATATACTGCAATAGCAGCAGAACAAGTATTTCACTGTTATTGGTAAGACAAATAGACATATTACTTTATCACTTAGTGTCATTAATGTACTCTATGTGTATCTGTTCCTTACAGCCAGCTATCAGCCATCTTGGGTTCTACCTGCCCCTGCTGTAGTCAGCCATTTGTGTCTTTACCAGTCTCTAATCTTCCTCACATCCCTACCTGTCTCTCCCCTACAGCTAGTATCATACCCCTACCTGTACCTGCCTTAAACCTAACTCTATGTCCCACACTCCTTCCTACTTCTCCTGCCTGGAGAGATTTCCATAGAATGCAGCCATGTCTTCCAGAGCCAGAGAGTGGGTACAGGCTCCTGTAGGTGTTTTCATGACTCAATGTAAACATCGGCACCATTAATTGCTCTCAGGCACTGTTTTCACAGCAAGTCTGAGATCATCAGATATGCTCAAGTCACACCAGCTACATCCTGCACCCCTGCTCTGAAGAATAAGAGGTTGAAAGCAGAGCATGCATTTTACACCCCTGATAACATCTGTCAGTCAGCTTCAAGCTATGTGTCCTTTTGCCTTGAAAATATGTTTTCTTATTCTTTTGTAAGAACCATGATTCGTTTTTTTAATGTAACCATTATTTTGGGCATTGTAGCACTTGTGATGTTAGAATGTTTTCAAACAGGTGCTTATACCACACTATTTTATACAGTATACTTTTCTTTCAAATACCAGCTCAGTGGCCTTGCTTTTAGAGTGTCCGCCCTGAGATTGGGAGGTCGTGAGTTCGACCCCCGGCCGAGTCATACCAAAGACTATAGAAATGGTACCCGATGCCTCCCTGCTTGGCATTAAGGGTTGGATTGGGGGTAAGACCCTGCGACATACCAGTGTCATGTCCAGGGGGTGTACTTGTACATCAAGCCGCCTCTTGCTACGGAAACAGGGGATAGGCTCCTGTCGTATGGGCCATTAGGCTTGAGATCCATCGGTTCTCAAGGCTACTTACTTTTTACTTTTCTTTCAAGCAAGAAGTCCATGCTGACACACTGCATTCATCTTGCAATACCTACACATCTGTGTTCAGTATATATAAATACACAACAACAAGTAAGGGCCCATGGTTTTAATATTCTAGTTCACTGTATTCTAGTTGAAGTGCCACTGGTATCTGGCGTACCGGACCAACTACAGGTAGAGTGATAAGATCTGTGCGTTCCCCCTTTGAGAATGAGTCACTCTTTGAACATGCAGCGAGAGGGATTACCGCATATGTTTGTAGAGCTTACCACACAGGAAACCGTTAATGACAAGGACCAACACTGTGTCTTGACCCCTGACCCCTGCTCTCTGGCCTCCCCTGCAATCTCACATGGACCCTAGTCCACATGAAAGCTGTCCTGTTGACTCACCAGGGCTAATGTGGAGTTCCGGTGCCTCTCACCAACACCATCACTGTGGAAGAGATGGTCAAGATCTTAGCCTCCTGTATTGTAGGACAGGTAACGTCGCCTAGATGTGTTATGGCCCATTGTAAAATCTAGGAATACACTTCTTCAGCTTCCTCTTGGTTTGTTTGCCAAGTATACATTTAAAAGTGGCCACCTATATGCCACCGTAGACTGCTGTACCTGAAGGGGAGGAATCTGAAATTAATATTGAAAGCTGCTTTAGCATCAGTCAATGTCTTTGTTGTCAAAGGTAACTGTGCAGGTCCTTTTCAACTTGACCATCCTGAATCATAGTGCCTGCATTATCTACCGTTTTGTTTCAGTGGAAAGCAGCCACGCGCAGAAGGCTACACATGACACCTGTTAATGCAGCCCTCTACAGAGCCTAATAAAGGGCAACTCCACACTGTGCCCCCCGCTGCCAGCTAAAGAGATTTCAGTCATTACTTGCTCCTTTTTAAATATCACCAAACATTGCCCCTCTCATGATGCGGAGCACATGACGCTCCGATTCACAGTTTCTCTAAGCTTGATGGACAGGCTCATAGAGGGCTCGTGAGGCAGTATTTTCAGATCGGCCCTTTTGATGAGGCCTAAAAATAGAGTGCTCCGCTGACCTCCGGTCCCACCGTGTCCGTTCAGCTCGTTTGGGGTACGAGTCGATCCCCCCACCCGCTCACCCCACCCTTTCTGACGTCATCTTGGACAATGTGGCGCTTTCTTTTGCATTTGTTATGTAAGGGGATTACTCTGTTGTTATCGCCTGTGCCCTGGCCATGTAGGCCATCATACTGGGGAGAGAGGTAGAGTTATATGGAGAGAAGGTGGGTTGGGGATGGGATGGAGGGGGGGGGGGGGGGGGGTAGTGGTTTGAGTAGGGGGCATGGCTCCAGAAATAGCTCAGTCCAGGGCCTAATTGTACATCCCTCCTGCCCCCTTTCCCTCCTCAGCTGCATGCCAAGGTCGCTGACCCTATCATCCACCTCACTGGTTCCGGAAGAGTCCTTTCCGACCCCCGCGGCTCCTAAAGCCCCAGCCAATAGGGAGGGCACAGCAGCAGACCAGCCCCAGCCCCAGACTAACAGTCAAGCGCCAAAACCAGTTAGGAGTGATCCCAGCAGAGTGCCCAAGTGGCTGAAACTGCCAGGTATGTTCTAATCAGCACCACCACAGGCCCTGTGGCTCCCTAACAAAGCTAGGCCTCAGGACGAGGGCCCCTCAGAGAGGCCCTGGGGCCCCCTGGAAGCCCTGCATGTCACAGCAGTAGAAACAGCAGGAAGAGACACCGCCTCTGTATTTACATTCACTCCACACACGCTAGCCCCCACCCCCACCCCTGTGTTTGCGTGTGTACATATGTACATATGTACAGTATGCTTTGGTATACAGCGCTGTAAATGTTTGTGAGTTGCATCTGTGTTTGTAAGCCTTCATGCTTTGTGTATGAATGCCAGTGTGTGTTGCGTGTGAGCACATGGAGTGGGAGTGTGCATGAGGAATGTGCGCTCCCTGTCCCCAGCAACATTCCGCCATGGTTAGAGAGCTCCATGCCCATGAGGGGGCCACTAGGGCCTCCTGTCTCCTGTGCACTAATGCATCACAGGCGTAGCAGAATCCAACATACACACGCACGCATGCATGCACGCACACACATACAAACACACACAAACACACACACACACACACACACACACACACACACACACACACTCAATATTAAATAAACATTTTCTATAAAGAGTGGCCTTGATAATGTTGGTGGTTTATGGCTGGGTGATGTTTGCAGTCTCCCATTCTACCTTCTCTAAGAGTGATGGAACTGAATCTTCATGTCATGCCCATTTGCCTCAGCTCTCACATTGTCACCTCTCCTCCAAACCCACTCCTGTCTCGTTTGTAGGATCACATCGTATTACCTCATCGAGTGGCCATATCCACATAATACAACATCCCCAAGGACAATAGTGAACGGAATCATACTTACAAGTGTTACTTTAGTTACATATTTGATGCAGTATATGTTTTATGAGCACAATGATGAGGACAACTGTATGCGTTATGTGCTACCTAAGATGTTTTACTTTTATGTGGTAAATATACTTAAGCTCTCGTCTATGTGAGTATTGTTACAGCTGGTTTAAGCATGCCAAAACGTTGGAGAAATAATTGTTCTGGATGGTGTATTACGATAATTTGGCATTGATGGGACTCTTATACTTTGGGCCTGAGAAGAAAGGCACAAAGAGATGACAGAATATTGGGAGGCAGAGAGAAGCTGTGTCATTGACTGAAACAGACAGAGGGGGGATTAGAAAGTGAAAGCTGACATAATCCTAACATACCCTCACAGGGACACTTAGGGCTAACGCAGACGACTCCACCCTAGAGCGACCTCACCCAACGTCACCAATGGAATTAGATAGATAGATAGATAGACTTTATTTTGTCATTGCTACAGTACAGGTACCAAAGTGTACAGGCTCCCCTGGTGTTTAGGAAAGGAAAAAGAAACACATTTTAGAAAAAGCATAGATGCATAAAATCACAAGAAGGTAAGGAGCTGGTTTACATCAATAGAGGCTATGTACACAATCCACTGTACTATACTGCACAGATAGTCAACTAGGGTTGTCATATTTCACAAGAAAGTATTTTTTCACATTATTTTAAAGTGTCACAGTTTGCAGGCTTGAAAATGTACATGTTTGTGCCTCAGCACTAGCTGCCATACAATCCGTCCGGACTGTCCTGGGCCCAGAACTTAGGCCTTTTCTGTGTTCAGGGCCTTGACGGCCCTGTGGTAGAAGCTGTCCTTCAGTCTGTTTGTCTTAGCGGCCGGGGTCCTGTACCTCCTGTTCGAGGGCAGCTTGACAAAGTGTTCGTGCCCAGGGTGGGTCGGGTCCTTGGAGATCTTGGAGGCCCTCCTGAGACAGCGTGTTTTGTACAGCTCCTCCAGAGAGGGGAGGGGGGCGCCGTTGATCTTCTGTGCTGTTCTCACGACTCTCTGTAGCTCGCTTCTCTCCGCTGCCGTGCAGCTGTGGAACCAGTTGGAGATGCCGAAGGTGAGGATGCTCTCCACTGCGCCGTGGTAGAAGGCCACCAGCATCTCCTTCTTGCTGTGTTGTTTCTTGAGGCATCTCAGGCATCTTGAGGCATCTCAGGAGCTCTGCTGATAATCTTAGATTTACGACATACTGGCATATGGAATTAACTTCTCGCTCTGCATTCTCTCAAGTATGTTTTCCATCTCTTTCTTTACATTCAAATACACCTCATTCAGTACTGCAAAAGAACAAGTGTCACCATGAAATTGCTGCTGAACCTCGTCATCTGTCTATGGTTGGCACTTTTTTCTGTGTGTCCTTCCTTCCAGGTGAAAAATTGAAGCACACATGGCGGAATATGAGTAGCCATCATTACTCATAACATGCAGAAACCACACTTACAACTAGTATAAACAAGCATCAGAGGAACTCCATACTTTCAATTATTATTTTAATCCATAAGGCTATTCAATTACAACTACATGTGTGACAGAGAAGATTGCTCATGTCATTATGATTGTCAAGGTTGCCTTATGAAAATGGTGGGAACTTTATGAGAAAGGGAGCATATTGAACCGTGTGTATCATCAGTGAAGAGGCCAGGACAGGCAGTAGCTCCTGCTGCTTCCATAACGTCAGTATTGATAATGATGGCCACAATCACACTACTAGCTGCAGTAATGATCAGGGCCTACTCCCACGTGCGAGGCTGTCCAAGACCAGCCGGCGGGCTGGAGACGGATCAGTCTCCGTCTCCTGGGAAAAGCTCCTCACTCCGGAGCTTCTCCAAAGCGTCTGGAATGGCTGTCGACACTCCCTGCCTTTAATGTATGATCAAGAAAAGCTTTAACTCATTACTCTCTTTAACGCCCCTCCCCATTCTTGTCCTAACTGCTTTCGTATGTTCAATAATATTGCCTTGAGATGTAATTTGTTCCACTAAAATGGATAAGGAGAAAAGTTGTTTGGTAATGCACTACTTCACCATTACTGAGATCTTCCAAGAGATTCATAACAGTCCACAACACTGAGTTTGTGTCAATGATATTCAATATTGTGTTATACATTGTGTTATGTATCCTAATATTACTCCTGTTATTACATAGCCTGCTCTTAGAATGTGATATGATAAATTCTGTTCCAATTGGAAGGTTGGCTCTTGCAATCTTAAACTGGAAGGAGTAAAAACGAAAGGCAGCAATGGTGTGTTTGCTTCATTCAATAGGCTACTCATCAACAAGTGTTTCTACCATCAATTCTTTACTCAAATGTTAAAGGAGTAAACTGTGATTTGAGCTGTCTGTGGTTATGATCTTACAGCTATCAGCACAATAAAGTCACCCTCACTACACCGAGGCATCTCTCAGAAGAGCAATCTAATATAATAGTAGTCAACACCCAAACAGTAACCATTCTTATGATCAACAAACTGCCAGTAGAGGGCAGTGAATATGAGTGGTTTACGTGTAGTTTGTCAATGGTTGGTATTTCGTATAACACATCACAGTGTAAACAAAAATATGAATGTATCCTTTATTCAAATAACAGAATCACCATAAAAAAATGTTTCGAGTATGAGCTACAGTACACCATACATTAAATCAATAATGCAGTGACTGGCATAAGATAATACACAAGGCAAACTGATTAGAAACAATGTTGAAGACCCTTCCCATACAGAAAACAGACAATCCAACTGTATTTTATATAATGCCCTGTTTTATTGATTCAAAAATATATAATGTTAGCAGTAGACATTATTGTTGCCTTGTGGGTTTGTGTGTGAGCGGCTTAGTCACCCATTTCATAGATAAACAGCTGTGTGTGGTGAATACATCAATGAACAACATCACTCAGGTTGGGTATAAAAACTCCATAAATGTCCCCTGGTTTATGTGTAGTGCTGCCAATAGAATTAGAGTAGAATAGATTAAATATGGATCCTCACGTAAAGGTGCTAGGTCAAACTCAAGGTGTTGTGTCCTTGAGCACACAGCAGCAGAGCTTGACCTTCAAATGTCTAAGTTACTTCCAGCTGCTTGTAACTGTAGTCATCCATCAGCTACACAAATAAATAGTGTGAGGTGTTGTACAGCTATGCTGACTCAGAGTGAAACCATGCTGCCGAGTCTGTGCTACACAGCCTCTATAACATCATCAGACACTCTCAAGTTGGAATTACCCACAGCTCTCACATGTAGACCCAATGGACACCTTCCCTTATGCTGTGATGAAAGAGAGAAAGAGAGAGAGAGAGAGAGAGAGAGAGAGCACCTCCTCCTTGCCTCTTTGTTTATTTACCTTCAGAATTACACTCGGCTCTTCCCGGGCCATGTTCCAATGTGTTTTGTTATGCTTCCTTTCAAATGAAATATCTATGCGTGTGGTCTCTGTGGTGATGTTTGGCTGACACATGCACACACATTCACGCACGCACACTCCATTCAACTTTCCTGTGTAACAGAGGTCCCTCTGGCCCATCCCCCCACCTCTAACTAAACATTGCAGGACAGCAAAAGGGAACTTCAAAGTGGCCGGAGGGGGTAGTCCTTTTTCCTGGCACTTGTCATCATCTAAGGGACTGGCTGCTCCCCTTATTACTCTAATTGCTTCCAACTGCTCCAGGAGGCTTTGATGAGGGGTGCTGGGGAGCATGCTGGAAGCACCTGTTGTTGCACAGGTGGGAGGTAGTGGTGGCAGCATAGAGGGGTGAGGACAACATCACATCATTTCTGTTTTGGATTAATAGTACCAAATGTACATTCAGACAATGACTTTCACACTTTTTATGTGGCACGCTTCTTTTAATGTGGGTATACCCCAGGAGTTTGTTTAGACATACTAAAAGGTACAACTTCTGTTAGTATTCAAATGATTGAAACACAACAAACTAAAGTAACTGAACATGTATACAATATGTATGACGTAATACAATTGAACATTGAACAATTGAACAATTGAACATTGAACATACAGTTGAACATCTCAACTCATTTAAACAATATTATGAGGAGGTGGAATGGAAGACTGTAGGTCAATAATAGCACTCGGGCTCCATCTTCTGGTACAACATCAGAAATCCAGCAACTGGGAAATAAAATAAAATACATCTTTAGAGGGGCTGTGATAATCTGATAATTGATTTGACCATGGGGTTCTGTTTATCTCTACCCATACCAGTTGTGGCAGGATCTTTTCGAAGTGCTCTACGTCCACTTTGTCGCAGTTCTCCGTGTCAGCCTGTTGTAGTGATCTGTGTGCGGCCTCTGCAAAAATAACACGGACGGAATGTTATGATTTTCAGTAATACATTAACATTGATTAATAAGCTGAAAAAACATACGTCTGCAATCAAAGACTGATCCTATCCGTACCTTGAACAAAGAGTTTCAACATCTCTGCCATGAGGAGAACCGCATCGTCACTCGCTAAAAAAAAAACAAGTGATGACATTGGTACCGACAACAATAGGTAAACAGTGTAGGCTAGGCTAGGCTACATTATTTAAGTACATTTACCGTACCAACATTAATAAGTCACCTTTAGTTGCATCCTCCTGGAAGAAACTTGACAGGAGTTTGTTCACTGTCTCCTAGTAAGAGATAAATAATGACACAGGCTGAACAGTTTGTGCCGTCACATAGCACAGCACACATGCTAATAATTCACATGCTAATGTTCGCAACTTCATTATCATGTACTAGCTTACTTATAATAGACTATGGCTAAGACGTTTCACAGCTTTTAATGTTGGACTGACTGCGAGGAACAAACCTTCTTGAATGTAATTTCATTTTTAGTTTTAGTTTTAATAGCAGTATAACGAGAGTCTTTTTCCGCCATTTTTCCAGTCTTTCAGCACAGACTTGAGATCAGCGCGCTCTTCTTCTTCTCCTTCTTTTTAAAGATTAGCGCGCTCTTAGCAGCGATTGGCTGTTATTGGCATTTCTCCACCACGCCCACAGACAGTAACACAGAACCGGATCCGGATGCAACTGGCTTCACAGCTTTACACAACAACCCTCCCATTTACAACGATACGACTACAGTTATTGGTCAGACGTCGCACGAGTCTCACATTTCATTGGACCTTTCACACGTCGATTTCAGCATGAGCATAAGCTACTGCGCATGGACAAACGAGGAAGCCACGTTAACGCTGTGTAACGTTGTCCACTGAAGTTGTTTTAAATGTCAACATAGGAAAGCCTAACAATTAATACACTCGTCGCAGCATCTTCGCTTAGGCTTTACTTCAACTGTCTTCTATCACAACAACGTGTGATATTGGATCAGAGTAAGCAGGAAATAACTTACCTTCTCGCTTGATTTACATGACTGTATTCGTGTTTACTTACAATATAGCATTATAAGTACCACCAGGATTGTATTAATAACATTATGTCACCATATACAATACTGGTGAAACTATGAATCAATACTTCTATCTATTTGAATTTGAAAAATAATGAATAATCTAATGTTAATATATTATGTATATCTGTACAATTACAGCAGAGAACTCAGAATGAGCGTGGGTTTCATTGGAGCAGGTCAATTGGCCCATGCACTGGTGAGAGGATTCGCTGCTGCAGGTAAGTTTAGCTGATTAACCGTTCAATGGAATGAACGATCTATGAGGCTTATGTATTTGTGTTATTTCCATATATTTGCACATATATAATTTCAACCACTTCCGTAGTTAATTGTTATTCCTCCTCTCCTCTGCAGGTGTGATTGCCACCAACAGAATCACTGCCAGCTCTCCAGACACAGACGGTAGCACGGTAGCAGGACTGCGGGTGAGTATAATGGCTAGTTTGGTTAGCTACCTCTGGCTAAGTTAGTGTAAGAGATATAATCAACAATATCTGTGCTCCACTATGCAGAAAATGGGAGTCAATCTCACAACCAGCAACAAGGAGACCGTGAACAAGAGTGATGTTCTGTTCCTGGCTGTCAAACCACACATCATCCCTTTCGTATTAGATGAGATTGGGCCAGACATTGAGGACCGCCACCTTATTGTGTCCTGTGCAGCAGGTGTGACCATCAGCTCTATTGAAAAGGTAAGTTTACAATCTTCTCTTCGTCCTCATTTGTCCTCATGTGACAAGCTTGGATAAGCAATGTGAGGCAGGAATTATGCTTTGATCTATTCAGCCCTGTCAGACCAATGAAGCAAGAATACTCTGGTGTAATCCTGTCTCCAGAGTTTTTTGTCCCAGACTTGGTTCTCCCACACTCCCTCCACCCTGTCCACATTGCTATAGTCTCACACGCCCCTGGGGCAGAAGCATTTCAGGCTGTAGCATGAAATAACCTTCTCCCGGACCCATTCCGGATTGAAATATCTCAGACCTTTGTTGTTATGCTGGTAAAGCTGCCATTAGTTGTATGATCTCTCTGAATCTCTTGAGAGAATGAGAAAATGCACATTAAGTCACAGTGCACTCCTTGAAATAATCAATCAACAAAATGTGTTTTAATGCCATGGCAAGTCTATAGCCTTTGTTGTTTATCAAAAATAAGAGTTATTATGTTTTCCTCATGATAGCAAGGATGCCTCTGAAGTTTGTCATGGTTACCCCCTGCAGAAGTTGCTCAATTACCGCACAGCCCCCAAGGTGATGCGTTGCATGACCAACACCCCAGTGGTGGTTCGGGAGGGGGCCACTGTGTATGCCACAGGCACCCATGCACAGGTGGAGGACGGGAAACTCCTGGAGCAGTTGATGGCCAGTGTGGGTTACTGTACAGAGGTGGAGGAGGACCTGATTGATGCTGTCACAGGACTGAGTGGCAGCGGTCCTGCCTATGTGAGTGGATTATATGGTCAGCGGTTTACTTTGCATGTCTGTCAACATACCACTGGATTGTAACTGTTGCTGGGTTGTTATATTTATGACCATGCAAATGTGCATCAATAACCGTGCCTTGTCATGGTGTAGAAAGCTGACTATGCCTTATCTTGACAGACCAGTTGTTGTATTCTACCATTCCCACAGAGCCTTTCAAATATTTGTTTGGTAAATAGTGTGTGTGTTGTGTGTTTGTATGTCTGAAGGCATTCTTAGCTGTTGATGCTCTTGCTGATGGAGGGGTTAAAATGGGTCTGCCCAGAAGACTGGCTGTAAGACTTGGAGCGCAGGCCCTGCTGGTGAGAACTTTTATGCATTACTTATGCAGAAAATGACCTGCTAATGACCTACATTGAATAATAAAAGTTTAATAAAGTCGTGTCTAGTTTGCAGGATAGCATTAAACTGTATAGCATTAAACTGTGAGGATAGGTTAACAGCATTTTTAGCTCTGGATAGAGTCACAGAAGTCAGAGGGGAAGTCAGAGGGGAAGTTATGCAAGTCTCCATGTCTCTTCCCTAGGGAGCAGCGAAAATGCTGTTGGACTCAGACCAGCACCCTGGTCAGCTGAAGGACAATGTGTCCTCACCAGGGGGCGCCACCATCCATGCCCTGCACGTCATGGAGAGTGGAGGGTTCCGCAGCCTCCTCATCAATGCTGTAGAGGCCTCCTGCATTAGAACCAGGTATGCGGTTGTACTGGCTACGTGGCCAGTAGTCTGGATACAGGAAGTGACACTGGTGACGGCACTAACACTGATGTGGTATATGTTTTATGTGCAAAGGGAATAATATGTCAAGTCTGTCATGTCATACCGCTTTTTACTATGCTCTTCTGTATGTCTATTTTGTCAGCAGAGGGAGCTAGATAGATTCTGTAGGTTTGTGAAGGCAGTTCTCTCTGATAAGCTCCATGCTGTTGTGTGTCATTATTGATGTGATTATTTATTTCTTTTTCTAAAGGGAGCTCCAGTTCTTAGCTGATCAGGAGAAGATCTCCTCTGCTGCCATAAAGAAGACAACACTTGACAAGGTGCTGCAGCAGCCAGGAGTTAGTGGAGCAGGACTGGTCAGCAGATCTGGGATCAGCTTCTTCAACACCAGCAACCCCAAGCATAAGAAGAACTGAGTTCCTGATACAGGTTAAGATGTTACCTTCAAAAAATGAAATACTGTAATAGTGCTAAGGAGAGGAGCATAACAAACCAGGCCCATATGTGAGGATAAACTACTTGATGAGCAACAGGCTAGAATTCCACTCACTCCAGGATAAGTTGTTGAAACGCAGAGGCAAGTGTAGGGTGACCAATTGTAAAGGTTCAAACTTATGTTTTGTAGAATGTGTGCCAGACTGAATAGTGCATAGGTCTACCTTTGTATTGGAACTCTGTCTAACTTGCTACAAATCATCAGGTGGTTTCTGTTTTACATCCTCATTTATCTGTCTATATTCTGGCCATTGTCCTTTGCCTGAATGAGTGATTGTATGACCTCACTTAGTTGAGTCCATAGAGGGAGCAACCACTGTCTTTAAACACTCTTAGCAATATGTCATCCACTAAGTGAGAATAGATGTACTTTTTCAATGTTACTTTTTTATAGGATTGGTGGGCTATCATGGTGACTTATAATAATGAGGTGTCATTACATCAGAAGGTGGTGGTAACATCAGCCATGGGTACAGAAGCTTTACCGCAGCACTGTACCTATGTCATGTTTATTTTGTAAACTAAATATGTATTTATGAAGCAACCCAAGTGTTGTTTACATGATTTCCAAATATGTTAATGTGTTATTAAATATTTAAACCAGAATTGGTTCATTTGTGTCTGAAGTCCAACAAGCGGTTTGCTTTTATTTTCTTACATTATACTGATCATAACAGCTTTTCCATTTCCAGTGGCAGGTAGCCCATACTCATTTCGACAATGAGAATCAAACATTCCATATCTCCCCAGGGTATATACAGGAATCTTGAGGTTCATTTCAATACCTTTCTAAGACCTTTTTAAAGACCTTGTCAATATTTTTCCAGACCTCACCGCCACTTCGAGCTGTAAGTCATCTTTGTTTTTTAATAAAACGAATAAATTCACGAACTTTTACTAAACGTTTTTAGGACTCAAACTCTTTGGACAGAGTCTAGTTCAGAAAAATACCTACAAAATTCAAGACCTCATAAAATCGTGATAAGACTTTTTAATACTTATTAAGGGTCTTGATTTTCCCAAAATTGATTTATCAACTTTTAATACTTTTCAAGACACCGCCCTGTAATTGGAATGAGTACACTTCAAATCCTTTAACGAGGATCCATTGGAGGGCTACGCCAGTGTGCCAGTGGTGCCAGTGTAACCAGTGGGGTTAATTGGTAAATCACGCCCACTTGGCATATTCTCTATAAATAGCTTACCTGTGACAAGTGCCTGTGTCTTGCTCCCCTCCTCCTCCGTTACCAGCTGTGGCCACTCCTACTGATTACACACGGCTACATTCTGACTACAGGTATGCAGCGTCTCCCTTGGTTTCCCAGTCGGCAGTGTGCACATGGTTTAGTAGGCTAATGTTTGTTTGATATACATCCATGCACTGCAGATATCCCCGCTATTGAGCTGTCTACTCCTGTGAGGGAGTTCTTTATTGTTCCCTGGCTCAAGGCACGTTTAGAGCCGTCTGGTTGCGGGCATTGATAGGCTACAGCCAAGGTAATGTGTTCTAAACACACAAACTAATATTGACAACCTGTAAAGTGACATGTTCTCTGTAAATATCCCTATCAATGTATTATGTTTATGTGATGTCTAATTGGCTAATGTCGGTATTATTGGATGTCTTTCTTTCCAGAACAGAGCAGAACTACAGCTTATAGCCATTGTCACTGCTGCTTTGCTTGGTTAGGATTTTGGATGACAACAGTTTTAGCTCCCCTTGAACCTTTTGAATTGTTTTTAATTATTTTGAAATGTTTGTTATAATATATTATATATAATAATAATAATAAAAAAAATAAAAATAAAAATAGTCTGATCCAGCTAACGTGGTAGTACAGCTAACCCTGTAGGGTAGACACGCCCATTTGAAGTTAAAGGAGCACTGGAGCGAGTGATTGTGTGTGACTTCCTCTTGCATGTACTTATTTATTGGTTTCATATAGAGTGCTGTGTGTGGCATTGCCAGTGAATCTTCTAATGTGTGCTATTGTCTATTGCTACTAGTACAGTAGGCTATTATTGTGTGCTCCTGTAACCCGGCCAACTGGGGGCCTAAAATTACAAGGTGTGACAACGCCACCTTAGGACTTTCACCTAAAGAATCTAGTCATATGAACCAGGTAAGCCTGACGGGCTGATTATCATGAACAGGGATTCCCTTCTTGCAGGTACAGGCCACAGAATAGTCAGACACGGTTTTAGAAAAGTATACAAAAGATCACTTTATTACAAATACATCTTTTAAAACACCCACAGTATAAATGGAGCTAGCCAGGTAGCATGAAACCCAACCCCTGGGAGCGACAGCCACTTAGTATCTAGGGGAACTGGAGATAAAGGGGTATTACAACCCAGTATAGGGCACACAATAGTGGAGCACACAATAATAGCCTACTGTACTTGTTAGTGAGGTTATGGGAAAGGACTGTATAAGGTGAATAGTTCAATGAGAGTATGCTCCATTCGCCCTCGGGGCGTCGATCAGGACACACATGACAGGAGATTGACTTTGTGTTCAGGTTTCTTTAGTGGGTTCAGGCAGGGTACAGTTCAGGCATGGGTAGGATGATTGCAAACACTACAATGGGTGTATGTGTGGTTCTGCAATAAACAGAAAGAGGTATTACAGTACACATGTTGTTACTAATAATACAGTACTGATCTACAATATCAAAATGCATTCTACAATACAAAAGTACATGTAACTTAACCATACACATTAGGCTACTTAACAGTATACTTTGCCATACAATCTGAATTATAACACCAACTTAAGACAGTACTCAAATAACAATCTCTGCAGCGTGAACTGCGCCAAACGAGCTTCATTGAAGAGCACGCAATAGCGGCGCCCATAGAAAGCACATGGCCAAACTAATTGCTAGTGCTAATATAGAGTGCAGAAAACGGCAGTATCCAAATCAACACAGCAAATATGTACAACCTAAATACTGGGTGAAACATTGTACTTACAGTAATTCAGTGACGCACATTGACACTGTAATGCTGCACAACGATGCTAAATGATTGGAGTTGTAACATGAGAAACTTGATGGAAGCTTGCAACTTATTCTCCGTTCTGAATGAACGCGGCTCAGAATGCACTGCGCACTTAAGGTGGTAGGTGATATTACGCACAGCTTAGCTCTTAAGGTGGAAATGATAACCAAATATAATAATCATGAACTTAGAATATTGGAACCTTTCTAACAGCCGCCCCCGAAAGTACGGAGTACATTCGCCCCCAAGAAAGGTCTCTAGTGTCTTACGAGGGGGTGGCGGTGACGACAGTGCTGTGGTCTTCCTCACTGGTCGGGACCGATGGCAGGGCGATCAGCCTGGCCACTGGTCTGGTGTATTCACGACTGCATGGGCCACAGGGCTTGTGGAAGCTGGGGGTCTACCGGCATCACGACCGCACCCTCGGGGAGGTCGTCTCTTGTCGAGTGCCACTTTTGGCGAGTCTGCAGGCTAGGCAAATAGTTCCGCAGGAAACTAGACCAGAAGCGGTCTGCCAGAACTTGGGAACAGAAGGTCTGGCCTTCCAGCGTCGGCATTCCGTGCAGGTGTGCTGGTAATGACGTATCGCTTCACGGCCCCGCAGGATCCAGTATGAGCGTCGTATCTCCGCAAACACCCTCTCGGGCCCAGGATGGTGCAGACGACTGTCGAAGTCTTGAATGAGGAGTCTGGTAGAGGCGTGGCTAGGATCCAACACGATAGGATGCACAGCTGACGGCTCGAGGTCTTCAGCATGACGGAGTCTGCCGCCAACACGAATGAGCTCCTCCTCTTCATCCATCTCTGGTGACAAGGTGAGCAATCTGCTGTTGGATGCGACAGATTTACCTGCTTTCAGGAGCCGCAGTTCGTCTGGGATGCTCTCCCGCTGGGATCGTTTGAGTATGAGGATCTCTGCCTTTCGGTAATCTTCAGCAGTACAGATGCTGTTCTGATCTGCCGCCCCGTGCAGCTCCTGCGCTGTAGCTTCTAGCAGCTCCTTCCATGTGTCATACTGCTTCATGTCTGCGTCGGCTGCGCTGACTGTGGTTGAAGTGACGCCACAGAAGACTTTCGCAGCTCGGAGGTGTCTCCATCGTGTTCGACACTGGGCTTGACAGGCCACTCTTTTGGGGGTTGGAGGAGGAACGGAGGCCCTTGGCTCCACCTGTTGGGCTTCACAAGGTCTTGCAGGCTCTTACCCCTTGTGATGTCATCCGCTGGGTTCCTCGCTGAGTCTACGTAGTGCCAGGCGGAGGGGCTGGAGAGTTCTTCGCCACTCTGGTGTCGACGAAGATCTTGTATCGGCAGGATTCTGACTGCAGCCACGTTAGCACCGTTGTGGAGTCTGTCCACATGATGGTCTGGTCGATCTTCAGCGTGAGCTCCTTCTCTATGAGCTTAGCCAGCTGGGCTCCTGTGACAGCACCACACAGCTCTAGTCTTGGCATGGAGAGGAGTCGCTTGGGGGCAACTCTGGAGCGGGCCAGGAGGAAGGACAGATGGACTTGGCCTTGACTGTCGACCGTTCTCAGGTACGCCACCGTAAGCTTGCTCGGAAGCATCGGTGAACACGTGGACTTCGTGGGTGACACTTGACTCGTCTACTCCAGCTGGTACATATGCTCGTGGCAAGGTGACTTGGGGCAGGAACTGTAGCTCTTCCTCCCAGTCGTTCCAGGCTTGTAGGAGGTCTTGAGGCAGGAGAGGATCATCCCAGTCTCTGTGTTTCTCCCAAAGGCGTCTGGCGAGCATCTTGGCCCGAGTGGTGTAGGGTAATATGAACCCCAGGGGGTCATACTGGCTGGCTAAAACCCTGTAGATGTTCCGCATCGTGGGAACGCCGTACTCTAGGGGTCGGTGCTTGTAACCTATGGTGTCAGTTTGACAGCGCCAGCTGAGTCCTAGGGTGGATTCAGGGGAATCCACTCTGTCTTCGGCGAGCCAGAGTTCGAGGCTGTCGGACCTGGCTTCCTTGGGAAGGTGTTCAACGACGCTTGGCACGTTGCTGGCCCACTGGCGTAGGTCGAACCCGCCAGATGCTAGGAGCTCCCTGAGTCCGTCTACCAGCCGTCTGGCATCCTCAGGCGTAGGCAGGCTCTGTAGTAGGTTGTCTACATAAAAACACCTTTTGATGGAGAACCTCACGTCGTCTTCTGGCTGGCTATGTTCGGCTACATGGCGTTGCAGGGCGAACGTGGCGCAGCAGGGGCTGCAGGTGGTGCCGAACGGTAGAACCTGCCACTCGAACACCGCTGGATGCTCATCTCTGGTCAAGTCACGCCAAACGAACCGTAGGAGGGGACGGTCTTCCGGGAGTAGACGGACTTGATGGAACATCCCCTTGATGTCGGCGCTAAGGGCAACGGTGTGTTCCCGAAAGCGCAGTAGCACTCCCAGGAGCGGTGCTCCGAGGATGGGTCCCGGCAGGAGTGAGTCGTTCAGGCTCTGGCCTCTGTACGGGTAGGAGCAATTGAAGACGATTCTGTTCTTGCCGTTATGGCTCACCATGTGGTGCGGAATGTACCACTCGTCTCCTGCGTGGTTGACTTCTTCAGGGCTCAGCTTGGTGACGGAGCCTACCTCCACCAACTTCTGGATCTCTGTGCTGTAGGCTTTGGCGCGCTCTGGATCTTTAGCCAGTCGTCGTTCTGTGCTCCGCAGACTCGGCAGGACGGCTTCTTTGGGGGCTCGGAGGAGAGGCATGCCTCCCTTGCGCAGAAGAGGCGTGGCATAGCGCATGACTCCTGCAACCTCTACGCGGGTGGTCTTCTCTTCTAGCAGGGCTACTGCTGCATGGTCTTGCTTCGACCTGGTTACGACCTTCTCACTCCTGTATGGAAGAGTGTCTAGCTGCCAGAGTCTTCTAACATGCTTGAACAGTTCTGAATCTTGTGTCGGAACTGATGTCAACAGACACTGCTGTGGACGCAAAGGCTGCTGGATGAACCGTGCTGTGCCCTGAAGGGTCCAACCCAGTCTGGTACGGACAGCGGCGGGCCCACCTCGAGGACCCAGTCTGACTGGTTCGATGGCGGTGATCAGGTCTGGGTGGTCGGAGCCAATAAGCACCAGTGGTCTAACACTCTGAAAGGGCTTGATTGGCAGGCCAGCCAGGTGGGGGTACCTCTTCTGGAGTCGGTCCATCGGGTAGGACTGGTCACCCAGGCGAGCGGAAGTGAAGGCCCGGGAGACTAGGAAGCTGGTCTTTGGATCAGAGGCAGGAGAGATGTGGAAGGCTACTGTAGAGCCGCGGAGAGTCTGGACGTCCGGTCTGATGGTCCGCAAGGTCAGGTCCTTGTAGGCCGAGCTCTCTGGCAGCCGCTGACAGGAGCATAGTCCTTTCGGACCCGTCGTCCAGGATGGCATAGGTGGTTATAGTGCGATTGCCATGATGGAGGAGCACTTTGACGACCTTCAGTAGAACTCTGTTGCCCTCTGGTGGTCGACCGACGTACAGGGTCTCAGTGACAGAGCTCACCTGGCCACTCTTCTCCTTCGCCGATGGTCTCGGTGATCGCTCGTTGACTTCATGTAGGACGCGGAGATGTTTCCCTTGGCACAGGTTGCAGGGCTTCTTGAGGTCACATTGGGCTGCTTGGTGAGGCCTTGCACAGCGCCAGCACCTCTTGTTGGCCTTTATCCAGTCTGTGAGCTTTGTCAGCTTTGTGACTTCTTCGCACTGGCTGAGGAAGTGTTCCTCATTTTCACAAAAAGGACAGTAGGGCTTGATTCTCCCCTTCCCCTTGGAGTCTCCCGTGGACTCAGGGCCCTTTGATCCGTGGAGGACAGTAGTGGGCCGCTGTCCATGGCGACCCTCTGACCTGGATGCGTGCTGCTCTTTCACCACTTTGGATGATATCTGTCCGTCGAAGTCGCGACACCACGATTCATACTGGAGCCACTGTGCCAGATCGAGCAGGGTGGGAACAGTTCTTGGCTCCCGGAAAGTGCATCGGCGGAAGTCCGCCCGTTGCTCTGGGGGTAGTTTGCATAGCAGTCTTGCCACATGAGACCCACAGCGGAGTTCCACATCCCCGTCAGTGCCCAATGTCTTTAGAAGGCCGACCAGCGACTGGACATGGAGGGCAAACCGCTCAAAGGCAGCGGTGTCCCCACGGTGAACATCAGGTGAGTCCAGGACACTGGCTATTTTCTTGAGAGCTATTTGGTGGGGCTGGCCAAATTTCTCATTGAGGGCTGACATGGTGTCCGTGTAGGGCGTGGGGGAGTTGAGGAATGAATCTGCTAGCAACTTTGCCTCCTCGAACTTCAGATGGTCTACGAGGATCTGGTACTTGAACAGTTCAGTCCCATCTATGGGCAGGAGATTTCCCAGAGCTATCTTTAAACGTGCAAACTCACAGGGGTCACGGCTGCTGAAGTTGGGTATGGTTGGGCGTGGGCCCCTGTAGATCCTTTCAGCTGTGGCTGCTGGGTCGTAGCGCGGTAGAACAGGGGTCTGATGGCCCTGTCTCTGCATCCATGAGGCTGGTTGTGTAGAGACTGGAGGGTGTTGAGGTACATACGCAGCGACGTTGGGTGTAGCTCGGATGGGTGTAGTCTGGTACGCAGGCTGGTACTGGTACGGGAGCTGCGGCGGCGTCGACGTAGCAGCGTGGTACGTAGACCTCGGGGGTGGAGGCTGTACTGGAGCAGGGCTCTACAGTGCGACCATTTCACTCGCAATTGCGACTAAAAATAAATCTGTGCGACTAGAGAAATAAATTCACGAGCACACTGTGCGAGTACAGATTTTTTTTTTTTTTTTTTTTTTTAAATAAATCTGCGCGAACCGGGAAAATAATTCACGAGTGAAAGATTTCAGCTTTCTCACTCTCTGCATGCGTACTGACAACAACAACATTCATTCATCTCTGTCCCACTTATATCCCGTCATATCACCCGCTAAGCAGCCTGGGTGATTGAGTCAACACACGCCATGAATTCTGAATACTTTGCTCGCTAACGAGCGGCCACTACACTACAATATATATATTTTTTAAACTACAAGTCCCACATTCCACAAGCCACAATCCGATTCCGCCAACCACAGTACAGCTCTCTGTGATCACGTGTGGTGTGAACTTTCCCTGAGAAGAACACGGCTGCGCTATCGAAAGTTTGACTCAAAATGAAGAAAATTAAGCCCATTCATTTGTATTTTGCGAGTCAAAGAAACAAAGAAAAAGAGGAATCCGGTGAGGGCCCAAGTAATTCGCAAGCTGGTTCAACTAACGAGAGAGATGGGGATGAGACGGCTAGTAGCGACAGTGAGGCTGAGAACAACGTTAGTAGGCCTAACGTTACTAGCGAAGATGACACCCCAGCGTCCATTGCAGCCGGCGGAGGGAAAACATATAGATTTAATCCGAAGTGGCTGGAAATCTTCCCATGGCTAGAGTTTAAAGACAACGTCATGTTCTGCAAATATTGTAGAGGGCAGAAACAGGCTGGCAAGTCGATGCCCATTTCAGCCGCCCAGTGTGAGCGAGGCTTCTCTGCGCAGAACCGCATTAAGAATTCAACAAGAAGCAGCCTTGGAGTCTCCACCACCGAAGACCTGATGAGGATCAGCCTGGAGGGGCCTTCTGTCGAGGACTTCGATCCCACTCCTGCCGTGGACCGCTGGCTGACCTCTAAGCGTGCCAGACGGCCAACATACAAAAGCATATGGACAACTGATATCCTCTGCGTCTAGTAGGGCTGTAGGCATGGGCCAATGTGTGATTTTGGTGCAAAAATGGCAAAATCACTAATAAAAATGTGTTATTATAAAATGTTTCACTGTGCTCCTAAATTTCTTTGTGTGCCCCTAAGATTTTTCATTTAGGAGCACATGTGCTCCTAGTGAAAAAGGTTAGCGTAGAGCCCTGTGGAGGCTGGAATGGTTGTGGAGGCTGCTGAGGTGGATAGCCCGCTGTGTAAGCCTGATAGAGCTCTCTGCTTAGCTGCTGGGGTTGTAGGTGTACCGGTTGACTGCCGGGTTCACTGGTGCCGCTTGCCGGCGGCTAGCTGACATGGCTTGGCTCTTCATTAGCTGTAGCTCCACAATCATCGCGTCCAACCGGTCTATCATCGGTTGAGATGACGGCTCTTCATAGTCCGCTGTATCTGGCCAAGGCGGCGGGGGTTCGGGCCAGTCTTCTTCATCCTCAATGTGGACAGGATGGGTGTGAGAGTGGCTGACGGAGTGTGGCGTAGCTTGCTGAAGGCGGGTTACTGTGTTGGTTAGCCTCCTAATCTCGGCCTGAGCTTCACGGAGTGTAGCCACATCAGCATGAATGGCCTGCTGTAACTGCTGTAGCGTGGCGGTTTCTCTCTGTATTTCCCTGAGTTCGTCTCTCAGGGTGTGTTCGTGGGGTACATGACGGAGTGAAGGTTGTTCTCGAATCTCCTCCTGGGATCTCTCTCTGGATACTGTAGGTGGGCTAGCTGGGGTTCCGGACTGTACTTCAGACGCTCTGGATGGTACAGGTCCGCCTTCTGGAGGACAGCATTCCGCCTGTAGTGATCAGTGTAGGGAGAGGGGGTGGAGTAGAGGGGGGTCATCCTGGCCGCTCCCTCCTCGGGAGATGTCCACTCTTCTTCGTACCCATGCCTGTCTCGTTGCCTGTTCTGGTCATAGTTGACGTGGTAGTCGTCCAAACGGACTGGTCGGCGTGTCTGACGCTTAGGACGTGTTACGCAGTCTTCAAACTCCATGTTGTCCACGGGTAAATAGAGCAATCCGGCTCGAAGGACCACAATGTTAGTGAGGTTATGGGAAAGGACTGTATAAGGTGAATAGTTCAATGGAATGGAATGGACTTTATTTGTCATTGCTACAGTACAGGTACCAAACAACGAAATTTAGGAGGGGTGGCTCCCCTGGTGTTAGGAAAGGAAAAAAAAAACACATTTTAGAAAAAGCATAAAAGCATAAAATCACAAGAAGGTAAGGAGCTGGTTTACATCAATAAAGGCTATGTACACAATCCACTGTACTATACTGCACAGATAGTCAACTAGGGTTGTCATATTGCACAAAAGTATTTTTTCACGTTATTTTAAAGTGTCACAGTTTGCAGGCTTGAAAATGTACATGTTTGTGCCTCAGCACTAGCTGCCATACAATCCGTCCGGACTGTCCTGGGCCCAGAACTTAGGCCTTTTCTGTGTTCAGGGCCTTGACGGCCCTGTGGTAGAAGCAGTGAGAGTATGCTCCATTCGCCCCCGGGGCGTCGATCAGGACACACATGACAGGAGATTGACTTTGTGTTCAGGTTTCTTTAGTGGGTTCAGGCAGGGTACAGTTCAGGCATGGGTAGGATGATTGCAAACACTACAATGGGTGTATGTGTGGTTCTGCAATAAACAGAAAGAGGTATTACAGTACACATGTTACTAATAATACAGTACTGATCTACAATATCAAGATGCATTCTACAATACAAAAGTACATGTAACTTAACCATACACATTAGGCTACTTAACAGTACACTTTGCCATACAATCTGAATTATAACACCAACTTAAGACAGTACTCAAATAACAATCTCTGCAGCGTGAACTGCGCCAAACGAGCTTCATTGAAGAGCACGCAATAGCGGCGCCCATAGAAAGCACATGGCCAAACTAATTGCTAGTGCTAGTATAGAGTGCAGAAAACGGCAGTATCCAAATCAACACAGCAAATATGTACAACCTAAATACTGGGTGAAACATTGTACTTACAGTAATTCAGTGGCGCACATTGACACTGTAATGCTGCACAACGATGCTAAATGATTGGAGTTGTAACATGAGAAACTTGATGGAAGCTTGCAACTTATTCTCCGTTCTGAATGAATGCGGCTCAGCATGCACTGCGCACTTAAGGTGGCAGGTGATATTACGCACAGCTTAGCTCTTAAGGTGGAAATGATAACCAAGTATAATAATCATGAACTTAGAATATTGGAACCTTTCTAACAGTACTAGTAGCAATAGACAATAGCACACATTAGAAGATTCACTGGCAATGCCACACACAGCACTCTATATGAAACCACTAAATAAGTACATGCGAGAGGAAGTCACACAATCACTCGCTCCAGTGCTCCTTTAACTTAAAATGGGCGTGAAAGATTGTTTATCTACTTTAAGTAAAATAATAAGGTGCCTCCAGTTAGCTCTTTAGCTGGCATGTGTGCAGCAGACTAGCTCATCTCATCACCTCTGAGCTAGCTAGCTAGTTCTTTGACACCATGGAACTATAATCAGACGCTAGTCACAATAATAACAACCTTTCTCTGTCAGAACACTCAGCAAGTATATTTGCTAACGTTTTCAACTTGCTTACTTTCATCTGCAGACATCTCACCCTGCAAAAACTCTTGCGTCTCGCGCGCGCACACTTGCAAAAAACTAATTATTCTCCAGCGCTGGGACAGTGACGTGACGACGTGTTGACAGACGGTAGCAATTTGATTGACAGCTGATATCATTTTTTTGTGTTGGAGGGGGTGGGACATTAGTAAGGGATTGAAATTGGAAAAGGTTTCCAGGGTGATTTTTTGGGGGGAAGGCTGCATCTTTTTTTACAGGTAGCTCGCGAGCGACGTGTTGGAGACCCATGTTTTAAAGGGACCTTCATGGTAAATAGTGCTAATTTTAGAACTTGCCCTACGGGCGACTCGCGTGGTCTCTGCGGGCGACCAGGTACACCGTGTTGGCTACCCCTGGCCTAGAGACTCATACATCTGGCACCCATCGTGGGGCACAGAGGGGGTCGGCACACACCCAGAGGATGGATTCGTCGCTAGGCCAGGTGGTGGCGCACCTGGCCCAGATGCAGCAGGCGCAGGAGGCGATGGCTGCGGAGATGGTGCGGGGACAGGCGGAGCAGCGGGCCATGCTCCGCGAACTAACATAATCAGTATTTGAGGGTTGACTGTGAATGGTTAGGTGACAACATGTCTCTGTCTGTTCCAGGAGGGAGAGGGCGGAGTTTGAGCAGAGGAAGGGGGAGGAGCTAGCCAGGTTGGAGGACTATAAGAAGGAGGAGACCAGGAAGCTTCTGACGGAACGCAAGGTGTTTGAGAGACGCCTCAGCTGCCAGAGCCATACCTGACAAGAAGGAACGAGACGAGATCCAGGTGAGGGGCCCGCACACACACGTACACACACACACGTACACACACGTACACACGCACACGTACCTCAGGAAACTCACACATAGTCTATGATGCGTTTTTTGTCTTCAAATTAGTCAGGAAATCCAGATCCTCTGACTTCCAAAGCTCTCTCAGCCCACACACACACACACTACTCCTCCCACCCTCTCTCCCCCCTCCCCCCCCCTCTCTCACCCTCTCCCCCCCCCCCCCAGGCCCTGAAGCAGCAGCTGTGTTCTCTGCAGGAGGAGCTGAGGCGCAGAGAGAGCCGCGGGTCCACCGCAGACGGACGCCCTGAACCACGACAACGCTGCACTGAGGGACGAGGTCCGCACCCTGGAGAGACTACGCCTCAGCACCTGGAAGACAGGGGACGGAGAGAGGGAGAGGCCCAGGCCGCTGGAGAGAGACGGAGAAGGGGAGAGGAGGGAGAAAGAGAGAGAGGCACCCAGGCCGACGGAGAGCTGTAGCGCTCGGCACCAGAGGGGTCAGATTTGCTCTAAGTGTGTTTTAAGCTCCGTTTGTCTTCAGTTTGCGTGCGTGCGCGTGTGTGTGTGTGTGTGTGTGTGTATTTTAATGTTGTGTGTATGTGTTGTATGTAGAGCCCTCCTGAAGCTGCTAGGAGCACCTCCACCACTAGGGGAGCAGCTCCCCAGGGGACGGCCTCAGGAGGCCTGGCCCGTCTCCTGCACCCCCCCACCAGCAGGGCTCTGAGGACGGACCTGGCTCTGGAACCACACCACCACACCCTGGCCCCTGTGAGTTAGAGACACACACACAGACACCACCTCACCCTGTCCCCTGTGAGTTAGACACACACACACACACACACACACCTCCCAGACACCACCTCACCCTGGCCCCTGTGAGTTAGACACACACACACACACACCACCCAGACACCACCACACCCTGGCCCCTGTGAGTTAGACACACACACACACACACCACCACACCCTGTCCCCTGTGAGTTAGACACACACACACACACACATCCATATCTGAATGGTGAATATGTTTATCAACAGAGGACTGGAGATGTACCGACGGAGACAGAGACGGGGGAGGTCGAAGGTCAGGGGTCCAGTCAGGAGGTCATCAAGCACCCTGATGGAAAGGTGACGATTGGACGTTGGAGCTGCGCCCTCACATAATATATACATACACATATGTATGAGCTCCACATGAATCTGCACAGAAGGAGTAAAGACTGAGGTGTGTGTCTCTCTGTGTGTGTGTGTGTGTGTGTCTCGTGTGTGTGTGTGTGTGTGTGTGTCAGGTGGAGAGGGCGCTGCCCTGTGGAGGGCGTCTGATCGTCTTCCCCAACGGGACCAGGAAGCAGACGTCTGCAGACGGACAGACGGCCACGGTCACCTTCTTCAACGGAGACACCAAGCAGGTCCTGGCCGACCAGAGAGTGGTGAGAGACACTAATGGTGCTTTTCCACTACAGGGCTAGCCCGGGTCGACCCGGGCTGGCCTGCTTCTTTGGCGCTTTTCCATTTGTCTGCCCGGCTCGGGTCGGCTCGGTTCTTTAGCTACCCTTCGCGAGCAGGAACTATAGGGCCGAAGGGTACCTTTTTGCCAGGCTGCGTGTGACGTGTGACGCTGCACACCGTTGATTGGTCAATGGAAATCGTCATCCCATGTTCATAGATTTCATCACTAATGTCACTTACTGTTTCTGTAATAACGTATTAATAAAGATTTGAAAAAATATGGTAACCATCGTATTATCTTAGTTTAATGTCATTTCAATGCATCATAGATTATTATTATTATTATTAATTTTTTTTTACAACAAGCATAACAAAAAAAAATCGCTATTATGGCGATGTGCTGTGCCTATGCTGTCCCTCAGTCCAGCGCTTCATCATCCCCCTTCTAAAACTGCCATCGCCCCTTTCCATCCCTTATGTCATTTTATCAATGAACATTGTATTACTGTTATTTCAACATTTAAGCCTCTTTCACACATAGTTCCCACTTCAATGGAATCCCAAGCTGTGCCGTCCAGGCATTTTCGCCGTTCACTCATGAGTCAAATGCCGGTAGATTCGCGTCTTGCTCCCTTTAACACATGTTGGCGTTTCCCTGGTTGCGAGATCTAAACTACTAGAACTGAAAGCGGCAGGTAACAGGCACGTAACATCCATATGCTGTATATATAAATAAATATATTTGACTACCAGCAAGACACCGGAGCACTCTATAACAAACGCGGAGATTGTATGAGCCCCGCGTCAGTCAGCCTTTTCGTAGAAATACATCGCTTCCCAATCCCTGGTTGCGAGATCTAAACTACAAATCTACTAGAACTGAAAGCAGCAAGTAGGCTAACAGGCACGTAACATCCATATGCTGTATAAATAAATATATTTGACTACCAGCAAGACAGCGCTGCACTCGTATCTATAACAAACGCAGCGATTGTATGAGCCCCGCGTCATTCCAATGAGAGAAGCACACACAACACACAAAGCACACACAATGAGAGAAGCACAGCCTTTCCGTAGAAATACATCGCTCCCTGTATAACGTTATATATCTAACGTTACATGCTTTAAGGCTGATCTGTGCATGATGGTGCTGCATTTTGACATAATTCCTATCGCATTTCCCCCCGTTGTGCTGTGCTGTGCCGTTCCATAGTCCAGAGCTTCATCATCCCCCTTCTAAAACTGCCATCACCCCTTTCCATCCCTGGCGTCATTTAATCAATGAACGTGGTATTATACATATTTACATATTTGTTGTTATTTATGGAAGTGTCCGGTTGCTGGAGGAACCAGGACGCCGGCTACACTGCACAGTTTAGCCCGAAATAGAGAGAGTGCTTTATCCCGCTAATAGAATACAGTTCCAGTAATAACACTTATGTCTATATTGTAATCATTCTCTTCATCTGTTTTTAAATGTTGATCTATTTATATCGATCTATTCTTGCCAATTCCTTATTACCAGTGGAAAGGGGGAACGCTAAAACACTTTAGGACTTTCCGTTCTGAGGAATTTATAGAACTCTCATAGAGTTCATCTCGCATTTCCCCCGTTGATGTGATGAACTAAAAGCGGCAAGTAACAGGCACTTAACGTTACATGTTTTAAGGCTGATCTGTGCATGATAATGCTGCATTTTGACATAATTCTTATCGCATTTCCCCCCGTTGAGCTGTATAGCGGCACTTATTACAGTGAAGCGCTCTTATGACACGTAACTCCTCCTAAAGTCCCGGGTCGCTCCGTATAATGGAGAAGCGTTTCTGAAAGTACGGCACGGCTCGGATACAAATGCGGCCTGCGTCAGCCCGGTAGTGGAAAAGCGCCATAACTAACCCCAACATAACCTTTAACTAACCCCAACATAACCTTTAACTAACCCCAACATAACCTTTAACTAACCCTAATGGAGACATAACCTTTTAACTAAGCCTAACATAACCTTTAACTAACCCCAACATAACCTTTAACTAACCCTAATGGAGACATAACCTTTTAACTAAGCCTAACATAACCTTTTAACTAACCCCAACATAACCTTTTAACTAACCCTAATGGAGACATAACCTTTTAACTAAGCCTAACATAACCTTTAACTAACCCCAACATAACCTTTTAACTAACCCTAATGGAGACATAACCTTTTAACTAAGCCTAACATAACCTTTAACTAACCCCAACATAACCTTTTAACTAACCCTAATGGAGACATAACCTTTTAACTAAGCCTAACATAACCTTTAACTAACCCCAACATAACCTTTAACTAACCCTAATGGAGACATAACCTTTTAACTAAGCCTAACATAACCTTTAACTAACCCCAACTGTTATGAAGGCCCACAATTTAGAGCCAGTTTAGTTTCCCCGAATCAGCCCTATTTTGCCCCTGTTATTTCCTTTATTATTTTCCATACTATTCATGTACGTTTCTCATGAAGGTGTATGTATTGTTATTGTAATTGTATAAGTTCTGTCTTAGATTTGTTTAGTATTGTGTAAGCGCCAGATTAGTGGGCGTGGTTTTGATTGGCGTACGTGACCGGATGTATGGTTGGCGTACGTGACCGGATGTATGTTCGGTTGGTGTATATATAGCGACGGAAGTGGTCTGTGCGTGAGAGTGATGAGAGTAACGAGAGTGACATGAGAAGGAGAAACGAGAAGTCGATCTAAGATGGCGGAGTCAGTAAAACGCACACCGTGCTGAAGCTGAAGACCTGAAGAGTGATTATTGAGTTTACCACTGTGACAGAGGGCAAACCTTACAGCAGCAATTCAACATCTCTCAACAGTCCACAAGGAGAACGGGAGACTCTGAGTGTCGGAGGAGACCTGCCTTTGGCATTGACTGTTAGTAGTGAATCACGGGCTACCCGCAGCACCGCGGGAGTTCGGAGTTCGTTGAGTTGGCAGCGCTAGCCCAGTTTAGCTGTGTCCCCGTTAGCCAGCCTTGCCAGCCGCCGGCTGCTAACGTTGGACCAAGCGAGACCCAAGCTGGACAGAGCCGTCGCCTTCACGAGGTGGATTGCGACCGACCGTGGACCACCGGACCTGAGCCATTCACACCTCGTCGTGGACTACGAAGAAGCCCCTTTCCCTTCGAGTTGCTACGTCACCCCCCCCCTTTGTCTGCTGCCTTCCTCGAAGCACATGCGAGCTCCAACCAGGCCTCAACGCGCTCCTTTCAGTCCGGGACTAAGCCTTTTCCAGGCCAGGCCCTGCGTGTGAGTGAGTGATTGAGTGTGTGTGTGGCCGGCTGGGAGGGAGTATATACGGGGATGTATATATCATTTGTCTAAATAAATGTGTTTGTTCATCTTTGCTACATTACTGTGTGTTTAGTTGTCTGTTAGCTAATGCTAATTCTAATGCTAATGCTAATGCTAGTACTGCTAGTCTAAAGGGTTGCTGGCGCCCCCTGCCTGTATCCTCCTACACTGCCGATTTAGCGCCGAGTTAGTTAGATAACCAGCCCTTCCTAAATTCTACAGTCCTTTAGCTACTCCCTGTTTACAATTGGTCCTTCGAGCCGGATAGGTTGTGTAGTGATAGCATGGCTGAGCGCAGCCAACCAGACAAGACAGTTACCCCCCCTTCTCCGCCCCCTGAGCCAGAGCCACGACCACAGAGAGTCCCGCGGTTGCCTCCGAGGTTACAAGAGTATGAGCTTGAGCTCGAAAGCTCACTGAGTGGTAGTGAGGAGCGCACTCCACGGGATACAGTGGTCGGAGAGGCCGAGGTGTCCGCCGGCGCGCGGGTGGCTAGCACCGAGACAGCCATCAAAGAGCACCAGCCTGAGGATGAGATGGCAGAACAGCAGGGTTTTGCCGTAGAAACGGAAGAGCAGGAAGGAGAGGCCCGGTCTGACAGCGCCTGCGGGCGGAAGAGGGAGGGCCTCAGCCTTAACGATCTGCCTCCCAGTACGGCGCGCTCGAGACCTAGCTCCTGCCGTTCAGTGGCTTCCTCCCGGTCCAGGGTTTCCGTGGGCAGTTCTGCCTATGGGGCGGATAGCATGCACTCCAGAGGGAGTAGTGCCGCGCTGTCAGAATGTATGCGCCAACAGGCCGAGATGGCGTTAGAGCGGGAACGCCTCCAGTTCGAGCGTGAACGCCTCCAGATGGAGGGGGCGGAACGCGCGGCGGAGAGGCAGCGCCAGGAGGCGCTAGAACGTGAACGCCTCCAGATGGAAGGAGCGGAACGTGCGGCGGAGAGACAGCGCCAGGAGGCGTTAGAGAGGGAACGTGCGGCGGAGAGACAGCGCCAGGAGGCGTTAGAGAGGGAACGCATCCAGTTCGAGCGCGAGCGCCTCCAGATGGAGGGGGCGGAACGCGCGGCGGAGAGGCAGATGGCGAGAGAGCAACTGCACGCGGAGAAGATGGAGGAAATGATGCAGACCATGCGCGACGTGTGCATCAGCAGAGCTCCGTCGGCCCGTAGCTCCAGAGCATCATCCGCACGGCCCTCTCGAGTGCCATCTCCTGAACCCCCCGCCGATGGCTCCATGACCCCCGCCATGACTGTCCAACTACAGGCCCAGCTGACCACCTTGAAGGAAGAGGACCAGGGACCCGACCGCTACGCGGCCCAGAGGGAGCCAGCGTCGCTGCCCGGGAGGGGAGCCATTCCCCAAGAGCGTAGCACACCCCTAGGTCCTCCAGTGAACCAAAATGCATGCAGGCCGGACACCCAGACCGTCACTCCAGCCCCGATCATCCACTACAGGATGTTTCCCCAGGTGGAGGGACCCAAGTTCCCCTTCTTCAAGGACGAGGACAGGAGCCAGTATGTGGAACTACGCATCTGCCTAGACACGCTCTTGGACGACTCCTGCTCAGAGTCCTACAAATATGCGATTCTCCTTCAGCATGTGAGGAACCCCCGAGCCCACAACATGGTTCTGGCCCATGCCTCCGCACCGACACCTTACACCAGAGCGCTCGCCGACTTGGATGCCCGCTACGGTCGTCCCTGGAACCACGCCCTTGCTGAACTGCAAGCCCTCGAACAGCAGGCCCCCATCAAGGATGAACGGGCGCTGGATGACTTCGCGCTCCGCGTGCACACCTTGGTTGGAATGCTGAAGACGCAGGGCCCAGCTGGCGCCAGCGAGATCAACAGCACCTCCAACGTAGAGCGGCTGCTCCGCAAGATCCCACGCTTCCGGCAGGAGAGGTTCCGGCGACAGCAGCGCGTTCGTAACCCCGGGAAGTTGGGTCTGAGCATGGCTGCCTTCGCGGTGTTCCTACTGGAGGAAGTGCATGACACCAACGTAGACGCCATGGGTTACGCTGAGCCGAAGAAGGAGAGGGAGAAGGGAGACCGCTGGGACGGGCCGAGCTCGAACAGAGGACGCCCAGTAGGAGTGCTGCACACGGAGGAGGAGCCTCGGAGAGAGAGGAAAGCCCGACCTGAGGGAAAGGATTCCTCTCAACCCCCTCAAAAGGGACAGAGAGGTCCACCGCCATGTCCGTACTGCACCAGCGAGCACTGGTTCAATGAGTGCAGTGACTTCAACAACCTGAGTACCGAGGCCAAGCAGAGGTGGCTCGAGGAGAACAAGAGGTGCTGGAACTGTGGGCGCGACCATCTGGCTAAGAACTGCACCTTGAGGAGAAAGTGCAACCGCTGTGAGGAGGTCCACCTCAACATCCTACACGAGGTCTCCCTCGCCAGGTCCACGGAGGGCACCAGAAGCCCTAGGTCCGGTAGCGCACCGGAAGAGGAAACACCTGTCTACTACCTAGACCCAACCCAGAGCAGCGGCTCCAAGGTCCTACTGAAGGTGGTGAAGGTCCGACTTCACCACAACAACGCTGTGTACGACACGTACGCCGTTCTAGACGACGGGTCGGAACGGACCATCCTTCTCCCGGAGGCAGTGCGCCAGTTGGGGCTCCAAGGGACTGAGGAGAAGCTGACTCTGCGCACGATACGTCGCGACCGTAAAGAGGTCACCGGGGCGAGAATCAACTTCTCTATCTCCCCGGCGGGGCGGCCGTCGGACAGATATCGGCTTAAGAATGTCTTCACCGCAGACCAGCTAGCGCTCTCCCGCTACGACTACCCCCTGGAGAGATTACGCGCAAGATATTCCCACCTACGGCGAATAGACCTACATCCGATAGAAGGAGCGAAGCCAACCCTTCTCATCGGCTCGGACAACGCTGCACTGATCGTGTCGCTCCGTCCTCCGCTGAGAGGACCACGAGGCTGCCCGATGGCTGTTAAGACTGCGCTTGGGTGGGCCCTCCAAGGCGCTACCGAGTGGAGAGATAGGGACGGGAGAGCTACGTCATCCCTCCATGTCCGAACCGAAGAAGTGCAGACCATCAACTGCCTTCACACCCGTGTGGACTCCATGAATGCGGCGCTACTAGACAACGTCCAGAAGCTGGGGACGCTAGACGTTGCGCCCTACAAGAATGAGAAGCTCTACGTACGGTCAAAGGAGGACGTCTACGCCATAGACCTCCTTAAAGCAAAGACAGTGCGTATCGAAGTCCAGGGCGTGAAGAGAACATCTACCAGCCCTGTCTCGAAACCCAGCAGGAGAAGATCTACCAGCCCTTTGTCTAAACCGAGGAGGGAAAGATCTACTAGCTTGTCGGTGAGGAAGAGGTCAGCTCAAAGGAGGAAGACGCCGGCGGTGCCAGAGCCGGACGATACTCCGCTGACCGCTGAGTTGGAGCTAGCTCTGCCTGCACCTGTGGCCATGGCCTACACCCAACTGAAGGTGAAGGAGGAGGAGCCAGAGCCGGAGCTAGAGGCGGAGCCAACGGAGAGCAGCGGAGTTGTGGTGTTGTTGGACGACCCCGTAGCCGAAGACACGAAACCACGCCTCCGTAAAAGTCCGTTCAAACACGGCAAGAAAAGGCGAAGGAACTTCCAAGGAAAGTGGTGCAAACAGAAGCAGAAACCGGGAGAGGAAAGGTTAAGACGTCAGGCTATATCGCCCGAAGGCGGGGCAAGTCCGGACGGCGTCGAAGACGATGTTAGCGAAAACATAAACAAGTACCCTGAGAAGAGGAAGAAGAAGAGCCGGTTCTCTGATGCCACAGACCAGGAGATGGATGTGGTTCAAATAATACGTGTTGATGACTCTAATAGACCACGGCAGGAAACCTTTGCCAAGCCACAGGGTGTCTACCAGGGGACAAGCTCCAGAGCTGAGATGACACGGACACAGACTCCAGACACAGGCAATGTTTTGGATGTGTTGAACAACATACAAATTGAGAATGTGGAAGAGGCCAACTTCCTGAAGGACAAGCTGTGTCATCTTCTGAAAGAGTTCCAAGCCAACAAATCAGAGAAGGTTGAGCACAAAAGCCAAGGTCCAACAGTTGTCTCCAAAGACTACAGTCACATGAGCAAGGGCCACCTGGAATCTACTAGAGACCAATACGAAAAGAAACACAGCCATGCAAGTCGTTCTGAACCCAGAGGTTCAAGGAGAAACCATCATGAAGAGGTCTTTGGACAGGTTGACAGGTACCCACCATCCCATGCCTGGCAGGAAGAGCCATTGAAGTATCCGGAGAGGTCCCAAGGGTCCATGTACCCAGATGACTATCCACCTGCTGTGGATGAGTTTTATGACCCTTACCAACCTACACCCCCCACTCGAAGGGAGTGGGGATATGGGATGCCCCCTGGCCCTCAGACCTCCACTAGCCTAGACACTATCACCTCATACCTCACGCTGCTAGAGCAGCCTAGCCAGTGTGCCTTCCATAGTTAAATGAAACCGAGGGTTTCATGGGGCGGCTGTTATGAAGGCCCACAATTTAGAGCCAGTTTAGTTTCCCCGAATCAGCCCTATTTTGCCCCTGTTATTTCCTTTATTATTTTCCATACTATTCATGTACGTTTCTCATGAAGGTGTATGTATTGTTATTGTAATTGTATAAGTTCTGTCTTAGATTTGTTTAGTATTGTGTAAGCGCCAGATTAGTGGGCGTGGTTTTGATTGGCGTACGTGACCGGATGTATGGTTGGCGTACGTGACCGGATGTATGTTCGGTTGGTGTATATATAGCGACGGAAGTGGTCTGTGCGTGAGAGTGATGAGAGTAACGAGAGTGACATGAGAAGGAGAAACGAGAAGTCGATCTAAGATGGCGGAGTCAGTAAAACGCACACCGTGCTGAAGCTGAAGACCTGAAGAGTGATTATTGAGTTTACCACTGTGACAGAGGGCAAACCTTACAGCAGCAATTCAACATCTCTCAACAGTCCACAAGGAGAACGGGAGACTCTGAGTGTCGGAGGAGACCTGCCTTTGGCATTGACTGTTAGTAGTGAATCACGGGCTACCCGCAGCACCGCGGGAGTTCGGAGTTCGTTGAGTTGGCAGCGCTAGCCCAGTTTAGCTGTGTCCCCGTTAGCCAGCCTTGCCAGCCGCCGGCTGCTAACGTTGGACCAAGCGAGACCCAAGCTGGACAGAGCCGTCGCCTTCACGAGGTGGATTGCGACCGACCGTGGACCACCGGACCTGAGCCATTCACACCTCGTCGTGGACTACGAAGAAGCCCCTTTCCCTTCGAGTTGCTACGTCACCCCCCCCCTTTGTCTGCTGCCTTCCTCGAAGCACATGCGAGCTCCAACCAGGCCTCAACGCGCTCCTTTCAGTCCGGGACTCTAAGCCTTTTCCAGGCCAGGCCCTGCGTGTGAGTGAGTGATTGAGTGTGTGTGTGGCCGGCTGGGAGGGAGTATATACGGGGATGTATATATCATTTGTCTAAATAAATGTGTTTGTTCATCTTTGCTACATTACTGTGTGTTTAGTTGTCTGTTAGCTAATGCTAATGCTAATGCTAATTCTAATGCTAATGCTAATGCTAGTACTGCTAGTCTAAAGGGTTGCTGGCGCCCCCTGCCTGTATCCTCCTACACTGCCGATTTAGCTCCGAGTTAGTTAGATAACCAGCCCTTCCTAAATTCTACAGTCCTTTAGCTACTCCCTGGTTACACCAACATAACCTTTAACTAACCCTAATGGAGACATAACCTTTTAACTAAGCCTAACATAACCTTTAACTAACCCTAATGGAGACATAACCTTTTAACTAACCCTAACATAACCTTTAACTAACCCTAAAGGCCAGCTCAGACCAAAGATCTGCAACGAGACGAGACCATTTTAGAACGTCGCAGATAAAGACTTGGCAACCACTTGCTGTCGACGTTTTAAAACTGGGCAGGTCAGCCCAAAGACTGTAAAGACTAAAGAGAATTCAGACCGCTGTAACCTGGAAGCTGGACGTTCTAAAACGGTCTCATCTCATCTCTGGTCTGAACTGGCCTTTACATAACCAGGGTTTCCGCGGTGTCTTGAAAAGTATTAAAAGTTGATAAATCAATTTTGGGAAAATCAAGACCCTTAATAAGTATTAAAAAGTCTTATTATGAATTTTGTAGGTATTTTTCTGAATTAGACTCTGTCCAAAGAGTTTGAGTCCTAAAAACGTTTAGTAAAAGTTTGTGAATTTATTAGTTTAATTAAAAAACAAAGATGAACCGGAAATTCTGTTGTATGATAGTGGTCTAGTCTACTGCGAACTAAAACGGTTAAGTTAAAGGTGTCACTGATGTGAACGGTTACAGCTCGAAGTGGCGGTGAGGTCTGGAAAAATATTGAATAAGTCTTAGAAAGGTATTGAAATTAACCTCAAGATTCCTGTATATACCCTGTATATACCCTGATAACATTTCAACTAACCCTAACAGAGGCGTAACTTTTTAACTCTTTTTTGAGTTGCATTTATTCAGTTACTAGGTTGTTTGAAAAGTCGCGCCCGAATTCCATGGATCAAATAGGAAAGTGATTTCATAAATACTTCTCAGTTGCACAGTGGGTCATCTCTGGCTATTTGGATCCTTTCCGAATGTCATGACTTCAAGTTTATTTGTTAGGTCACATGACACAAGTGTAACAGAGTCAAATTCTTAGACTTTGGATTCTGACATTACATTGCACCACAAAGCAGATATTGAAGTCTATTCTGAGATATTGAAGTCCATTCAGATATTGCAGCACAATGCAGACCTTGTACATTAGCTGAATCTAAATGTTGAATCCCCTGCCGGCCTCATCAGATCTACTACTATGCTGACGCCCAGACCAGCCACACCACCTACCCTGACGGCATGGAGGTGCTGCTGTTCCCCAGCAGCCAGACTGGTGAGACTCAGCTCCTTCATACTGGACCTTCCCTGGGACGCCATGAGGAACTTCCTTATTTCCTTCCATCCAGCCTGTTCTCCTTTGACCTCAATCCTCCTCTGAGTCTCAATCTGTGGGGCGGCTGTGACGCAGGTGGTAGAACCGCCGTCTAATGATCGCAAGGTTGGCAGATCGGTGGTTCGAGCCCCAGCTGGCCACATGTCGAAGTGTCCTTGGGCAAGACACTGAACCCCAAATTGCTCCCAGTGAGCGGGCCGGCCGGCGCCTTGCATGGTAGCTTGGCCGCCATTGGTGTGTGAATGTGTGCGTGAATGGGTGATTGAGAGGCCCTTGTAAAGCGCTTTGATAAAGGTGCTATTATAAAAAGTGCAGTCCATTAACTAACCCAGTCCATTTACCATTTACCATTCAAACTATACTCTCTTCTCTCCCTCACCCACTCCCCCCACATAACCATTGAACACTATAAAAACACTTAAACACATTAAGACAGACATTCATAACAAAATGACGTTTCGCTACTGACGTAACAAGAGCTTCTGTTCCTCTGCCTCTGTGTTGTGTGACGAGTCCCGGCTGTCTGTCTGTCTGTCTACTGACGTAACAAGAGCTTCTGTTCCTCTGCCTCTGTGTTGTGTGACCAGTCCCGGCTGTCTGTCTGTCTGTCTACTGACGTAACAAGAGCTTCTGTTCCTCTGCCTCTGTGTTGTGTGACGAGTCCCGTCTGTCTGTCTGTCTGTCTACTGACGTAACAAGAGCTTCTGTTCCTCTCCCTCTGTGTTGTGTGACGAGTCCCGGCTGTCTGTCTGTCTGTCTGGCTGTGGTTCCCTCTGTGTTGTGTGACGAGTCCCGGCTGTCTGTCTGTCTGGCTGTGGTTCCCTCTGTGTTGTGTGACGAGTCCCGGCTGTCTGTCTGTCTGTCTGGCTGTGGTTTCCTCTGCAGAGAAGCACTTCCCTGGCGGCCGTAAGGAGATCACCTTCCCTGACCAGACGGTCAAGACCCTGTACCCTGACGGGAGGGAGGAGAGCGTGCTGACGGACGGCACCATCATCCTCATGAACACGTACGTCCCCGAGGGTCAGGGCTGCTGCTGGGGTCAGGCTGCTGCTGGGGGTCAGGGCTGCTGCTGGGGGGGGGGGGGTGTCACTGTGTCTTTACCTACTGATCTCAGCTGTAGACTGTAATATGCTCAGGTAATAAGGAATAAAGATTCCATCCTCCATCTCCATAAATGTGACCGCAGCTGGTGAAACCGGGAACAGTCGCGTGTGCGTGTAAGAGGTACAAGAGACGGGAGTACCCCGACGGGACCATGAAGACGGTGTACGCCGACGGGCGCCAGGAGACCCGCTACCCCACCGGACGGGTCAGGGTCAAGGACAGAGACGGCAACGTTGTCATGGACAACAAGCCCTAGTTACCATCGCCATGGGAACCAAGATTGAAGTAGTGTCAAACATTTCTCTTTAGGAGACTCCCTGTGTGTGCGTGTGTGTGTGTGTGTGTGTGTTTTATAAATGTGTTTGAGTTGGGTGCTGTGAGTGTAGGTATTTTAATTTGTAAAAATGTCTAATACATATTTATTTTCTTAGAGATTGTACATTTTATTTTCTAAAATAAATTGTTATCAAATCATGTTGATGTTATTGTCTGTCTTGGCCTTGTGTGTACAGTGGGGTGAAAATATTTGGCCACCCCTGGTTTAAATGTTACAATTAATCTCCAAGTGATTGAAAGCAAACCTGAACACTAAATGCTACAAAGTTAAACATGACACCTTTCTGCAAATTTTAAAGCAACGGTTTCTCTTTCTTTTAATTTTTCAGAGTTTTAAAATTATTACAAAAAGGAAAAGGGCAAAAGCTTGGGAACCCTTTAGTATTATTCTTTGTTACCTTTTGAGACCCAGACCAAGGTGGCTCATTAGGGCTTCAATGAGTCAGGTGAATATAATTCCAGGGTTGAACTATATATGTGTCTGGTGTTAAAAACCATGGGTTCCTCTAAACAGTTGTCCAAGGATGATGTGTGTGTAAGACACAAATAAACTTAAAGGATTTTATGCATTTCAAGTCTAGGAATGCATTTTCATGTCTAAGAATGCATTTTCATGTCTAAGAATGCATTTCACCATGTACATTTCCCAAATAGTGAAAATACCACCGCTCATCTGTGATCAGACTTAGCCGGGGTGCTGCAGCTGAAGAGTATCAAATAGATAGCAAAAAAGCAGCGTCCGCACACTCAAATCTGTGCAAAAACTATATTTATTGCGAGCTTTCGGTCTCCAGGCTCTCGGACCATGTAAACAACAGGTGTATGATGAGTTTGTATGACGCAGTTTGACGAGACTGAAAATGCAATGCATTTTGGAGATTGAGTAGTCCAATAGTATGGTCTCATCGCATACTCTGAGATTCGGGATAATCTAGCATCCCTAATAGATTTCTCGCATACTCAAATTCCACATACTATTAAGTGGGAATGCACTGCATACTCAAAATATACGTCATGCGTATACTTCATATGTATGAATAGTATTCTAGTATGCCATTCCGAACACAGACACAGATTTATTTGGATTTTCCTTTAGCGGACAAGGATGGAATACCCCCCCAGGAACTGACCAATGGCTGACCTAAATTCAAGGCAAGGCAAGTTTATTTGTATAGCACATTTCATACAACAGGGGCAATTCAAAGTGCTTTACATGCATTATTTAAAAATACAGCAAGAGGAGCATAAGAAAATAAAAATTACAATGAATAAAAGCAAATATAAGAAGTAAATAGATAAAACATTTAAAAAGACTAGTTAATGGAAAAAAGACATTGATAGAAGTGTTTGTGTTTAATCATAACTGGTGCAAAACATGAAGGTTTTTAGCTTAGATTTAAATATTTTAAGGGTTTGGGCCTGTTTGATTTCTTCGGGGAGTTTGTTCCAGGAGCATGTGACCGAAAGCACGTGACTGAAAGCTGCTGCACCGTGTTTCGTTTTTACTCTTGGAATTATTAGCTGATTTGTCTCAGCTGACCTTAGGGACCTTGCGGGAATATAGGGTGGGAGGAGATCTGATATGTATTTTGGTCCAAGACCATTTTGTGATTTGTATGTAATTCAAGCTAAACATCGCTTTATCCAAAGTGCCATGGAGACATCTATATAGTCCAGTCAATCTAACTAAAAAAAAGGCCCAACCCAGGAGAAATTGCAATAGTAATGTTTCATAGTTGTTATTGTTCCTAATACCCCCCTGCATCATATACTAAAAGTCTTAATTAATTAATTTATTGGATCATACTTTTTTCAAGGTCAAAAGAGGTTAAACAATGTTTTTGAGTGACGCCATCTGGGTAAAATGGTGTTAATATTGGAGGGCCTATGTATACCTATCCAACATATTTGGTGTCTTTTCCTATGTTTTGGGGGTCAATCTTTCCAATAAAACACTTTTTCAGAGGATATTCTTAAGTCTTATACCTGTATTAGGGGTACAACTACCCCAACACCCACTTATTTGCCAAATGTGACGCCAGACAATATTTTCATCAATCAGTTGCCAACATACACTTTCAGGTTTTTACATATTCTGAAAATACAGATTGTAAGCTTTCAAATGATGTGTCACACATTGAAATCGGACAGAAATTGAAGACGACACGAGTATTTGAATGTTGGTGCACCTCAAACACAGAATGGGAGAAAAGTCACTGATGAAACCACAACAAACGCTGCCTTGTCCAGGCCTTGTCCACACTACACCGTTTTTTTGTAACGCGTCCACACAATCACAGTTATAAAAAAACACCATCCACACAAAACTGCGTGTAAGTGTGTAGTGTAACCATGTAACCAATGTTGTATGTAGGCCTACACTTTTTTTTTTTTTCTTTACTGAAAAGGCAGCTCAATTAATATTACCTTGTAAATAACAAGAGACTTTTTTTTTACATTTTTACATTTTTATTGTACAGTTTGTTTATGTTACTTTAAAAGAAGACTGCTGGGTGAAGACGTTAGCAACAACATCTTATTCGCGCATGCCATGCTTGCTTACTTACTTACGCCTATCGCTCCTTTTGGAGGAGCATAGGCCGTCGACCATGCTTGGCTGTGATACAACATCCAGACTCTTTGGGGTTGGGAAAGGGGTATCTTTGGGTCTGGTTAGAGAAAGCGACTCATTCAGAGTACAGGCCAGCATTTTTCAGAAACAATCTGCTACCAAGGATGACATTGCTGCTGCAGGGGAAAGGGCAATGATACTAATCTACAAAGGAGCAGAAATGGATTCTCTCAATGACCTCAGGCTGAAAAGTTTTTATACTAAAGTGACTGACAGCAAAACGGCTATCCACCCTCGCAACTTGCCGCCAACATCGTCGTCTGCCATGCTCACAGCTTCAGAGTGTACCATCAGGTTCAGGAATGGATGGGAAACTCGCTACCACCAGAGGAATGGGGCTGGAGGATCCAAGACTCATGCCTCATTCCCATCCATTCCGACCAGGACCCTGCTCCTCAATACTTGTTGGAGCTTGTGCGCTGTAATTGCAAGTCAGGTTGTGGCACTATGCGCTGCAAATGCCATCGTCAAGGACTTGATTGCTCTGTAGCCTGTTCAGAATGCAGAGGTGTGTGCGCGAATATGTCGGCACAACATTGGGATGAGGACATGGAGTGAAGGTTACATGTAGGCCTACAGTAAAGGCATATTTCAAGCTTGGTCTAATTTTTTAAATATTGTATTTATAAAGTTTTAATAGGTTTATAGGTTTATGTGGTTTATTTCTCATTGAAGTGTTTAATCTGTATATGATATGCAACATGGTTTTCATAGAAAAACATTAACATTTCTCTATGTTCCGAAATGTCAATGATAATAAATGTGTTATAAACTAATTTGATTGACTTTGTTTGAATACAATAAAATAAAAATATAATTAATGGCCGTTTTCTCAAAAAAAAGTTTTTTCTCATACTCTGAGCCAGAAATCTCCACTTCAGTAGCACTTACATACACCAAACTTTCCAGTTGTATTCCTATCTACATTCCGAGGTCTGATATAGAGGGGTTTGTTAATATATCATTCATAGCCTGATTTATGTAACATTTACTCCTAAAAACATGGCAAAGCTTACTTTTTATGGCTGTTGACAGCATTTTCAGATTTATGGAGTGATAAAAAGAGTTATCCAAATTCCCTGTTATAGAGGACCGTGACTCTAATATGACAACAAGATGAAACAAGAATTTTTAACCTGGCTTTATCCAATGTTCAGATTTCTGATCTTGAATGTTATGCAAATTAGCACATCTTTCATTAGATAATGCCTAATTAGCATATTTAAACATAATATTTCAGAAAACTTGTAATACAAAAAATAGTAGTCTTAATGTAAGTGATTAACTGGGGAAGTTTCATGGTGATATCTATTAGTTAATTTTTTTATCCTATTAACTGGCTGTGTTGCGCCTGGCACAAAAACCCACATTTTCGACCCCTGAATTTACCTTGATCCAATAAATATTAAGACTAAGACTTTTAATATGTTATTTGGTTGTCCCTAGGGATCACAAAAAAACTTGAATGATTACTATTGCAATTTCCCCTGGGTTAAACCACAGATTGACTGGACTAATAGGTCTTGGTCCCTTTATGATGTTGAACCCAGTGTGCGCTCCGGCGATCTCAGAGCGAATTTACGAACGCAAATTCCCGACGTCGACAGCATCTTCTGACTGACAGCTCGGTACTGAAGCTAGTTTGAGAGGCGGGACAATGCAGGCTTGACAACAGCCTTACGTTGTCCAATGAAATGTCACAAATACATACTCCACTGTAACTGGTGGATTACAGTCGCGTGCCTTGAACCAGATGGTATAAATATAGCTGGTTGTAGCTAGCTGGTTCCCGTCAGTCTCTTCTCAAGCCTCGCAGCAGCGGTACACCACAGGTTCACGACAGGTTCACAGAAAATTTACAGAAAGTAAGGAATTAAAGACGATTTCCCCCCAACTCTTTTATTAAAACAGCCATGGCTGATAGCGCCACCACAGCGAAGGTGAGTTTCATTCATTTTCATTTCACATCTTTACCTCAGCGAGTTGCTAGCTAGCTATTCTGACGAATATTTCATTGACATGTTTTTTTGGGAGTCAGACATCGCTGATAGGTAATGTATGAATGGTAATTTAATATAGCTGATAGGTAATGTATGAATGATCATTTAATTCAGATGAACTTGTATAGCGAGGCTCTCTACTGAGAACACGCTCGAGCTAACAGCCTGTAGCCACACAGACCCGCTATCCTCTCAGCGCCAATTCGGTCCGCGAGCGTCGCTTGTTGTCGCTTGTTTTCTGTCAGAAATTCAGAAATTATATTTGCTACGGTTACTTTGCTTACTTTCATCTGCTGACACCTCTCTCTCTCTATTCAATTTCAAAGGGCTTTATTGGCATGGGAAACATACATTTACATTGCCAAAGCATGTGAAGTGTGAAGATAAAAAACAAAAACAAAAATAATGTAATGTACATACTAGAATAAATAAATAGATTACATACTAGATTACAAATAAATAGATTACAAATAGATTACATACTAGAATAAATAAATGAAATAAAACTTATTTCAATTCTTATGGTGGTTTTAGCCCATTTGATTGCCTTTTTCTATCACAGCAGCTAACAAATCTTGCTGCTGTGTTTGCACATTGCTGTACCTCACCCAGCACATATGGTAGCCTTTCGACATTGGTCAAGTCCTCAAAGTCTCCCTGGATGTTGGTGATCAGTGGGAAGTATGTGTCCCTGATGTCCTTGTACTGCTGGCAGGTAGTTAAGAAGTGCAGCTCTGTTTCCACCTGGTTTTCTCTCTCTCTCTCTCTCCCTCTCTCCCTCTCTCTCTCTCCCTCTCCCTCTCCCTCCCTCTCTCTCACTCTCTCTCTCTCTCTCTCTCTCTCTCTCTCTCTCTCCCTCTCTCTCACTCCCTCTCTCCCTCTCTCCCTCTCTCTCTCTCTCTCTCTCTCCCTCTCCCTCTCTCCCTCTCTCCCTCTCCCTCTCCCTCTCCCTCTCCCTCTCCCTCTCCCTCTCCCTCTCCCTCTCTCTCTCTCTCTCTCTCTCTCTCTCTCTCTCTCTCTCTCTCTCTCTCTCTCTCTCTCTCTCTCTCTCTCTCTCTCTCTCTCTCTCCCACACACTTGCGCGCTAAACAATTATTCTCCGGGCGAAGCGCGGACCAACGAGGTGCGTGTATGTAGGCTACAAGTTTTACATGAAAAATGTAACTGTTTTATTGATAACCAGGATAGCCTTTGATGGATCACATCAAGCTTTTAAAATCACTCATCTCTTTCAAAAGATGAAATCCCCTCTTGCTTTGCAGCCTAAGAAGGGGAAGAAGGAGCTTGAGAAGGAGCTTAATTTTGAGGTAGAGAAGGTGATCGGCCGGAAGGTTGAATACCTTCTAAAATGGAAAGGATTTGCAGAAGAGTGAGTACAACCTGGAAGTGCTTCCCTGGTATAGGGCTATGTTTGTAGAATTAAATGTGAATTATTGGCTTGGTGATCTTTTTTAAAAAATATATTTCAGTGACAGTACCTGGGAGCCTGAGGATAACCTTGACTGTCCGGAGCTGCTTTCAGAGTTCCTTGAATCCCAGAAGAATGGAGTGGAGACAGGCCCGTCACTATGGGAGAGGACAGGGTGTGTCAGGAGGAGAGGAGAGGAATGAATGAATGAATGAAAGCTTTATTTCGAACATGTGAAAAAAGAAATAGTTATAACAACAAAGGACAAAACAAAAACAAGAAAAAAAACAAAAAATAAAAAACACTATTTACTTCACATGTCCGAAAAGGAGTAGAAAGAAGCATAATCTTATTTAATCCTAGCCCTTCTCCAATAATCAGAGATTAATAATTAATGATCTGCAGTTGACTTCAATATTAATATAATATTTTTAAAATTAAATCAAATTTATTTAAGCATTTACATATATATCAACAATAGAAAACAGATAATGTAAATAAACAAATAATCTGTGAAAACAACTGGTGACTATCAAAGCCCTTCTTCCTCCTCGTACCTGGTGAAAACCATGTTTTTATACCGCTTTTTGAACTGGGTCATGCTTGGACACCGCTTTAGCTCCACACTCAATCCGTTCCACAGCTTCACTCCACATATAGAAATACAAAAACGTTTTAACGTTGTACGTACATAAATATGTTTTAAATTTAACTCCCCCCTCAAATTATAACTCCCATCTCTATCAAAAAACAATTTTTGAATATTCCTAGGGAGTAGGTTGTTATTTGCTTTATACATTATTTGTGCTGTTAGAAGGTGGACCAGATCCGTGAATTTTAATGTTTTTGATTTTAAGAATAATGAATTTGTGTGATCTCTATAACCGGAATTATGAATTAACCTTATGGCTCTTTTTTGCAATATTAATAGTGATTGTAGTCTACATTTATAAGTGTTGCCCCAAACCTCCGCACAATAATTTAAATATGGTAAAAGCAGTGAGCGGTAGAGAGTGTGGAGTGAGGAGAGGAGGGGAGGGGAGGACAGGAGGAGAGGAGAGGGTGTGTATATAATAAGTCTAATGTATTAGTATTAGTATTATTATTATTATTATTATTAAAAGCTATACAAATAAAGTTATTATTATTATTATTATTATTTTAGCTCTATTCTCCAACAGTTTGGATTTGAAATCAAACAATTACTGTGAGATTAAAGTAGAGAGATTCTCAGCTTTAATTCAATGTTTTCTTTTGCTTGAGTTCACCATTTAGAAAGTGCAATGTTTTTTACATACTCCCCTATTTCAGGGCTAGAGTAAAAGTATTGGAAAAAACATATAATGTCCACATGAAGTAGGCTACTCATGTTAAGTATTTGTTCAACAATACTTTTCATATAACTGGCTGAAGTCTGCGACATTGACTCCTCCGGATGCTTTTTGCCTCTGTCTGTCTGTCTGTCTGTCTGTCTGTCTGTCTGTCTGTCTGTCTCTGTCTCTGTCTCTGTCTCTGTCTGTCTGTCTCTCGCTCTCTCTCTCTCTGTCTCTGTCTGTCTCTCTCTGTCTCCATCTCTCTCTCGGTCTCTCTCTCTGTCTCTGTCTGTCTCTCTCTGTCTCTCTCTCTCTCTCTCTCTCTCTGTCTCTGTCTGTCTCTCTCTGTCTCCATCTCTCTCTCGGTCTCTCTCTCTGTCTCTCTCTCGCGGTCTGTCTCTCTCTCTCTCTCTCTCTCTCTCTGTCTCTCTCTCGTGGTCTGTCTCTCTCACTCTCTCTCTGTCTCTCTCTCTGTCTCTCTCTCACTCTCTCTCTGTCTCTCTCTCTCTCTCTCTCTCCGTCTCTCTCGGTCTGTCTCTGTCTCTCTCTGTCTGTGTCTCTGAGAGAGGGTTCTATTAGTGTAATATACAGCCTATATATATATACACAACTGTAGGTTATTTAATATATATATATTACATTATGACTGCCAATGGCCCCTGGTCCTAGCATGGATTACTCGTTCTTGTGATGACTGATGTATAGATGATTCACTTATTTTTTTTAGTTTTTATTATTTTCAATAAACAGACAATGAACAGACATACATCACAAGTAACAGTTGACGTTGGACAATAAATTAAAAAGACAAAAAATAGACTCAACAAAACATAAAGGTGATGTACAGCAATGTAAATCTACAGCATTGTCTAACAATCATACTTATAGCAGTTTACTTTCACGTTTTACATTTGGGATATTGCTATTTATAAATAAATAAAAGTAAATAAATAAATAAAAATATTGCTATTTACATGAG
>NC_137675.1:63145614-63155614 GCF_963989245.1 Nansenia antarctica | reverse complement strand
CAGCGTGCTGGCGGCCAAGTTCAACAACGTGATGACGCTCTGCGCCATGACCTTCCTGCTGCTGTTCATCTGCCTCAACTCCTTCATACACCACCTGTAAGACCACAACACAACCACACCCTGACCCTAACACAACCACACCCTAACACAACTACACCCTGACCCTAACACAACCACACCCTAACACAACCACACCCTGACCCTAACACAACCACACCCTGACCCTAACTGCGTGTGTGTGTGTGCGTGTGCGTGTGCGTGCGTGTGTGTGTGTGTGTGCGTGCGTGTATAACGAGTGTGTCCTGCAGCGCTCCTCAGAAGGTGCGTGTGGCTGCCCGCCTGGTGATGTTCCTCGTCACGGCGTTCCTGGTGAAGGTCCCCATGGACCTCCCCTTCATCATCACCATGGTTAAGATCGTCATCATCAACTGTAAGACCTGCTCTCTCACTCCCTCTCTCCCTCCCCCTCTCCCTCACTCCCTCACTCCCTCTCACTCTCTCTCCCTCTCACTCTCTCTCCCTCTCTCTCTCTCTCACTCCCTCCCCCTCTTCCCATGTTGTTGTTGTTGTTGATGTTGTTGTTGTTGTTGTTGACCCAGCGTTCGGGGCGCTGCTGCAGGACAGTCTGTTTGGCATGGTGGCGTTGCTTCCTGGGTCCTACATCACGGCCATCATGGCCATCATGAGCGGCCAGGGCCTCGCTGGCACCTTCGCTGCTAGTAAGTCCTGGGGGGGGTGTATGGGGAGGGGGTGGAGGGAGGGGTGTATGGGGAGGGGGTGTAAGGAGGGGTGTGTGTGTGTGTGTGTGGGGGGGGGGGGGGGGTACTGTTATAGTGACATGCTGAAGCCAAAACTAAGGGTGCGTTCGTAAATTCACTCTGAGAATGCTCTGAGTTCATAGAGCTTACGAACAGTCTTCACGAACTATCTGTAAACATGGCGGACACCGACGATAACATTACCATCATTATCGTTGACCTTAGCTAGCTTTCTGTTACTAACTGTAGTGTTGTTGACAGTAGATACTCGTTAACTAATGTTGCCATGAAATGAACGTTAATTCATCCCATGTAAAACGAACCCACAAACGCACCCAAAGTCTTAAAAGATAAGATATGAATCAGCCCTAATAAAGCAGGATTTGAAACTGTGATTAATCCCCCCCTCCCCTCCCCTCCCTCTCCCGTCCTCTCCTCTCCCCTCCCCCTCCCCCTCCCTCACCTCCTCCCCCAGGTGGTTCGGCCATGAAAGAAGCAGCGTTTGGGGACTTCATCACTGCCTGTGCCGTCATCCTATTCGTCGATGTGACCAACAGGATCAACAGGATCAACGTGATCAACGTGATCAACGTGATCCTCCCTAAACGGGTACCAATGAGGTGAGTGTATGTAGGGTACTGTACCGGAGTGTGTAACATCATGACTGTAATTGGGCTAGAATGATTTCAGAAAATAATAATAATAATGATAATGATAATAATAATAATAATGATTATTCTCTTTTAGGTCGTGCTGAGATGAAATTTAGGGATACTCAACCCCTAAAAGGCGTCTAAAATCGTCCATATCGCCAGATTCGGGTTGGGTGCGTTTAATAAACGCGGGAAGTTAGCCTGCTTGTCACAGGTTTGGGGTCTACGTCAGCCATTACTAAAACTATTATTGTTGGCCTTTATTTGCACTTACAGCAAAGACGAATGGCTTGTTTGAGATTAGCTACGTCAGAGCGTGTGTGTGGAGGGAGCTGAGCCCCGCCCTTCGTGAAACGAGGAGACAAGCGGACAAGCGTGGCAAATGGCATAAATTAGCATAAATTAGGCAAATGACACAGAATAAACATATTTCGACCACATAAGAAACATATTTCGGCCATATACAACTGGGAGAAAAATATTATTATAAAAAAAAAAAAAAACATGAACCAAATTGACATTAAACATTTTTCTTGCGGGGGCGGGAGGTCCCGTTGGGGGGGCGGCAATGGTAGGGGAAACACTGCAATGTAACATCATGCAAGATATTGCATTTCTTTACCCACTGTAGGACATTTTGACACAAATCAATACTTGCTTAGGGCCTTCATGAATGAACACACGTGACCAAACATCATATGACGCTTGGCTTCGGTACAAGAGAAAGGAATCAACAAGGAGGGCACGAGCGGGTGACAAAACGCATGCTGGTGTGTCAGTCATGAATACTGCTTCTTAGTACATGCGCTGTCCATTTTATCACTTAATAGTGGACGTCAAGAGCTAGGGGAAAAAAAATCTTCTTAAACTTTGGTGAGTTGAAATTCGAAACCAAACTGAAATATGTTGTTATGCTGAGTGTGCACGGCGCCTTCTTTACCTTCACTGACATGCCGAGCAAGCGAGAGCCATCTCAATGCTGCCGTGTTAGCCAGTGTACTGGAGCTAGCTAACCTCTGGGCTTTCTCGCCAGCCGTCTGAGCTGCATACATCGCTTGTTCGATACTGTAGCTAGCCGCTTCTTGAACTAGAGACTTGTTGATTTATGACCGAACGAAGCATGTTGGTACAGTATATCTCAAAAGTGAGTACACCCTTTAGATTTTTGCAAATATTCTGTCATATCCTTTCAGGGGATAACACTATCTTAATGAAACTTTGATATAACTTAAAGTAGTCAGTGTGCTGCTTGAATAACAGTATAGATTTATTGTCCATTGAAAATTACTCAGTACACAGCTGTTAATGTCTAAACAGCTGGCAACAAAAGTGAGTACACCCCATAGTGAACATGTCTAAATTGTGCCCAAAGTGTCAATATTTTGTGTGACCACCATTGTTATCTAGCACTGCTTTAACCCTCCTGGGCATGGAATTCACCAGAGCTGTACAGGTTGCTTCTGGAATCTTCTTCCACTCCTCCATGACGACATCACGGAGCCCACGGATGTTGGACACATTGCACTCCTCCACCTTCCTCTTGAGGATGCCCCACATGTGCTCAATTGGGTTTAGGTCTTAGGCGTAGTCAAAATTCCACCCTGCTAATTTGGGGATTTAAAAAATGTGAGCTATTGAAGTTATTCCTTCAGACTGCTGAGCTAATGGGCCAGGTGCTGCTTGCTAACAAGTCTTGATATCCCTAACGAGTATGTATTAGTCCTTGACCCACTTTGTGCCATTGTATTTTAAGGGATAGGTCATGTTGTACTGTATCTGCCTCACAGAAGGGAGCATATACTTTTTTATTCTACCTTTATTTGATGATTTCTTTAGAATGGACTGGTAAATGGTTTGCACTTATATAGAGGCTTATTCCAAAGCACTTTTACAATGGCCTCTCATTCACACACACACACACACACACATTCACACACCAATGGCAGCAAGCTACCATGCAAGCCGCTGGCCTGCTCATTGGGAGCAATTTGGGGTTCAGTGTCTTGCTCAGACACCTTGTGGCCAGCCGGGGATCGAACCACCGACCTTGCGATTATTAGACGCCGGCTCTACCTCCTGAGCCACAGCGGGTCCTTTAGCTTTTTGTATTCTAATTGTTGTTCTTTCTCATCCACAGACCAACCAGCGGTGCAGTTGGAAGTGGCCTCACAGATGATGAGCTGGTGGCCATGCCGATGCCTGAGCTGAACCAGCACCTGCTCCTGCGGGGCCTGACCGAGGACGAGATCCTGGAGCTGAAGAAACACCGCCGCACCCTAAAAAACAGGGTTTACGCTGCCAGCTATCGTCGCAAAAAGGTCACCCGGTATCAGGAGCTGGAGAATCTGATGACCCGGCTAGAGCAGGAGGTGGACAGGCTGGCCCCGCTGCGCGAGATCGAGGATGCCCCCCAGGCTGAGATCGAGGATGCCCCCCAGGCTGAGATCGAGGATGCCCCCCAGGCTGAGATCGAGGATGCCCCCCAGGCTGAGATCGAGGATGCCCCCCAGGCTGAGTAGAACTCTATAGGGAATCCATCCATCCCTGGGGCCTTTTTACATTAAAATGTTTTTATAATTCCTAATATTTCCTCTTCTGTTATTTTCTTCTTTAATAATTCTTTTTTATCTGTTGAGATTTGTTTTAATTGTATGGAATCCAGAAAGGGGGATGTATTTGGTTCTTTTATTTCTGATTTATATAGATTTTCATGTTCTGAATATATTACTAATTGAACTATTATTCCTAACTATTTATTACCTAGTAATATTATTTTTGACAGGTCTTAAATCTTATTTAATACTTCAAATTGTTTTACTGGTTGTGCTGTTTTGTAATGTGTGTTTTGTCTTACATACATGTCATTTTAGGTGTCCGTTTGTTAGTTTTATTCATAATTAATGATTTATATTATCATTACCATAGTTATGATTGTTGTGCTATTTACTTGTTATTTAATTGTTCAGATTTTATTTTATTTTATAGATTATATTTAAAAGCAACAAACTAAAAGGCAGCTATGGGGGATAGTGTCAGTCAGGACCCAGGCCAAGCTGTACCAAGCCAGGCAATAAATGGTTATTTGGTAAAAAAAAATAAAAAAGGAAAATATTACAAAAATGTCTCTTTAGGAGACTCCCTGTGTGTGTGTGTGTGTGTGTGTGTTTTATGAATGTGTTTGAGTTGGGTGCTGTGAGAGTGTAGGTATTTTAATTTGTAAAAATGTCTAATACATATTTATTTTCTTAGAGATTGTACATTGTATTTTCTAAAATAAATTGTTATCAAATCATGTTGATGTTCATATTGTCTGTCTTGGCCTTGTGTGTACAGTGGGGTGAAAATATTTGGCCACCCCTGGTTTAAATGTTACAATTAATCTCCAAGTGATTGAAAGCAAACCTGAACACTAAATGCTACAAAGTTAAAACATGACACCTTTCTGCAAATTTTAAAGCAACGGTTTCTCTTTCTTTTAATTTTTCAGAGTTTTTAAATTATAAAACAAAAAGGAAAAGGGCAAAAGCTTGGGAACCCTTTAGTATTATTCTTTGTTACCTTTTGAGACCCAGACCAAGGTGGCTCATTAGGGCTTCAATGAGTCAGGTGAATATAATTCCAGGGTTGAACTATATATGTGTCTGGTGTTAAAAACCATGGGTTCCTCTAAACAGTTGTCCAAGGATGATGTGTGTGTAAGACACAAATAAACTTAAAGGATTTTATGCATTTCAAGTCTAGGAATGCATTTTCATGTCTAAGAATGCATTTCACCATGTACATTTCCCAAATAGTGAAAATACCACCGCTCATCCGTGATCAGACTTAGCCGGGGTGCTGCAGCTGAAGAGTATCAAATAGATTGCAAAAAAGCAGCGTCCGCACACTCAAATCTGTGCAAAAACTATATTTATTGCGAGCTTTCGGTCTCCAGGCTCTCGGACCATGTAAACAACAGGTGTATGATGAGTTTGTATGACGCAGTTTGACGAGACTGAAAATGCAATGCATTTTGGAGATTGAGTAGTCCAATAATATGGTCTCATCGCATACTCTGAGATTCGGGATAATCTCGTATCCATAATAGATTTCTCGCATACTCAAATTCCACATACTATTAAGTGGGAACGCACTGCATACTCAAAATATACGTCATATGTATGAATAGTATTCTAGTATGCCATTCCGAACACAGACACAGATTTATTTGGATTTTCCTTTAGCGGACAAGGATGGAATACCCCCCAGGAACTGACCAATGGCTGATCTAAATTCAAGGCAAGGCAAGTTTATTTGTATAGCACATTTCATACAACAGGGGCAATTCAAAGTGCTTTACATGCATTATTAAAAAATACAGCAAGAGGAGCATAAGAAAATAAAAATTACAATGAATAAAAGCAAATATAAGAATTAAATAGATAAAACATTTAAAAAGACAATAGTTCATGGAAAAAAGACATTGATAGAAGTGTTTGTGTTTAATCATAACTGGTGCAAAACATGAAGGTTTTTAGCTTAGATTTAAATATTTTAAGGGTTTGGGCCTGTTTGATTTCTTCAGGGAGTTTGTTCCAGGAGCATGCAGCAGCGTGACTGAAAGCTGCTGCACCGTGTTTCGTTTTTACTAATTATTAGCTGATTTGTCTCAGCTGACCTTAGGGACCTTGCGGGAATATAGGGTGGGAGGAGATCTGATATGTATTTTGGTCCAAGACCATTTTGTGATTTGTATGTAATTCAAGCTAAACATCGCTTTATCCAAAGTGCCATGGAGACATCTATATAGTCCAGTCAATCTAACTAAAAAAAAGGCCCAACCCAGGAGAAATTGCAATAGTAATGTTTCATAGTTGTTATTGTTCCTAATACCCCCCTGCATCATATACTAAAAGTCTTAATTAATTAATTTATTGGATCATACTTTTTTCAAGGTCAAAAGAGGTTAAACAATGTTTTTGAGTGACGCCATCTGGGTAAAATGGTGTTAATATTGGAGGGCCTATGTATACCTATCCAACATATTTGGTGTCTTTTCCTATGTTTTGGGGGTCAATCTTTCCAATAAAACACTTTTTCAGAGGATATTCTTAAGTCTTATACCTGTATTAGGGGTACAACTACCCCAACACCCACTTATTTGCCAAATGTGACGCCAGACAATATTTTCATCAATCAGTTGCCAACATACACTTTCAGGTTTTTACATATTCTGAAAATACAGATTGTAAGCTTTCAAATGATGTGTCACACATTGAAATCGGACAGAAATTGAAGACGACACGAGTATTTGAATGTTGGTGCACCTCAAACACAGAATGGGAGAAAAGTCACTGATGAAACCACAACAAACGCTGCCTTGTCCAGGCCTTGTCCACACTACACCGTTTTTTTGTAACGCGTCCACACAATCACAGTTATAAAAAAACACCATCCACACAAAACTGCGTGTAAGTGTGTAGTGTAACCATGTAACCAATGTTGTATGTAGGCCTACACTTTTTTTTTTTTTCTTTACTGAAAAGGCAGCTCAATTAATATTACCTTGTAAATAACAAGAGACTTTTTTTTTACATTTTTACATTTTTATTGTACAGTTTGTTTATGTTACTTTAAAAGAAGACTGCTGGGTGAAGACGTTAGCAACAACATCTTATTCGCGCATGCCATGCTTGCTTACTTACTTACGCCTATCGCTCCTTTTGGAGGAGCATAGGCCGTCGACCATGCTTGGCTGTGATACAACATCCAGACTCTTTGGGGTTGGGAAAGGGGTATCTTTGGGTCTGGTTAGAGAAAGCGACTCATTCAGAGTACAGGCCAGCATTTTTCAGAAACAATCTGCTACCAAGGATGACATTGCTGCTGCAGGGGAAAGGGCAATGATACTAATCTACAAAGGAGCAGAAATGGATTCTCTCAATGACCTCAGGCTGAAAAGTTTTTATACTAAAGTGACTGACAGCAAAACGGCTATCCACCCTCGCAACTTGCCGCCAACATCGTCGTCTGCCATGCTCACAGCTTCAGAGTGTACCATCAGGTTCAGGAATGGATGGGAAACTCGCTACCACCAGAGGAATGGGGCTGGAGGATCCAAGACTCATGCCTCATTCCCATCCATTCCGACCAGGACCCTGCTCCTCAATACTTGTTGGAGCTTGTGCGCTGTAATTGCAAGTCAGGTTGTGGCACTATGCGCTGCAAATGCCATCGTCAAGGACTTGATTGCTCTGTAGCCTGTTCAGAATGCAGAGGTGTGTGCGCGAATATGTCGGCACAACATTGGGATGAGGACATGGAGTGAAGGTTACATGTAGGCCTACAGTAAAGGCATATTTCAAGCTTGGTCTAATTTTTTAAATATTGTATTTATAAAGTTTTAATAGGTTTATAGGTTTATGTGGTTTATTTCTCATTGAAGTGTTTAATCTGTATATGATATGCAACATGGTTTTCATAGAAAAACATTAACATTTCTCTATGTTCCGAAATGTCAATGATAATAAATGTGTTATAAACTAATTTGATTGACTTTGTTTGAATACAATAAAATAAAAATATAATTAATGGCCGTTTTCTCAAAAAAAAGTTTTTTCTCATACTCTGAGCCAGAAATCTCCACTTCAGTAGCACTTACATACACCAAACTTTCCAGTTGTATTCCTATCTACATTCCGAGGTCTGATATAGAGGGGTTTGTTAATATATCATTCATAGCCTGATTTATGTAACATTTACTCCTAAAAACATGGCAAAGCTTACTTTTTATGGCTGTTGACAGCATTTTCAGATTTATGGAGTGATAAAAAGAGTTATCCAAATTCCCTGTTATAGAGGACCGTGACTCTAATATGACAACAAGATGAAACAAGAATTTTTAACCTGGCTTTATCCAATGTTCAGATTTCTGATCTTGAATGTTATGCAAATTAGCACATCTTTCATTAGATAATGCCTAATTAGCATATTTAAACATAATATTTCAGAAAACTTGTAATACAAAAAATAGTAGTCTTAATGTAAGTGATTAACTGGGGAAGTTTCATGGTGATATCTATTAGTTAATTTTTTTATCCTATTAACTGGCTGTGTTGCGCCTGGCACAAAAACCCACATTTTCGACCCCTGAATTTACCTTGATCCAATAAATATTAAGACTAAGACTTTTAATATGTTATTTGGTTGTCCCTAGGGATCACAAAAAAACTTGAATGATTACTATTGCAATTTCCCCTGGGTTAAACCACAGATTGACTGGACTAATAGGTCTTGGTCCCTTTATGATGTTGAACCCAGTGTGCGCTCCGGCGATCTCAGAGCGAATTTACGAACGCAAATTCCCGACGTCGACAGCATCTTCTGACTGACAGCTCGGTACTGAAGCTAGTTTGAGAGGCGGGACAATGCAGGCTTGACAACAGCCTTACGTTGTCCAATGAAATGTCACAAATACATACTCCACTGTAACTGGTGGATTACAGTCGCGTGCCTTGAACCAGATGGTATAAATATAGCTGGTTGTAGCTAGCTGGTTCCCGTCAGTCTCTTCTCAAGCCTCGCAGCAGCGGTACACCACAGGTTCACGACAGGTTCACAGAAAATTTACAGAAAGTAAGGAATTAAAGACGATTTCCCCCCAACTCTTTTATTAAAACAGCCATGGCTGATAGCGCCACCACAGCGAAGGTGAGTTTCATTCATTTTCATTTCACATCTTTACCTCAGCGAGTTGCTAGCTAGCTATTCTGACGAATATTTCATTGACATGTTTTTTTGGGAGTCAGACATCGCTGATAGGTAATGTATGAATGGTAATTTAATATAGCTGATAGGTAATGTATGAATGATCATTTAATTCAGATGAACTTGTATAGCGAGGCTCTCTACTGAGAACACGCTCGAGCTAACAGCCTGTAGCCACACAGACCCGCTATCCTCTCAGCGCCAATTCGGTCCGCGAGCGTCGCTTGTTGTCGCTTGTTTTCTGTCAGAAATTCAGAAATTATATTTGCTACGGTTACTTTGCTTACTTTCATCTGCTGACACCTCTCTCTCTCTATTCAATTTCAAAGGGCTTTATTGGCATGGGAAACATACATTTACATTGCCAAAGCATGTGAAGTGTGAAGATAAAAAACAAAAACAAAAATAATGTAATGTACATACTAGAATAAATAAATAGATTACATACTAGATTACAAATAAATAGATTACAAATAGATTACATACTAGAATAAATAAATGAAATAAAACTTATTTCAATTCTTATGGTGGTTTTAGCCCATTTGATTGCCTTTTTCTATCACAGCAGCTAACAAATCTTGCTGCTGTGTTTGCACATTGCTGTACCTCACCCAGCACATATGGTAGCCTTTCGACATTGGTCAAGTCCTCAAAGTCTCCCTGGATGTTGGTGATCAGTGGGAAGTATGTGTCCCTGATGTCCTTGTACAGCTGGCAGGTAGTTAAGAAGTGCAGCTCTGTTTCCACCTGGTTTTCTCTCTCTCTCTCTCTCCCTCTCTCCCTCTCTCTCTCTCCCTCTCCCTCTCCCTCCCTCTCTCTCACTCTCTCTCTCTCTCTCTCTCT
>NC_137675.1:62885614-63138114 GCF_963989245.1 Nansenia antarctica | reverse complement strand
TGTGTCAGTCATGAATACTGCTTCTTAGTACATGCGCTGTCCATTTTATCACTTAATAGTGGACGTCAAGAGCTAGGGGAAAAAAAATCTTCTTAAACTTTGGTGAGTTGAAATTCGAAACCAAACTGAAATATGTTGTTATGCTGAGTGTGCACGGCGCCTTCTTTACCTTCACTGACATGCCGAGCAAGCGAGAGCCATCTCAATGCTGCCGTGTTAGCCAGTGTACTGGAGCTAGCTAACCTCTGGGCTTTCTCGCCAGCCGTCTGAGCTGCATACATCGCTTGTTCGATACTGTAGCTAGCCGCTTCTTGAACTAGAGACTTGTTGATTTATGACCGAACGAAGCATGTTGGTACAGTATATCTCAAAAGTGAGTACACCCTTTAGATTTTTGCAAATATTCTGTCATATCCTTTCAGGGGATAACACTATCTTAATGAAACTTTGATATAACTTAAAGTAGTCAGTGTGCTGCTTGAATAACAGTATAGATTTATTGTCCATTGAAAATTACTCAGTACACAGCTGTTAATGTCTAAACAGCTGGCAACAAAAGTGAGTACACCCCATAGTGAACATGTCTAAATTGTGCCCAAAGTGTCAATATTTTGTGTGACCACCATTGTTATCTAGCACTGCTTTAACCCTCCTGGGCATGGAATTCACCAGAGCTGTACAGGTTGCTTCTGGAATCTTCTTCCACTCCTCCATGACGACATCACGGAGCCCACGGATGTTGGACACATTGCACTCCTCCACCTTCCTCTTGAGGATGCCCCACATGTGCTCAATTGGGTTTAGGTCTTAGGCGTAGTCAAAATTCCACCCTGCTAATTTGGGGATTTAAAAAATGTGAGCTATTGAAGTTATTCCTTCAGACTGCTGAGCTAATGGGCCAGGTGCTGCTTGCTAACAAGTCTTGATATCCCTAACGAGTATGTATTAGTCCTTGACCCACTTTGTGCCATTGTATTTTAAGGGATAGGTCATGTTGTACTGTATCTGCCTCACAGAAGGGAGCATATACTTTTTTATTCTACCTTTATTTGATGATTTCTTTAGAATGGACTGGTAAATGGTTTGCACTTATATAGAGGCTTATTCCAAAGCACTTTTACAATGGCCTCTCATTCACACACACACACACACACACATTCACACACCAATGGCAGCAAGCTACCATGCAAGCCGCTGGCCTGCTCATTGGGAGCAATTTGGGGTTCAGTGTCTTGCTCAGACACCTTGTGGCCAGCCGGGGATCGAACCACCGACCTTGCGATTATTAGACGCCGGCTCTACCTCCTGAGCCACAGCGGGTCCTTTAGCTTTTTGTATTCTAATTGTTGTTCTTTCTCATCCACAGACCAACCAGCGGTGCAGTTGGAAGTGGCCTCACAGATGATGAGCTGGTGGCCATGCCGATGCCTGAGCTGAACCAGCACCTGCTCCTGCGGGGCCTGACCGAGGACGAGATCCTGGAGCTGAAGAAACACCGCCGCACCCTAAAAAACAGGGTTTACGCTGCCAGCTATCGTCGCAAAAAGGTCACCCGGTATCAGGAGCTGGAGAATCTGATGACCCGGCTAGAGCAGGAGGTGGACAGGCTGGCCCCGCTGCGCGAGATCGAGGATGCCCCCCAGGCTGAGATCGAGGATGCCCCCCAGGCTGAGATCGAGGATGCCCCCCAGGCTGAGATCGAGGATGCCCCCCAGGCTGAGATCGAGGATGCCCCCCAGGCTGAGTAGAACTCTATAGGGAATCCATCCATCCCTGGGGCCTTTTTACATTAAAATGTTTTTATAATTCCTAATATTTCCTCTTCTGTTATTTTCTTCTTTAATAATTCTTTTTTATCTGTTGAGATTTGTTTTAATTGTATGGAATCCAGAAAGGGGGATGTATTTGGTTCTTTTATTTCTGATTTATATAGATTTTCATGTTCTGAATATATTACTAATTGAACTATTATTCCTAACTATTTATTACCTAGTAATATTATTTTTGACAGGTCTTAAATCTTATTTAATACTTCAAATTGTTTTACTGGTTGTGCTGTTTTGTAATGTGTGTTTTGTCTTACATACATGTCATTTTAGGTGTCCGTTTGTTAGTTTTATTCATAATTAATGATTTATATTATCATTACCATAGTTATGATTGTTGTGCTATTTACTTGTTATTTAATTGTTCAGATTTTATTTTATTTTATAGATTATATTTAAAAGCAACAAACTAAAAGGCAGCTATGGGGGATAGTGTCAGTCAGGACCCAGGCCAAGCTGTACCAAGCCAGGCAATAAATGGTTATTTGGTAAAAAAAAATAAAAAAGGAAAATATTACAAAAATGTCTCTTTAGGAGACTCCCTGTGTGTGTGTGTGTGTGTGTGTGTGTTTTATGAATGTGTTTGAGTTGGGTGCTGTGAGAGTGTAGGTATTTTAATTTGTAAAAATGTCTAATACATATTTATTTTCTTAGAGATTGTACATTGTATTTTCTAAAATAAATTGTTATCAAATCATGTTGATGTTCATATTGTCTGTCTTGGCCTTGTGTGTACAGTGGGGTGAAAATATTTGGCCACCCCTGGTTTAAATGTTACAATTAATCTCCAAGTGATTGAAAGCAAACCTGAACACTAAATGCTACAAAGTTAAAACATGACACCTTTCTGCAAATTTTAAAGCAACGGTTTCTCTTTCTTTTAATTTTTCAGAGTTTTTAAATTATAAAACAAAAAGGAAAAGGGCAAAAGCTTGGGAACCCTTTAGTATTATTCTTTGTTACCTTTTGAGACCCAGACCAAGGTGGCTCATTAGGGCTTCAATGAGTCAGGTGAATATAATTCCAGGGTTGAACTATATATGTGTCTGGTGTTAAAAACCATGGGTTCCTCTAAACAGTTGTCCAAGGATGATGTGTGTGTAAGACACAAATAAACTTAAAGGATTTTATGCATTTCAAGTCTAGGAATGCATTTTCATGTCTAAGAATGCATTTCACCATGTACATTTCCCAAATAGTGAAAATACCACCGCTCATCCGTGATCAGACTTAGCCGGGGTGCTGCAGCTGAAGAGTATCAAATAGATTGCAAAAAAGCAGCGTCCGCACACTCAAATCTGTGCAAAAACTATATTTATTGCGAGCTTTCGGTCTCCAGGCTCTCGGACCATGTAAACAACAGGTGTATGATGAGTTTGTATGACGCAGTTTGACGAGACTGAAAATGCAATGCATTTTGGAGATTGAGTAGTCCAATAATATGGTCTCATCGCATACTCTGAGATTCGGGATAATCTCGTATCCATAATAGATTTCTCGCATACTCAAATTCCACATACTATTAAGTGGGAACGCACTGCATACTCAAAATATACGTCATATGTATGAATAGTATTCTAGTATGCCATTCCGAACACAGACACAGATTTATTTGGATTTTCCTTTAGCGGACAAGGATGGAATACCCCCCAGGAACTGACCAATGGCTGATCTAAATTCAAGGCAAGGCAAGTTTATTTGTATAGCACATTTCATACAACAGGGGCAATTCAAAGTGCTTTACATGCATTATTAAAAAATACAGCAAGAGGAGCATAAGAAAATAAAAATTACAATGAATAAAAGCAAATATAAGAATTAAATAGATAAAACATTTAAAAAGACAATAGTTCATGGAAAAAAGACATTGATAGAAGTGTTTGTGTTTAATCATAACTGGTGCAAAACATGAAGGTTTTTAGCTTAGATTTAAATATTTTAAGGGTTTGGGCCTGTTTGATTTCTTCAGGGAGTTTGTTCCAGGAGCATGCAGCAGCGTGACTGAAAGCTGCTGCACCGTGTTTCGTTTTTACTAATTATTAGCTGATTTGTCTCAGCTGACCTTAGGGACCTTGCGGGAATATAGGGTGGGAGGAGATCTGATATGTATTTTGGTCCAAGACCATTTTGTGATTTGTATGTAATTCAAGCTAAACATCGCTTTATCCAAAGTGCCATGGAGACATCTAGCTGGCTAGCTAGAAAACCAACTGTGTGGGATTTACAAATGATGTACATATTGAGGAGTGCATGTCAACACTTTTCATTATTTTAATTCAGTCGAATATTGAACAGAGGCAATATGGCCGTGACAATGGCGCCCCCACGTGTTTATAAACGAGTATTGCATTGTATCAGATGAGTGCTACGTAAACGCACTCACAAAGCGTATTATTCATTTAATGTACATAATTTTGATCTCAATAATTTCAAGGATTATTTATTTTTTTAAATGCATAACGTTCATTTTCATATCGTCTTTGTACATTGAATACATACCAGTGGCGGCTGGTGATAAAAATGTTGGGTGGGGCACAGGTTATGGGGGCATGCTCCACGGGGAAGAATATCAACTTTAAAATCTGGATTTACAGTCGATTTTAGCATGAGAATATATATATAACTTAATTATTTTTATATATAACTTATTAAAGGGCAAACTGCAAACACAACAAAAATATCAACTGGAATAGTCTTTGTTAGCAGAGTAGACCTAATGTTAACAGAATGGACTTATACCCTTTGTCTATCTGTTTTTTTCCCCTTTTGTCATTTTACAAGGGCAAGTACGAACGCAGCCTTTGACTCCTCGCGCCTTTCTGCTTTCGGCGCCTAAGAGAACTGGTCTCGCGACCAGTGGCGGCTCCTGCCAAATCTCTCAGGGGGGGCAATTGTTGCGTTGATGGTTAAGGTGACACGTTCAAGGGTAAATTCACCTAAATCAGCGGGCTTAAATAAATTGACTCTCACAGCCATTGGTATTCAGTTATCACATATTTTATTTTAGGTGCAGCAAATCCAGGATAAAGGGCAGTGGCACAGGGGCTGATAATGTGCAATGGATGGATAAAACTATTTACATACTACAAAATACAAAATATGGACGGCATACATACTGCTCACTTGTATTGAAATTTAGCTCGTCTCTCTTTCAAAGCAGCAAAACAATCAATGACCCTCTCATTAAAATCAGGCATCTTCCTGACTAGTTCCCTCTCCATTGAAAGCATGGCCAGTGCATTCAGGCGCTCCTGGCCCATTGTGTTTCGCAGGAAGTTCTTGATTCTCTTAAGGGTCGAGAAACACCTCTCAGCTTCAGCTGTTGTCATGGGAGTAGTAATTAGGATGTTCAACAGAGCTACAGTCTCAGAGAAAGTCTCCTGGAGGTTGTAACTGTGTAGAACCTGGTACAGTGCCAGTGCACCAGAGCAGCCCTTGAACTCAGCACTCTCATAGACAAGGGACAGCTCAGTCTTGAGCTTCACCTGGTTCAGCATGGGGTATGCCTTGACAGTGGTGTTCAGAGCCTCAACAGGGAATGCATGGCAGTGCTGTTGGAACATCTCTCCTTGGAGCAGCGTGGCACTCACAAGGTGGTTGGTGAAAGAAAACCTTTCTTTGGAGTGGGCCAGGATTGTGTCGCAGATCTGTCAAAAGTATGGGGTGTGAAAGAAAATGTGGAAATAAGCACTTTGGAAGTACAACACTGAATAAAGACTGCTACCATCCCATCCCTGAATGTAACTCTGATTGGTGGTGATTTTCCAACACTGTGTTTCAAAACTTGGACCTACCTCTTTAGACAGCCTCTGCTTCTCTTCTTCTCCCAAGACCCTCCTTGATGTTCTGGTTCCTGTGGCTTCTTGCTGCTGCTCTTGAGATGAGCTTTGGTCCCTGAAGGCAGACAGACCAACAGTGTTAAGATTTCAAATAAGAAAATGTAGCTGAACAATCTGCTGTCTTGTAGTTGTAATTGTATCTACAGTAATTTCTGAAATGTAGTCTAACGATGATTTAAGGTCTCCAGGAGAGAGGGATCTGTTTTAAGTATAACAGTTGACTTTAGCTTTAACAGGCTGTGCACATGAGTCACTCCCGACCACTTAGATATCTTGGAGCTATTTAGGTAGATATGCTTATTCTTGAATATAAATATGTAGGTCTATCTATTCACAAATTAAACCTCAGACATTTTTAGACATGTTCTATATATTAGCCTAATACATATATAAAAAAAAAATGCTTAGTTGTAATTCGCTGACAAAATGTATTGTTTGATACATGTAATATACTACATTACATTAAGTAACTACATATTAATATAATGTAACATAATACATTAAATGCAAAGTTTGGTTGCAAAAAAGAAGCTTCGCATAGCAACCTACCAAATGAATAGTGGAATATCCTACTCCAATTACTCGGGCAAGCCCTAATTTTAATTCAACTCATTGTTATATAAGCCTACTAGTTTTACCGGCGCCTTTCCCATTCATCATAGCATGCATACATTTGATTATTACAAAGTTCTATATTACGGAGAAGGTACAAACTATATTTTTTGATCTTACCTTATGGCCTGCATGCTGCTTGTGGACGGCATGTTTTATGAAGACTGCGTCAATGTCAACCCCTCGTAAATCCTCGGTTATACGATTTTCCAATTTTCCCTGCCTTTGTATAAACTTGCTTTATAATAAAATTTGGTCTGGGTGGTCCTAATTCCTTTACTGTTAATTTCTCCTGGTTGCTACGACGGCTGAACGGTGTTTCTTTTAAGGATTCAACCGAGTTGTTCAGAACATTACTAGCCGCCATTGCCATGGTGAACGAACGTGATCTGAAATGAAGCTCGTCTAAAGCTACGCCGGACATGACGTAAGCACGTACGATTCTTTGTGCATGTCCCAAAACCCCATAGACAAATGACCGAATGGCCTGAAGTTACCAAAATAGATTTTACATGCAAGTCTACGAGAACAGCCTAGTGCAACTTCGAGTAGACTGAAAGTTGCCCTGAAAGGGGCGGGACTTGAAGCTGATTGGAACATACTCCACAGAACACTAGCTGATTGGACTATGATATACTCCACATAACACTAGCTGATTGGACTATGATATTCAGAAGCAACACTGTCTAGAAGTCATAGAAAAAAAATCTCTCTCTTCTCCCTTTGGTGGGGCATTGTCCAATTGCCCCTAATGAACCAGCCTCCCCTGCTCGCGACCCACAGGACGTTCGAACCTTTACCTCAGAAAGAATAACGGTCGCACCAGGAGAAAAGGTTAATATACATTATTGTTTATTAAACAGGGTAATATGCTATAGTTATTATACATTATTATTTATTAAACAGGCTAATATGTTATAGTTATTATACATTATTATTAATTAGTACAAAACAAGGGGCAATGCCCGGCTGTGTTTCACGACCGCAACAACATCTAGTTAGCTACTAGCTAATCTAGCACTTTAAGCCCATATTCATAGCTACCAACGGTAAACTGCTGGTAAAAACACAAATAACGGCTAATATAAATTATAACTAGTAGTTTAGCCAGTATTAGCAGTAATAGTGAGATGTTATCTTTTATTTAAAATGTTTTTTATGGAGCCAAAACATTGTTCACATACATTATGTTGTATGGACGCTCATTTACATTTATACGAAAGAGATTGACGTTATCTTTTGGTCAATTAAATTGCAACGTAAATGGACGACCGCAGCCGCGGATATTCCGAGCGAGTTTGGTAAACAGCTAAAATAACAAGAATTCTGTCTGTGTCCAAATATATATGGACCTAACTGTATACTATAGACCTATAACAGTTAGAGGTTACACCAACTTCATCTCAAAATGTGTCGTTATTACAGCTACAGATGATATGATAACAAACAATTTAGTCAATCCACTTATAAATACAGTGTACGGTCCTGTTGCAAAAATCGACATTTACTGCCCTGCTAGTATTGAGGAGTGCATGTCAACACTTTTCATTATTTTAATTCAGTCGAATATTGAACAGAGGCAATATGGCCGTGACAATGGCGTTTATAAACGATTATACAACAGTTAGTTCCGACCAAGTAATTTGATTGGACAAGAGGCATTCCATGAGTTACGATACAGTATATAGTCAGGTTTGTTATATAATTTTGTGGGAATTTTTGGGGGATTTGCTAATCTATACATTTTTGGAAAGGGCATTGTATGAGGAATCAGAAAATATATGTTTCCATTTGCACAGATGTCTGAAAGGCGGCCATCTTGGCATTTAAGAAATGGCCGCCATAATACACACGTTTTGTAATATCTTGGCTTCTAAATAAGCTAGAACATTTTAACTGCTAAACCTACATTTTCAGGGTCAAGGAATCCAATGGTTGTAGTTACAAAGCTATTTTTTGTATTCTTTTTTTTTTATATCATCACATAAAAATGTGTAACTTATACTTTAAGAAATTGTCGTTTTTCTATTACTTCCATACGTGAGTCCACAGACCACAGTATGATCACGACAACCTCCTGCATTAGATAGTCTCGATGTTATGATTTAAACTTTTGTTGGCTTTTTGGGGGGATTTGCTAATCTATACATTTTTGGATGTTATGGCAACAGCCAGCAACCAGTAAGGCAATACAGAGGCAGGTAAATCTTTAGCCTAATGGCATATTTAATGATCTTCTTTCGGCGTATGGGTAGTTGTTTTCCTCTCCACTCCACCATGCTCGGGGCCGAGGGGCTACCCTTTTACCACCCCGAGACCTGGTTGAGGGGCTCACCCGGGCTATATTTCTGGACACCCCTCCAGAAGCCACGTCATCGTCTCGTCATCTAGTACCGACAGAACATGCATCCCGTTGGGTGGGTGGTACACCAGGCAATCCAGGATAACATGGTCTGCGGTTTGGTCCTCTGCGCCACACTCGCACGACGCATTTGGGGCCAAGCCTCATCTGGAATGGAATGGAATGGAATGGAATGGAATGGACTTTATTTGTCATTGCTACAGTACAGGTACCAAACAACGAAATTTAGGAGGGGTGGCTCCCCTGGTGTTAGGAAAGGAAAAGGGAAACACATTTTAGAAAAAGCATAGATGCATAAAATCACAAGAAGGTAAGGAGCTGGTTTACATCAATAAAGGCTATGTACACAATCCACTGTACTATACTGCACAGATAGTCAACTAGGGTTGTCATATTGCACAAAGACTATTTTTTCACATTATTTTAAAGTGTCACAGTTTGCAGGCTTGAAAATGTACATGTTTGTGCCTCAGCACTAGCTGCCATACAATCCGTCCGGACTGTCCTGGGCCCAGAACTTAGGCCTTTTCTGTGTTCAGGGCCTTGACGGCCCTGTGGTAGAAGCAGTCCTTCAGTCTGTTTGTCTTAGCGGCCGGGGTCCTGTACCTCCTGTTCGAGGGCAGCTTGACAAAGTGTACGTGCCCAGGGTGGGTCGGGTCCCTGGAGATCTTGGAGGCCCTCCTGAGACAGCGTGTGTTGTACAGCTCCTCCAGAGAGGGGAGGGGGGCGCCGGTGATCTTCTGTGCTGTTCTCACGACTCTCTGTAGCTCGTTTCTCTCCGCTGTTGTGCAGCTGTGGAACCAGTTGGAGATGCCGAAGGTGAGGATGCTCTCCACTGCGCCGTGGTAGAAGGCCACCAGTATCTCCTGCTTGTTGTGTTGTTTCCTGAGGCATCTCAGGGTGTATAGCCGCTGTTGTGCCCTCTTGATGGTGCCTTTAGTGTTGTCCTTCCAGGCCAGGTCATCCCGCATGTTGTGTCCCAGGAATCGGAGGGTTGAGACTCTCTCCACGCTCTCTCCGTCGATGAGCAGGGGCTGGATCTCGGACTTTATCCTCCTGAAGTCTACGATGAATTCCTGGGTCTTTGACTTGTTTAGCAGCAGGTTGTTAACCTTGCACAGCTTGCTCAGTTGCTCTACCTCATCCCTGTACGCCGCCTCGTCCCCCCCCGAGATACATCCCACCACGGTGGTGTCGTCTGCAAACTTTACGATGTAGTTGCTGGGGTGGACGGGGGTGAAGTCGTGGGTGTAGAGGTTGTAGAGGATGGGGCTTAGCACGCAGCCCTGGGGTGACCCAGTGCTGAGGCTGAGGGCTGTGGAGGTGTGGGGGCCCACCCGCACCCTCTGGGGGCGGTCGGTCAGGAAGTCCTTGATCCACGCACATATAGAGTGTGATAGACCCAGGTCTAGTAGTTTGGTCACTAGCCTGTCTGGAAGGATGGTGTTGAAGGCGGAGCTGAAGTCCACGAAGAGCAGTCTCGCGTAGCTGTTTCCCCTCTCCAGGTGGGATAGAGTGGCGTGGAGAGTCGTCGCTATGGCGTCCTCTGTGGACCTGTGGGCTCTGTAGGCGAACTGGTATGGATCCAGGTTGGGCGGGAGGCGTGTGAGTATGTGGGCCCGGACTAGTTTCTCGAAGCACTTGGTGTGATTGGTGTGAGTGCCACCGGGCGGTAGTCGTTTAGGCAGCTCACCGTGCTTTTCTTCGGGACTGGGATGATAGTTGAGGTTTTCAGGCAGGGTGGGACGGTGGCCTGGGACAGGGACTGGTTAAAGATGTTGGTGAAAACCCCGGCCAGCTGGTCGGCGCAGTCTCTCAGCACCCGTCCCAGGACGCCATCCGGCCCCGAGGCTTTCCTGGGGTCCACCGCCTTCAGTACGCGTCTCACCTCATGCTCTGTGAGGGTGAGGCTGCTGAGAGCTGGAGAGAGTGGTGTTTGTGTTGTGGTTACCTCCGTTCGCCCCTCGTCGAACCGGGCGTAGAAGGTGTTCAGCTTTCCCGCCAGCAGGGGGTCGTCCTCTGCAGCTGTGAGCCTGTTGGCTCTGAAGTTTGTCATCTGCTGAACCCCCTGCCACATCCGCCTGGAGTCGTTGCTCAGGAGGCATTCCTCAATCTTCTCTCTGTGCTCTGCCTTGGCCGCTTTGATGCCGCGCTTTAGGTTGGCCCTGGTGGAGCTGTACAGCGGTGTGCGCTTCCCTGCGAAGAAGGCGTTGTCCCTCTCATTTATCAGTTTTTGGACCTTCCCAGTCATCCATGGCTTCGTGTTGGGGTAGACCCGGACCCGTTTGTCCACGGTGACTGAGTTGGTGCAGTTCACTATGTGGTTCAGAACCGACGACGTGTACTGTTCCAGGTCCTCATGCTCATATTCCTGCCATAGGGAGTCATTTAGGCAGATCTGCAGTGGAGCGGACCCTTCTGGCCAGGTTCTGACAGTCTTAGTGGTGGTGGGAGCACTTTTCCCCATTGTAGTGTATGCAGGAATCAGGAGGATTGACACATGGTCAGACATGCCTAGATGAGCTAGCGGACTAGCCTTGTAAGCACGTTTGATGTTGGTGTATACCTTATCCAGTGTTTTTTCTCCTCTCGTTGCACATATTACATGCTGGTAGAACTTGGGTAGTACTGCCTTCAGGTCGACATGATTAAAGTCCCCCGCTATGATGTGAATAGCCTGTGGATCAGTACTTTGTTGGCTACTAATGACGTCATATAGTCGCGCCAATGCTACTTTGCTGTCTGAGCTAGGCGCTATATACACACATGTAATTAGCACCGCGTTAAACTCCCTAGGCAGGTATGTGGGTCGGCATTTAACAGTCAAGTATTCTAGGTCTGGGGAGCAGTGGCTACTTACAGTTTTCGTGTTTAAGCACCAGCTATCCTTCGTCGATATTATGATCCCACCTCCTCTTGACTTCCCGCTACGCTCCGTTCGGTCGGCGCGATGTAGCGTTCGGCCCTCTAAGCTAACGGTAGCGTCCACAATGTTGTCATTTAGCCAGGTTTCGGTCAGAATAATCACACAGCTATCCCCTACGATGCTGTTTTTGGCCACCTGTAGTCTCAGTTCATCCATCTTGTTCGTCAGGGATCTGACGTTAGAGAGGAAAATGCTTGGTAAAGCTGGTTTGTTTGGGTTTCTCCTTAGCCTTGCTAACAGGCCTCCCCGGCGGCCTCGGACTTGTTTACGATCTCGCCTCCGTCGCTTCCGCCTCAGGGAGGGGACTGAGTACCAAGGTTCCCCCGGTACACGGGCTATCTCGTTATATATCCTGTGTTGCTTCAGAAACTCCGCTGTAACTGTCTTGTCGTTTTGCGTGCCGATTTCTAATAAGTCGAGCCTGCTGTAGGTACTATTTACACAACTGTTCCCTATAAGTACTAAAATAAAAGTGTACATACAAATGTACTTACAAACACAAAGAAACACCAGTGTAGAAGCCACTCCGAGCCGCGCGACTGAGTAGCGCGCCGCCATCTTGGATACTGTGCATTGGATCTGTGCATTGATGAGCGGAAACGCCCGATGCCGGTCCGGAGACGATTGAGCTTCACCCAGGATAGCCTTGGCATGTCCATCCCGAGGGGCTCAGGGCCGGCGACTGGGATATGGTCGCGGAGTTTGGAGGTGTTTGCCTCCCACTCCGCGCGCCACATATAATCCGCCCATCCTGCAGGCACAAATGGGTGTCTCGACTTGAGACGCCGGGAGGGCTCCGCTGTTATAGTGAGCCTATCGTGGAGCAGATGGTTATTAAGCTCCACGGCCCGGCAGGCGAGACGTGCTGTGGCTCCCATGCGGCGGAGGCCTGCGGGCTGGATGCCTGCTAGGGTGGGAAGGTTGTCCACGGGGGTAGGACGCAGGCATCCTGTCACAAACCGCAAGGCTTCGTTTATAGGCGAGTCGATGAGGCGGGTGTGGGCACTGCGACACCATACTGGGGCGCAGTATTCACTAGTTGAATAAAGGAGGGCTAGGGCTGCCGTGTGCAAGGTCTTTGCGCCGGCGCCCCAGCCTGAGCCAACCAGTCGCCTCATCAACGCCACACGAGCTGTTAACTTCTTGCGCAGTGACTCGAGGTGCCGGCGAAACGTGAGCGTCCTGTCCAATGTCACGCCGAGATAGATTGGCTCAGCGGAACATGGCAGGGGAGTTCCATCTAGGTATACTCTAAGCTCACATTTAGCCTCCCTGTTGTTAAGGTGGAAGGCAGCCGACACCGTCTTTGCCTCGCTAAGCTTCAATCTCCATTTCCGGAAGTATGCCACTAGTGTCTGCATGTCCTGGCTCAGAATCCCCTCCACAGACTGCCAATTTCCAGCAGAGTCGTCTGCGTAGGCGTACTTCCGCGAGAGTGTGTTGGGCAGGTCATAGGTGTAGATATTATAGAGGAGGGGGGCCAGGACCGATCCCTGAGGGACGCCGTTCTTAAGGCGTCGAAGCCTGCTTAGCTGTCCGCAACCGGTGGTAAGGGTAAAGCTGCGGTTACGGATGAGCTCCATGATCATTCTGACCATGTGCCTGTCCGGCAGCAGGCGGAGCAGCTTGCAGGTGAGGCCGCGATGCCATACGGTATCGTAGGCAGCCGTCAGGTCTATAAAGACGGCCCCGTCTCGAGGATCTTGAAGGGGATGCATAACAGAGAGATGGGACGGTAACTCTTAGGGTCCCCTTCAGGCTTATTCGGTTTAGGGATCGCAACAACTAGGGCTCTTCGCCAGATTTTGGGGATCTTGAGTTGGCGCAAACAGGAAGTGAGGAACGCTCTCAGGCAGGACTTCAAGGCGGGTGCGGCATGGAGAATAAGCTCTGTATATCATATTTAATGATAAAAATAGGGAATGAAACAAAATAAATGAATGGGAGGAATGTGGGGAGTGTATGGTGTGCTGGTTGTTCTGTTTGTGGGATGTGTATTTACTCTATGTGTAATGACAGGCGGGTTGTGTCTCTTGACTATGTATAAGCGTTTATGCTATGTGTGATGTGATATGTGAATGGCGAGTCCAATGCGTGCCAATGTGAGCTGGGCTGTTAGATTAGTTCATCATCATCACTTTCGTGCGTCACAGCTTGGGAATCGTCATCGTTCTGGCACTGGCTGCTGCACATGTCGGTACAGGCTAAGTTCTTAGCTCTGCATGAACATCTGCCAGAAGAACAGTCAGTTTTGCATTTGCATTGTACCATCTCAATGATGGACTTTGGGGCTGGGAGGACGTCTGTGGTTGTTGGTTTAAGCATGCCATCCTCATGTTTGGAGTACCAATTTGGCAGGGGATCCAATTAGCCTATGGATCCTGCAGAGCAATGGCTGCCTGTGCCCATATACTTTTTTTTTTAAAGAAGAAGAATACAAAAAATTGCTTTGTAACTCCAACCATTGGATTCATTGACCCTGAAAATGTAGGTTTAGCAGTTAAAATCAATCTTCTAGCTTATTTAGAAGCCAAGATATTACAAAACGTGTGTATTCCTAAATTTCGTTGTTTGGTACCTGTACTGTAGCAATGACAAATAAAGTCCATTCCATTCCATTCCATATTATGGCGGCCTCTTTGTAAATGCCAAGATGGCCGCCTTTCAGACATCTGTGCAAATGGAAACATATATTTTCTGATTCCTCATACAATGCCCTTTCCAAAAATGTATAGATTAGCAAATCCCCAAAAAAATCCCACGAAAGTTTAAATTGAAACATAGTGAACCTGACTAATAACAGCACTGGGACTTTTAACAACTATGTATCACTCCGCCGCACAGGTGTTCTAAATGACCGTTAATTAGACTACATTGTAGAGCGGACCTGCGCCATCGTACTGCTGTTCTGACCTCCGGATATTTGTAAGTGTGAGTTCAAGAGGCGCGTCTGATTCAATTGCTTGTGCTAGAATAGACTGTGTACTACTGGATACCTCACCGTATTCATTGTTAGAGAGTTGACTCGTGTTGATATTTGACTAGAATGTGCACACTAGAAAACGATGGAGCAGCGTGCTGTCTGATGTCAACTCGTCTGACTGAATCACATTCACACATGCCACCAAAGCGACTTTCAACCGAGTCATATTTCACTGGTTGCACATGCACAATACATACAAACTCCTCTGTCTATGTCTCTCTCTCTCTCTCGCTCGCTCTCTCTCTCTCTCTCTCTCTCTCTCGCTCTCTCTCTCTCTCTCTCTCTCTCTCTCTCTCTCTCTCTCTCTCTCTCTCTCTCTCTGTCTGTCTGTCTGTCTGTCTGTCTGTCTGTCTCTGTCTGTCTGTCTGTCTCTCTCTGTCTCCATCTCTCTCTCGGTCTCTCTCTCTCTCGTGGTCTGTCTCTCTCTCTCTCTGTCTCTCTCTCTGTCTCTCTCTCTCTCTCTCTCTCTCTCTCTCTCTCTGTCTCTGTCTCTGTCTCTCTCTCTCTCGGTCGGTCTCTGTCTCTCTCTGTCTGTGTCTCTGAGAGAGGGTTCTATTAGTGTAATATACAGCCTATATATATATACACAACTGTAGGTTATTTTAAAATATATATATATATATTACATTATGACTGCCAATGGCCCCTGGTCCTAGCATGGATTACTCGTTCTTGTGATGACTGATGTATAGATGATTCACTTAATTAGAATTGTAAGTCACTTTGGATAAAGGCGTCGGCTAAATGGCAAAAATGTAAATGTGATTGTAAATATCTGTCAGGTGATCAAAGAATGTGACTGATGAGTTTGTGGACGGCAAGCAGCTGCAGTCAATATGTCATAGTTGTGTTGTTACAGCAGCTAGTTAGCTAGTTAGTTAGTTAGTTAGTGACTAAATGTCAACCAATGTGGTCTATACTCTTGTGTGTGTGTGTGTGTGTGTGTGTGTGTGTGTGTGTGTGTCAGGTATAATGCTGTGTGGCTGATCTTCTTCACGCTGGGCCTTGCACGCTGGGCCTTGGAACCCTCCTGTCATGGAATTTCTTTATGACCGCCAACATGGTAACGAATCAACTATATATATATATACACACTACTATATCACCATGGTAACGAATTAACTATATACAGTATATACACACTACTATATCACCATGGTAACGAATTAACTATATATACACACTACTATATCACCATGGTAACGAATTAACTATATATACACTACTATATCACCATGGTAACGAATTAACTATATATACACACTACTATCCGCTTGTTAAGTCTGACGTCAAAAGTGACGTTTAGCCATTTCCGAGTCCAAACCAGAAATTCCCCGCACCAGAGTACCTGTGAACTACAGCGGTAGAATGACAGTTTAATCGTTTTTTAGACTCGGATCTATTCATACAACAAGGGACACAGCACTTTCCCGTTTTCTCCATATTGTCAGGGTATTTGAGCCTCGGAAAAGCGCTATATAAATATAATGAATTATTATTATTATTTCGGCATTTCGAAGGCAGCGCCTCAGCCAACGTTGGACCCGGAAATACGTCACGACTTAACAAGCGGATATCACCATGGTAACGAATTAACTATATATACACACTACTATATCACCATGGTAACGAATTAACTATATATACACACTACTATATCACCATGGTAACGAATTAACTATATATATACACTACTATATTATATACACTACTATATCACCATGGTAACGAAGTAACTATATATACACACTACTATATCACCATGGTAACGAATTAACTATATATATACACTACTATATTACCATGGTAACTAATTAACTATATATATACACTACTATATTATATACACTACTATATCACCATGGTAACGAATTAACTATATATATACACTACTATATCACCATGGTAACGAATTAACTATATATACACACTACTATATCACCATGGTAACTAACTAGTTAGAGTTAGGGTTTAGGTTAGGTAGTTTGTATATCACACTATGTGAGGTGACATCCTGTCTGAGGTCACATCCTGTCTGAGGTCACATCCTGTCTCTGCTGCAGTACTTCACTGGCCGTCTGAAGGAGCCCTCGGTGGGCGTGGTCCAACCGAGAGCCAATCAGACGGAGGGAGAGGCGGACCAGCTCAGCGTGCTGGAGGCCAAGTTCAACAACGTGATGACGCCCTGCGCCATGACCTTCCTGCTGCTGTTCATCTGCCTCAACTCCTTCATACACCACCTGTAAGACCACAACACAACCACACCCTGACCCTAACACAACCACACCCTAACACAACTACACCCTGACCCTAACACAACCACACCCTAACACAACCACACCCTGACCCTAACACAACCACACCCTGACAGTAACACAACCACAACCACACCCTAACACAACCACACCCTGACCCTAACACAACCACACCCTAACCCAACTACACCCTGACCCTAACACAACCACACCCTGACCCTAACACAACCACATCCTGACCCCTGACCCTAACACAACCACACCCTAACCCAACTACACCCTGACCCTAACACAACCACACCCTGACCCTAACACAACCACATCCTGACCCCTGACCCTAACACAACCACACCCTAACACAACCACACCCTGACCCTAACACAACCACACCCTAACACAACCACACCCTGACACCTGACCCTAACACAACCACACCCTGACCCTAACACAACCACACCCTGACCCTAACACAACCACACCCTGACCCCTGACCCTAACACAACCACACCCTAACACAACCACACCCTGACCCTAACACAACCACACCCTGACCCTAACACAACCACACCCTGACCCTAACACAACCACACCCTGACCCTGACACAACCACACCTTGACCCTGACCCTAACACAACCACACCCTGACCCTAACACAACCACACCCTGACCCTGACCCTAACACAACCACACCCTAACACAACCACACCCTGACCCTGACCCTAACACAACCACACCTTGACCCTGACCCTAACACAACCACACCCTGACCCTAACACAACCACACCCTGACCCCTGACCCTAACACAACCACACCCTGACCCTAACACAACCACACCCTAACACAACCACACCCTGACCCTAACACAACCACACCCCAGCACAACCACACCCTAACACAACTACACCCTGACCCTAACACAACCACACCCTGACCCTAACACAACCACACCCTGACCCTAACTGCGTGTGTGTGTGTGCGTGTGTGTGTGCGTGCGTGTGTGTGTGTGTGCGTGTGCGTGCGTGTGTGTGTGTCCTGCAGCGTTCCTCAGAAGGTGCGTGTGGCGGGCAGCCTGGTGGTGATCATGGGGGTGTTCCTCGTCACGGCCGTCCTGGTGAAGGTCCCCATGAAGCACCTCCCCTTCTTCATCATCACCATGGTTAAGATCGTCATCATCAACTGTAAGACCTGCTCTCTCACTCCCTCTCTCCCTCCCCCTCTCCCTCTCTCCCTCACTCCCTCACTCCCTCTCACTCTCTCTCCCTCTCTCTCTCTCTCACTCCCTCCCCCTCTTCCCATGTTGTTGTTGTTGTTGTTGTTGTTGTTGTTGTTGTTGATGTTGTTGTTGATGTTGTTGTTGTTGTTGTTGTTGATGTTGTTGTTGTTGTTGTTGTTGATGTTGTTGTTGTTGTTGATGTTGTTGTTGTTGTTGATGTTGTTGTTGTTGTTGATGTTGTTGTTGATGTTGTTGTTGTTGATGTTGTTGTTGATGTTGTTGTTGTTGTTGTTGTTGTTGTTGTTGTTGATGTTGTTGTTGTTGTTGATGTTGTTGTTGATGTTGTTGTTGTTGTTGATGTTGTTGTTGTTGTTGACCCAGCGTTCGGGGCGCTGCTGCAGGACAGTCTGTTTGGCATGGCGGCGTTGCTTCCTGGGTCCTACACCACGCCCATCATGAGTGGCCAGGGCCTCGCTGGCACCTTCGCTGCTAGTAAGTCCTGGGGGGGGTGTATGGGGAGGGGGTGGAGGGAGGGGTGTATGGGGAGGGGGTGGAAGGAGGGGTGTGTGTGTGTGTGTGTGTGTGTGTGTGTGTGGGGGGGTACTGTTATAGTGACATGCTGAAGCCAAAACTAAGGGTGCGTTCGTAAATTCACTCTGAGAATGCTCTGAGTTCATAGAGCTTACGAACAGTCAAGTCTTTACGAACTGTCTGTAAACATGGCGGACACCAACGATAACATTACCATCATTATCGTTGACCTTAGCTAGCTTTCTGTTACTAACTGTAGTGTTGTTGACAGTAGATACTCGTTAACTAATGTTGCCATGAAATGAACGTTAATTCATCCCATGTAAAACGAACCCACGAACGCACCCAAAGTCTTAAAAGATAAGATATGAATCAGCCCTAATAAAGCAGGATTTGAAACTGTGATTAATCCCTCCCTCCCCTCTCCTCCCCTCCCCTCCCTCTCCTCCCCTCCCTCCCCTGCCCTCCTCTGGTCCCCTCTCTCTCCCGTCCTCTCCTCTCCCCTCCCCCTCCCTCCCCTCCTCCCCCCCCTCCTCCCCCAGGTGGTTCGGCCATGGAAGATGCAGCGTTTGGGGACTTCATCACTGCCTGTGCCGTCATCCTATTTGCCGTTGTGACCTACGTGATCCTCCCTAAACGGGTACCAATGAGGTGAGTGTATGTAGGCTACTGTACCGGAGTGTGTAACATCATGACTGTAATTGGGCTAGAATGATTTCAGAAAATAATAATAATAATAATAATAATGATAATAATAATAATAATGATTATTCTCTTTTAGGTCGTGCTGAGATGAAATTTAGGGATACTCAACCCCTAAAAAGCGTCTAAAATCGTCCATATCGCCAGATTCGGGTTGGGTGCGTTTAATAAACGCGGGAAGTTAGCCTGCTTGTCACAGGTTTGGGGTCTACGTCCGTCCATTACTAAAACTATTATTGTTGGCCTTTATTTGCACTTACAGCAGAGACGAATGGCTTGTTTGAGATTAGCTACGTCAGAGCGTGTGTGTGGAGGGAGCTGAGCCCCGCCCTTCGTGAAACGAGGAGACAAGCGGACAAGCGTGGCAGCAAAACGCACAGAGGAGAAACATATTAAATGAGGGTGCACATAAATTAGGCAAATGACACAGAATAAACATATTTCGACCACATAAGAAACATATTTCGGCCATATACAACTGGGAGAAAAATATTATTATAAAAAAAAAAAAAAACATGAACCAAATTGACATTGAACATTTTTCTTGCGGGGGCGGGAGGTCCCGTTGGGGGGGCGGCAATGGTAGGGGAAACACTGCAATGTAACATCATGCAAGATATTGCATTTCTTTACCCACTGTAGGACATTTTGAGACAAATCAATACTTGCTTAGGGCCTTCATGAATGAACACACGTGACCAAACATCATATGACGCTTGGCTTCGGTACAAGAGAAAGGAATCAACAAGGAGGGCACGAGCGGGTGACAAAACGCATGCTGGTGTGTCAGTCATGAATACTGCTTCTTAGTACATGCGCTGTCCATTTTATCACTTAATAGTGGACGTCAAGAGCTAGGGGAAAAAAAATCTTCTTAAACTTTGGTGAGTTGAAATTCGAAACCAAACTGAAATATGTTGTTATGCTGAGTGTGCACGGCGCCTTCTTTACCTTCACTGACATGCCGAGCAAGCGAGAGCCATCTCAATGCTGCCGTGTTAGCCAGTGTACTGGAGCTAGCTAACCTCTGGGCTTTCTCGCCAGCCGTCTGAGCTGCATACATCGCTTGTTCGATACTGTAGCTAGCCGCTTCTTGAACTAGAGACTTGTTGATTTATGACCGAACGAAGCATGTTGGTACAGTATATCTCAAAAGTGAGTACACCCTTTAGATTTTTGCAAATATTCTGTCATATCCTTTCAGGGGATAACACTATCTTAATGAAACTTTGATATAACTTAAAGTAGTCAGTGTGCTGCTTGAATAACAGTATAGATTTATTGTCCATTGAAAATTACTCAGTACACAGCTGTTAATGTCTAAACAGCTGGCAACAAAAGTGAGTACACCCCATAGTGAACATGTCTAAATTGTGCCCAAAGTGTCAATATTTTGTGTGACCACCATTGTTATCTAGCACTGCTTTAACCCTCCTGGGCATGGAATTCACCAGAGCTGTACAGGTTGCTTCTGGAATCTTCTTCCACTCCTCCATGACGACATCACGGAGCCCACGGATGTTGGACACATTGCACTCCTCCACCTTCCTCTTGAGGATGCCCCACATGTGCTCAATTGGGTTTAGGTCTGGAGACATACTTGGCCAGTCCATCACCTTAACCTTCAGCTTCTTCAGCAAGGCCGTTGTCATCTTGGAGGTGTGTTTAGGGTCATTATCATGTTGGAAAACTGCCCTACGGCCCAGTTTCCGAAGAGAGGGGATCATGCTCTGCTGCAGGATGTCACAGTATATATTGGAATTCATGTGTCCCTCAATGAAATGCAGCTCCCCAGAGTGCCGGCAGCACTTATGCAGCCCCAGACCATGATGCTGCCACCACCATGCTTGACTGTAGGCAAAACACATTTGTCTTGGTACTCCTCACCAGGGTGCCGCCACACACGCCGGACACCATCTGACCCAAATAGGTTTATTTTGGTCTCATCAGACCACAGGACATGGTTCCAGTAACTCATGTTCTTGGATTCATTGTCTTCAGCAAACTGTTTGCGGGCTTTCTTATGCATCGGTTTCAGAAGAGGCTTCTGTCTGGGGCGACGGCCATACAAACCGATTTGATGCAGTGTGCGGCGTATGGTCTGGGCACTGACAGGCTGACATCCCACTTCTGCAACCTCTGCAGCAATGCTGGAAGCACTCGCACGTCTATTTTTGGAAACCAACCTCTGGATATGACGCTGAGCACGTGGACTCAACTTATTTGGTCGACCCTGGCGAGGCCTGTTCCGAGTGGAACCTGTCCTGGAAAACCGCTGTATGATCTTAGCCACTGTGCTGCAACTAATTTTCAGGGTGTTGGCAATCTTCTTATAGCCAAGGCCATCTTTGTGAAGCGCAATAATCCTTTTTTTCAACCGCTCAGAGAGTTCCTTGCCATGAGGTGCCATGTTGTCCAGCATTCAGAGAGAATTGTGCCCAAAACACCAAATTTAACAGCCCTGCTTATCATTTACACCTGAATCCTTGTAACACTAACGATTCACATGACACCAGGGCGGGAAAACAACATCATTGGGCACAATTAGGACATGTTCACTATGGGGTGTACGGTACTCACTTTTGTTGCCAGCTGTTTAGACATTAACAGCTGTGTACTGAGTAATTTTCAAAGGACAATAAATCTATACTGTTGTTATTCAAGCAGCACACTGACTACTTTAAGTTATATCAAAGTTTCAGTAGGATAGTGTTATCCCCTGAAAGGATATAACAGAATATTTGCAAAAATCTAAAGGGTGTACTCACTTTTGAGATATACTGTATATCTAAATCCAACAATTGTTCGCGATTAAAAAATGAAAAAAAAAAGCTTAGCGAATCACCGAATTGGAAGAAGCTGAGCACGGGGGATTCCCTGCTTAGGCGGGAGTCGGTGAAGTGTCACATGTATGCAAGTGGTGGTGTAATGACAGTTTGGGGGGGTTGTCGAGAATGTGTAACCAGATAGGTCGCTTGCAACTTGCAAGCAACCTACCAGTACCCAGACTGGCTCTTTGGCTTCTCGTAGTTTGCTAACTCATGCATGCACATACATACTGTAACTACAACAAGCTGTTCAAACCTGCTGCTTCATCATATCATCAGTGCGTGCAGAGAGAGAGAGCCAAGCGCAGGCGGCAGACACAGCGGCTGTCAGCGCGAGATCAGGTTGGTTTTCTTCTTTCTGGGTGACATCTAGCGAGAATGTGGGGACAGAAATGAAACTCTTAACACTATTCTGCGAATACACGCAGAGTCATTATAGATTTAGCTTGCTTTAATTCCCCCCGTGAGACAGAAAAGTTGATTCCATAGTATTTCCAATCGTTTCGATGGCTTGAGCAATTGTGTTCACCTGAAGTGAGACAGTTCATTTATAGCCACTGGTTAAAATTGTAAACCAGCAATGTCTTATCGAGCCGCCGTCATTGTTCTCTTTACACATCACATAGCTTCACATCTTGACGTTTTGTTTTAGTACGATGGCCAGCGAAACAAGATACGGGGGATATTTTTTTTGATCATGCTGAATCATCACAATGATGTATTTGGTCGTTTGAGAATCCACCCGAAACATGGCACCACTGGACAAAGGTCTTTTAGGTGGACATGGATCGATGATGTTTATCAGCGAGCTGTCGACATCGAGGACATAATAGTGAAATGGTGTTGATTTGATGTCCTTTTTAAAAAAAAATCATGAAATGATGAGCATGCATGGTGACCATACATCAATTAGTGCCTTCTCGGTGCGTATTCGGAGAAAAAAACAAGGACTATCTTTGCAGACAGCGCTGTTCTAATGATATCCAGTAACAAAGCAGCATCACGTGTTTTATTATCCATACATTTTGTGGTCTAGATCTCGTAAGTCACATTCAAATCCGTTTTGAAAAATGCATGATTAGGTCCTATGCATTATGGTATGAAAGGCTTCACACATTCACCTTGTCTGTACATGACTTTAAAGTAGGTCATATGTGCATGATATGTGAGAAGTTGAGAGCCGAACATGCGTGCAGTATTCTAAGTGCAAGGAGTGAAGTAAATGCCTATTTGGAGAGAAACGATTAAAAAAAATACAGGTGCTGTCATTGCTGCAGGTATCCGTGGTGATTGACTTATGTAGGACTAGGTTATGCTATGGGTGTCCAGCTTGCTTGCTAGCCTTTGTTATTTTATCACCTGTGGCCTTTTGCTGCTGTCTTCATTTAGGCTATGGTAGTAACTAAATGAACGTTCCTAAATGTTGCAGTGTGTAGAAGTTTTTTTTTTGTGGCTACCACAGCATCTATTTGTGGTCCCTTTCAATAGCTTTTAGTGCTAAGTGCCATGGAGGGCAGCGCAAATATGCCTTTTGGGCTGCATTTGATTCATTGAGTTATTCAGTGTAGGCCAAGTCACCTTGAAAACTGTTAATTAATGGGCAAGGGTAAACAGATGGATCTGGAGTGTCTGAAGTTAGGCTACTCTTTCTTGCGCCGATTTGCAGCTTATTTCATCATCCTCGTTCTTGCAAGCGGGGCATTGAAGTGTGCTTGGTAGACAGCACAGCCCCACATCAGAAACCCAGCCTTGCAATAAACCGTAATGCCCGTCTCTTCCTCCTACGGCAGGTAACGAGAACAGATGAGAGCCTTGTGTAGTATCGTGGCGGGGGGGCATCTCACATGGGGGGGCAGCCAAGATAAGACGAGCCTGAATACAATAGAGGTTAACCTGCCTCACAGCTCAGCCTCACACCCATTGGCAATTCTCGGGATAGAGGGGCAGTGGGGGGTGGAAGAGGAAGTGGTAGGTGGTTGATGAAACACTGGGCAAGAGTACACAGCACATACACAGCAGTGTCGCCACCAACACCTCAGTATAATGGCCAACAACAACTCTCTCTGAGCAGTTGTGCTTATTCAGGGGAATTAATTGCCCCTAGAAACACAGGCGTGGGGTTTGTCCACAAAAGTGCTGCTCAAGCTGCATGAGGAAACGGGAAAGCCGGAGGGAAGAGAGGAAAAAAAAGATCTATAGAGTTTTTTTGTTTAATAGGGAGGGGATGTTGGTGATGAAACTCTTTGCAAGTGTAGTTTGGATGCGGATTGCTTAACATTGCGATATGAGCTGCTGCACTTGTAACTGTAGCACTTTCATCCCGAGAGAGCAAGGAAGCATGTTGAATGTTTATATGGATTTTAGTTTTTCTTTTTTTTAATGTAAGGGCGCTACTGCCTATTTGATCAACACTGACATTTCTAGTTTAATGTGCTTTACCTACTATAGGCCTCTAGTTCATGTGCTGCGTGCAGGCTATGTCTGTGTTGTTTGAATGAGGCTCTGTTGTTACTAGTTACTACAAGGTGTTACTACTGTATGTGACCAGATAGAAAATCTGTTTCAACATGAATGCAACCTTAACTGTGCACATAAGAGAAAGGTTTTCACTTGTCACATGTCTGAACCTTTATCCTTGAAAAGCATTACATGCTGCATTATTATAATTCATTGTAGCATTTGCCATATTATGCTTTGCTTCATGAATATCTGCCAAATCAGCCATTCAGAGCTGTACAGATACTCAAATGCTCATAACCATTGTACCCACATTAAACATAAATTGAAATGTGTCATGGTCTCATATAGGCTACATGTTGTAATTTTAAGGGTCAGCTAGCCTATATAAGATGCACTCTCCAACTGTAGCGTAGCACATGGATATTTGTTCAGTGTGTGGGCAGCAATACTACTTTCCTCTGCCAGTGCTATGTATCAAGAGCTATTCCGTTTTAATCAAGCCCTCCAGGCAGAGAGTGTGGAAGGCCAATGAAGTCTCCACTCCTCTCCACTACTCTCAACACCACACAGAGTACACGACAGCACTGAGCTCAGAAATAGGCTATTTTTAATAACTAACTGAATTAATCTATTATTATGGCTAAAAGTAAAAGGAGTAGTCAACATCCTCTACGTTTTTGCTTGTAGTGACATTACAGTCACGTCCTTCTAGTAAGGCCTAAGCTATTTGTTGGATACGCTTAGGCCTAGCTTGAATGTGTTGGCCTAAATAACATTTTGAGTGGTATTTAACGTACCATATCAAGCATGCAGGAAGCCTCGTCACTCTTGATAAAGTTGGATCCTTATCTCAAGTTCGTCTTTCCTCTTTTCTTTCTTATCAGGTGGAGAAATTCGCTCTATTACAAGATGTTCTCAGTTTGTCTACACTTTAGCCAGCTTTGGCCCAATTCTGAGAGACACTTTTTTTGAGCTGTAAAAGTCGTAGATTTCTTGGAAATCTTTCCGGATCTGAACTGTTATTTTTAAATGTTTGTCTATCACTGGTGACATTCAATTGTTGTCATCATCGGAGCCGCTTGCTTTGGACTCCAGGTTCTCGAATTTAGCATTTTTGATGTCATGTCAAGCCTGAAGAAGAGTAGGCCTCCATGTCCCCTTGGATGCAAACAACCACTCATCTTTCCCATGGGAAGCACTAGGCCTATATCATCAAAGGTTCCTCCTACGGGACAGTCCTTGTGAAAGGTGCAATCTAATTTCAGCGCAGGCTTCCTGTTTATGTTTTGAAATTTCTCATCATCACCTCAACCTCTAATGGGAAAAGGTGTTAGCTTATTGTTTTCCCACTATTAATAGCACATCACACTTTCCTGCTGCTGAATGATTTTCTCTCTCTCTGTCTTTGTCACTCTTATTTCATGCTCTGAATACCTAGTAGTTAATAGCTTCCCCCCCTTCTCTCTCTCTGCCTTGCCTACTCTATACATAAATTGACGCCAGCCTCCTAGTAACTCTTCCTGAGCTATCAGTGGAGTCTGGTTTTTAATTTGCAGTTAAATGGCGCCCGACACATGCAGCTTGTTTGATAATTGACTTCACTCAGCTGAAGGGAGGGGTGATTGGATCTGAATATCTATATATTTTTTTTCGGAGGATGGGGAAGGAGGGAGTCAAAGTGGTGGCTTCCATCAGGCATGACATGTTTAAAGAGGCTATCTAAAATGGCTGGGAAATTGCTGAGTTATTTAGACAAGGCATTTTAGCTCTTTGTGGGCAGGAGATCTACAGGTCCGTGAATGATGTGCAGAATCATTGGATTTCAGATAATGAGTTTTGCAGTAGAAGTTTGAGGAAAGGTGGCAACCGGTTGATCATTACTAACTTTACTTTCTTTGTGCTTGTCTGCTGAGAGTCCCTGAAGCAACTGCTTGCATATACTGGAGCATTCCTTTATTAATTGGTGAAAATGAATAGGCAGGTTGCTGTTGCTGATGTAGCCTCCAGGGTGGTGGTGTTCAGCGTTAAAGGTAGGTCTAACGTAAGAGTCACACAGAAACAGAGCTGAGTTCAGAACAAACAATGTTGAGATTGTAAATTGCAGCTCCAAAACCTTTGTCTCCGGCTTCTCTCAGCTTCTGTACAGGTCTGCACTGGTTTTAGTGGAAGTATGGAAGAAACTAAACCAGTAATGCCATAGCGCTAACCACATGCTCTTACTAGAGATAGCTTAAATAGGCCTACAGTGTATTAAAATGTAAGATACTGGCTAGATGCAAGCCTAGTAGAAGAGCTTTTTTCCTATGAGCTTTACTGCTGCTGTTGTTGTACGTTGGTCGTTCATCAGCATGCACCTCCACTGCCTAGGTTATTCACTTCATTAGGGACCTGCCTATGCCGAGCACTGGGCTGTTTCCTTCATTAGGGACCTGCCTATGCCGAGCACTGGGCTGTTTCCTTCATTAGGGACCTGCCTATGCCGAGCACTGGGCTGTTTCCTTCATTAGGGACCTGCCTATGCCTAGCACTGGGCTGTTTCCTTCATTAGGGACCTGCCTATGCCTAGCACTGGGCTGTTTCCTTCATTAGGGACCTGCCTATGCCTAGCACTGGGCTGTTTCCTTCATTAGGGACCTGCCTATGCCGAGCACTGGGCTGTTTCCTTCATTAGGGACCTGCCTATGCCTAGCACTGGGCTGTTTCCTTCATTAGGGACCTGCCTATGCCTAGCACTGGGCTGTTGCCTTCATTAGGGACCTGCCTATGCCTAGCACTGGGCTGTTTCCTTCATTAGGGACCTGCCTATGCCTAGCACTGGGCTGTTGCCTTCATTAGGGACCTGCCTATGCCTAGCACTGGGCTGTTTCCTTCATTAGGGACCTGCCTATGCCTAGCACTGGGCTGTTTCCTTCATTAGGGACCTGCCTATGCCTAGCACTGGGCTGTTTCCTTCATTAGGGACCTGCCTATGCCTAGCACTGGGCTGTTGCCTTCATTAGGGACCTGCCTATGCCTAGCACTGGGCTGTTTCCTTCATTAGGGACCTGCCTATGCCTAGCACTGGGCTGTTTCCTTCATTAGGGACCTGCCTATGCCGAGCACTGGGCTGTTTCCTTCATTAGGGACCTGCCTATGCCTAGCACTGGGCTGTTTCCTTCATTAGGGACCTGCCTATGCCTAGCACTGGGCTGTTTCCTTCATTAGGGACCTGCCTATGCCTAGCACTGGGCTGTTTCCTTCATTAGGGACCTGCCTATGCCGAGCACTGGGCTGTTTCCTTCATTAGGGACCTGCCTATGCCTAGCACTGGGCTGTTTCCTTCATTAGGGACCTGCCTATGCCGAGCACTGGGCTGTTTCCTTCATTAGGGACCTGCCTATGCCTAGCACTGGGCTGTTTCCTTCATTAGGGACCTGCCTATGCCGAGCACTGGGCTGTTTCCTTCATTAGGGACCTGCCTATGCCGAGCACTGGGCTGTTTCCTTCATTAGGGACCTGCCTATGCCTAGCACTGGGCTGTTTCCTTCATTAGGGACCTGCCTATGCCTAGCACTGGGCTGTTGCCTTCATTAGGGACCTGCCTATGCCTAGCACTGGGCTGTTTCCTTCATTAGGGACCTGCCTATGCCGAGCACTGGGCTGTTTCCTTCATTAGGGACCTGCCTATGCCTAGCACTGGGCTGTTTCCTTCATTAGGGACCTGCCTATGCCTAGCACTGGGCTGTTTCCTTCATTAGGGACCTGCCTATGCCGAGCACTGGGCTGTTTCCTTCATTAGGGACCTGCCTATGCCTAGCACTGGGCTGTTTCCTTCATTAGGGACCTGCCTATGCCTAGCACTGGGCTGTTTCCTTCATTAGGGACCTGCCTATGCCGAGCACTGGGCTGTTTCCTTCATTAGGGACCTGCCTATGCCTAGCACTGGGCTGTTTCCTTCATTAGGGACCTGCCTATGCCTAGCACTGGGCTGTTTCCTTCATTAGGGACCTGCCTATGCCGAGCACTGGGCTGTTTCCTTCATTAGGGACCTGCCTATGCCTAGCACTGGGCTGTTTCCTTCATTAGGGACCTGCCTATGCCTAGCACTGGGCTGTTTCCTTCATTAGGGACCTGCCTATGCCTAGCACTGGGCTGTTTCCTTCCAGGAATCAGCAATGACAGTTTGTGTCTGTTTGTGTGCGCGTGCGTGCGCGGGTCTGTGCATGGGTGCGTGTGCGCGCGCGCAAGCGAGTCGCCTCAGTAAATATGTGTACGGTGGTCTGCTCTCTCAGCATCTGAACAAAGCCTGTACCCGTGTTAGTCCTCAGCCATGCTTAGTATTCAGAGAGCAGACACTGGTTTCCAAAGTGGGTTGCTGGGTTTTTTTGTTTGCTCTTATGGCCCTGATAATCTTGTTACACTGCTGTCAAGTGGAGCTGGCTATCCCCCAGCCTCCCCAACAGACAACCATTTTGAGGCAGCAAATGATGGAGGAGCCTTGGATCTGCATCCTTGAAGAATTACCTCCTGTGCATCTCTGCTCAACAACCCCCCCCACCCCCATGAGTGGGGGTTGGTGGGTGGATGATGCTGTAGCCATAGTTCCACTGAACAAAGACTCCCCTAGCTAATGGTGTTCAGCCTTGGCAGACCCCTGGAGAGAGATGAGATTGTTAAGTCATGACACAGACTCAAGGCTGGACCCATCATGTTGGATCAGCATTTAATGAATACATTTATTTATCTCACCCCCATCATCGTCCCTCACCTCATACAACCCCAATCATACACCCCCCCCCCCCATAGATTTAAATTAACACAGGCAGCATTTGAAGGTTGGACTGATGGCTCTCGTTGTGTTAGTTCAACCTCCTAATTGGTGCCTTGGTCGTGGTCCTTGCTGAGATCAGGTGTTTTTTTGTATTTTTTTACCTGCTCTTCTCAAGCTCCTCCAAATATGTCGAGAGTGCATTTTTTTCACAAGGCTGTTCCCCCCCCCCCCTCACTGTCTCTCCTTTTCACTGGGCGACCACACTCAGCGCTTTCTATTTCCTGTGGGTGTGATGTCTCTCCTCTACAAGCAATCATCTCTGATTTGTCAGCGTTCTTCCAGGCGATTCATAAAAATTCAGCGTGTGCCTTCAAAAGACGTGCACCGTGTCCCCCCCACCCCCCCCTTCCCACACACACACACACACACACACACACACACAATTGCTCCTGTCTCCTGAGCTGCGGCTTTGCCTCCTGCTCCCCTTCGCTTGGCACACACAAAAGAGGTGAAATCTTTTATGGGAGGTAATACATTTGTGCATGGCACAAGGACATTTGTGCCTGCTGTCCTCTGCTGTGAATGTTAAGAGGGTGAACCTTTCAGACGCAAGGGCTGTGCAGCTACCTCCCATCACTTGCTGTTTTTCTTGTGTGTGTGTGTGTGTGTGTGTGTCTGTGTGTCTGTGTGTGTGTGTGTGTGTTGCAGCGTGTGTGTGTGTTGCAGCATGCCTGTGGAGCAGCTGTGCATTGGACCCTGTCTCTGTAGTGTCATTTGGAGCTGTCTCCTGGCAGTAGACTGTACTGAGGCTTGCTGTCTGGTCTGGGTGATCTCCATGCATGTCATATGGTGAGCTATTGGCTGAACACAGCAGGCCCATGTCACCCTACAGCTGTGAGGCTCTCAACCTGGCCAACATGGGGTTGTTTTGAGTAGCCTTTAAGCCAAATATTCTACATTCTGCCTGTTTTTGAACAAGGGTTAATGTCGGCAACAAGGATATGCTACTGATGCATTGAAAATGGAAACATAGATTCCCTTTTTCTTTGTTATGCTGGGTACTTAGCAATGATAATGACTAGGGTAGAGAGTATTTCCAAAAATCCATGCCTTAATCTATTTGTAGGCCACATCATTAATAAGACTATTATCCCATTATGTAGGCTATCTAATCTGTGGTATTCAAAAGTGATTATTGGAAATTAATCACCAGAAAAGATGGTGAAGGGGTTTTACACCTGTTATGTCTTGCTCTAACTGGATGGGTTGTTAGATATTAGGGAATGCCCCGATACCGTTTTTTGCCACAGATACCGATCAGTGTATCAGCAGTATCTGCTGAAATAATAGCTTACTACTAATAATAATAACTTTTATTTGTATAGCACTTTTCCTGCAAACATTGCAGCTTTAATCATGTCGACCTGAAGGCAGTACTACCCAAGTTCTACCAGCATGTAAAATGCGCAACGAGAGGAGAAAAAACACTGGATAAGGTATACACCAACATCAAACGTGCTTACAAGGCTAGTCCGCTAGCTCATCTAGGCATGTCTGACCATGTGTCAATCCTCCTGATTCCTGCATACACTACAATGGGGAAAAGTGCTCCCACCACCACTAAGACTGTCAGAACCTGGCCAGAAGGGTCCGCTCCACTGCAGATCTGCCTAAATGACACCCTATGGCAGGAATATGAGCATGAGGACCTGGAACAGTACACGTCGTCGGTTCTGAACCACATAGTGAACTGCACCAACTCAGTCACCGTGGACAAACGGGTCCGGGTCTACCCCAACACGAAGCCATGGATGACTGGGAAGGTCCAAAAACTGATAAATGAGAGGGACAACGCCTTCTTCGCAGGGAAGCGCACACCGCTGTACAGCTCCACCAGGGCCAACCTAAAGCGCGGCATCAAAGCGGCCAAGGCAGAGCACAGAGAGAAGATTGAGGAATGCCTCCTGAGCAACGACTCCAGGCGGATGTGGCAGGGGGTTCAGCAGATGACAAACTTCAGAGCCAACAGGCTCACAGCCGCAGAGGACGACCCCCTGCTGGCGGGAAAGCTGAACACCTTCTACGCCCGGTTCGACGAGGGGCGAACGGAGGTAACCACAACACAGACACCACTCTCTCCAGCTCTCAGCAGCCTCACCCTCACAGAGCACGAGGTGAGACGCGTACTGAAGGCGGTGGACCCCAGGAAAGCCTCGGGGCCGGATGGCGTCCTGGGACGGGTGCTGAGAGACTGCGCCGACCAGCTGGCCGGGGTCTTCACCAACATCTTTAACCAGTCCCTGTCCCAGGCCACCGTCCCACCCTGCCTGAAAACCTCAACTATCATCCCAGTCCCGAAGAAAAGCACGGTGAGCTGCCTAAACGACTACTGCCCGGTGGCACTCACACCAATCATCATGAAGTGCTTCGAGAAACTAGTCCGGGCCCACATACTCACACGCCTCCCGCCCAACCTGGATCCATACCAGTTCGCCTACAGAGCCCACAGGTCCACAGAGGACGCCATAGCGACGACTCTCCACGCCACTCTATCCCACCTGGAGAGGGGAAACAGCTACGCGAGACTGCTCTTCGTGGACTTCAGATCCGCCTTTAACACCATCCTTCCAGACAGGCTAGTGACCAAACTACTAGACCTGGGTCTATTACACTCTATATGTGCGTGGATCAAGGACTTCCTGACCGACCGCCCCCAGAGGGTGCGGGTGGGCCCCCACACCTCCACAGCCCTCAGCCTCAGCACTGGGTCACCCCAGGGCTGCGTGCTAAGCCCCATCCTCTACAACCTCTACACCCACGACTTCACCCCCATCCACCCCAGCAACTACATCGTAAAGTTTGCAGACGACACCACCGTGGTGGGATGTATCTCGGGGGGGGACGAGGCGGCGTACAGGGATGAGGTAGAGCAATTGAGCAAGCTGTGCAAGGTTAACAACCTGCTGCTAAACAAGTCAAAGACCCAGGAATTCATCGTAGACTTCAGGAGGAAAAAGTCCGAGATCCTGCCCCTGCTCATCGACGGAGAGAGCGTGGAGATAGTCTCAACCCTCCGATTCCTGGGACACAACATGCGGGATGACCTGGCCTGGAAGGACAACACTAAAGGCACCATCAAGAGGGCACAACAGCGGCTATACACCCTGAGATGCCTCAACAAGAAGGAGATACTGGTGGCCTTCTACCACGGCGCAGTGGAGAGCATCCTCACTTTCGGCATCTCCAACTGGTTCCACAGCTGCACAACAGCGGAGAGAAACGAGCTACAGAGAGTCGTGAGAACAGCACAGAAGATCACCGGCGCCCCCCTCCCCTCTCTGGAGGAGCTGTACAAAACACGCTGTCTCAGGAGGGCCTCCAAGATCTCCAAGGACCCGACCCACCCTGGGCACGAACACTTTGTCAAGCTGCCCTCGAACAGGAGGTACAGGACCCCGGCCGCTAAGACAAACAGACTGAAGGACAGCTTCTACCACAGGGCCGTCAAGGCCCTGAACACAGAAAAGGCCTAAGTTCTGGGCCCAGGACAGTCCGGACGGATTGTATGGCAGCTAGTGCTGAGGCACAAACATGTACATTTTCAAGCCTGCAAACTGTGACACTTTAAAATAATGTGAAAAAAGACTTTCTTGTGCAATATGACAACCCTAGTTGACTATCTGTGCAGTATAGTACAGTGGATTGTGTACATAGCCTTTATTGATGTAAACCAGCTCCTTACCTTCTTGTGATTTTATGCATCTATGCTTTTTCTAAAATGTGTTTCTTTTTCCTTTCCTAAACACCAGGGGAGCCTCCCCTCCTAAATTTCGTTGTTTGGTACCTGTACTGTAGCAATGACAAATAAAGTCTATCTATCTATCTATCTTTAAGTGCTTTAATCATTATATAATCATAATTTAATTATTTGGCAATGGCAATATTAAAAAGATGGGTTTTTAGTCTTGACTTGAAATTATTTGCTGAGATTGCATCTCTAATGTAAACTGGCTGAGAATGCAGCCTCACCAAATCTCTTCTTTTGTACAAGTGGTGCACAGAGAAAGCCAGCGTCAGAAGACCTGAGCGCTCTATTGGGCTTATATGCTAGCAAAAGGTCTTTCAGTTATTCTGGTGCTGTGCCAGTGAGAGCTTTATAAACAAGCAGAAGGATCTTGAAATCTATTCTGAACTTAACAGAAAGCCAGTGTAGAGTCTCTAAAATGTTATATGAGCTCTTCTGCTCTTCTGCTTAAAACTCTCACTGCTGCATTTTGGACTAATTGCAATAATAATAGGCTAATACATTTTTTACAATGAGTGTAGAAGAGACATTTAACATTTAGATTGTCCGATAAAGCGAGGCCTAGGCCTAAATGTTTTAAGAGCCTTTTAAAAAATCTCCACAAACATTTTGATAGGCTGGCCGAGTTGTATCTGTTAGGGATGGCCGGTATCCAATTTTTGAAACTGAGAAATCGTTAACAAAAATAATTTGTATTGGTTAACTGGGATTCAAAATGACATTGTTGAGCCGCCAATTTCAAATATTGGAACCCTATACTATATTACTACAATACTCTACTACTACATTCATGTCGAAAACACAGTGAAAACACCAGAAGCACAGTCACGACACAATTAGGGTAGGGTATTCAGTTAAAATTTTAGAAGATCTAGTTGTGTTTTCCTTCTGGTCTCGCTGCCTGGGTTTGAACAGACTTTGGGATCAACTATGTCTCCAGTACATTAGAACTTTGCATCCTTTAAAAAAAATGGTGGGATGTAAGGATCTTGTAACTTACAAGATATAGCAGCGTTGAAATAGTTTAGTTTATGTTCAACTGGTAGATTTTCATGTTTTGATTGGGGAGGGAGTTCGTTAAAAATGCCTTTCCACCAAAGCACCGTGGAGCTGGTGAGACTGCCATATACATATATATCTGCCATATGGCATACTTCCACTATGATTGGAAATTAAGTAGTGTCCAGTTATGGAATTATATTTAGCAGTAGCGATATTCAGAGTCTGGGGCAGTTCTTATGCGCTCTGCTGGTTGCGCGATGCAGGACAGCTGTGAAAGGAGACTGACCAGGCAATCTTCAGGCATCTATTCACACTTACCGTGACCCGGTACTTTCCATGGAATTATACATGGTCTCGACCCGGGTAATTGCCCAGGCGGATTTCCCTGGTCAGTCGCGTTCAGACATACGCCGACCCTGGAAATTGCATAGAATCTACTGGGAAGGCTTGTATGTGTGAAAGGGGCTTTAGACTGCAACCGAGATGGCAATTTAAATTTGAAGTATTTCCATCTTTGGCTATCATCTTCCTAGACACACCCCCGTCAATATTTGCTGGCTCGCCCTCGTCATTGGTCAGAAACCGAAATGCGTCCATATTGCAGTTGCTTTTTTTCAGACCAACTCGCTTCCCTAACAGTGTTCCTAACAGACAACAGTGTTGTCCCGATTGGGCGGGAATCCTAATTCTCTCTTCTGAGGAGAAGCTGTCACGTGACATGTCTTTTTAGACAGTTAATTTATTGACAAATTACATTGTTTACAAAAATCATAGCATCTTCAATCACACACTCTTAAGGCATTTATAGCAATTCATGACGTTGTGACAAAATGTAAAAAAATATTATAATACAGCTACCGTATATATATATATTTTTAGAGACCCCAGTTTTCGGTTTAACCGTAAAACCGTCCAACCCTAGTGTCTACATTCTGCAATCTAGAATATGCTAGGGCAGAATGCTTGAAGTGGCCCACAATGCGTCTCCCTGTAGCTATGATATCACTTATGCTGTGCTGTGACAGGACTCCATCGTGGACAGCCAGCTGAAGCGTGTGGGCCATACATCCCAGACTTGGTTATCCTGCATCTTGCATTGATTTGAGCATGTTTGTGGCATTATCTCTGAGTATGACATGCACCTTTCTTTCGGAATATGCCACGTCTGGAACATATTCTCGAATGCTGTTGCTAGGGCTGCAGCTGTGTGGGATCCGGAGAACTCTTGCGAATGCATTTTTTGAAGTTGGAAGCCTGCATCAATCCACTGAGCTGTCAAACTCAGCATTGACATGGGGCTGACGTCTGAGCTCCAGATATCACTCGTAAAGCTTAGCCTAGTACTTCCACACCGCCAACATATTTTAGTTTAACAAGCGTTGTTAGCGCCATTGCTCAGGTTGTTACGCCATTGATCGGTTGGCGTGATCAGCGACTAGAAAGCATTATCGGATTTCCACGATCTCATATTTTTACTGAATATCATCCGATTCCGATTGCTGGCCAATCGATCTTGGCATCCCAATTAGATATGCATCTGCAGCAGCGTTGAAAAACATTGCTATTTTATTCGATGGGGAGCTGCGATTGAAGCGAAAGCATAAAGAATGCGAGTCACAACCCTGTGTTATTTCCTCTGCCTGTGTGATAGTGTCGTATTCAGGTCATTTTTAACAAGCGTGTCTCATTCTGTTTGGCTCAGGTGAGTGGTCCACCTGTAGCACCCCTTTGTTGCCATGGAAATGTCCTGGCCGTCTTGGATGCACTTCAGTACAACTACACATCTTTCTTTTTTTCAACTTCTCTGCTTTGTATGCACACAGCCTGTGAAACACACACACACACACACACACACACACACACACACACAAACACACACACACACACACACACACACACACACACACACACACACTATGTAAATCAGCTTAGCCAGGCAATGTGTTGGCTGCGCTCAGCAGGCAGTGGCGGATTGCTGTGCTGCTGACACAGCTTTTACTGTGTGCGCCCGCATGCGCTTGAGTGCGCGTGTGCGTGTGTGCGGAGTGAAGCACTCAGGGCCACCACTTGTAGTGACAAACGTACTGCTGCTGCTGTGATGAGGCCTACATGGTTGCCCAGCTGGGAGGGACCCCTGTACCTCTCCTGCCTCCCTCATCACCAGTGTGCTGTACCTCTCCTGCCTCCCTCATCACCAGTGTGCTGTACCTGTCCTGGCCCCCTCATCACCAGTGTGCTGTACCTCTCCTGCCTCCCTCATCACCAGTGTGCTGTTCCTGTCCTGCCTCCCTCATCACCAGTGTGCTGTACCTGTCCTGCCTCCCTCATCACCAGTGTGCTGTACCTGTCCTGCCTCCCTCATCACCAGTGTGCTGTACCTCTCCTGCCTCCCTCATCACCAGTGTGCTGTACCTCTCCTGCCTCCCTCATCACCAGTGTGCTTTACCTGTCCTGCCTCCCTCATCACCAGTGTGCTGTACCTCTCCTGCCTCCCTCATCACCAGTGTGCTGTACCTCTCCTGCCTCCCTCATCACCAGTGTGCTAGCTTTTCGAGTTCCGAGATGGGTCCAGTGGTCTCCTGCTAATCTTAGAAGTGAGAGGGGAGAATGCCCCTGGAGAATGCTTGATGTCTTAAATGACACCTTCAGTATAGGCTAGTCTGCCATCTTCCTTTTTCCTGTTCATGTGAGCTGAATTCAAGTTGAGTGGACACAGGCTGTGGAGTCGTCCCTGATTAGCCTAGTGTGTATTGATTTGTTTGTCTCTAATGAATGGGTTATGCAGCCGACATTGATATGGCTGTTTCCATGCATTTCTGTTTCCTCTTTGGTGGCTCCACTTTGAGGAAGTGTTTTTTTTTCTTTTCTAGAAATATAGCATTTTTCGTGAAATTCCTTTTCCAAGAAATCATCAACTGCTGTAGATCTGCCAAACCACAAAACACCAACCACTCCATAGATCACAGATACAAGTGGGCTGTCTGTACAGTCTGGCAAATAAGCCGAAATATCTGATCTGCAAACCCAATGTCTCAATCAACTAACTGGTTCATGAACAGATCTCTGAAGAGCTTCTCTTTTTTTGCCATCATTCTGCTGTCTTAGGCGTAGTCAAAATTCCACCCTGCTAATTTGGGGATTTAAAACATGTGAGCTATTGAAGTTATTCCTTCAGACTGCTGAGCTAATGGGCCAGGTGCTGCTTGCTAACAAGTCTTGATATCCCTAACGAGTATGTATTAGTCCTTGACCCACTTTGTGCCATTGTATTTTAAGGGATAGGTCATGTTGTACTCTATCTGCCTCACCGAAGGGAGCATATACTTTTTTATTCTACCTTTATTTGATGATTTCTTTAGAATGGACTGGTAAATGGTTTGCACTTATATAGAGGCTTATTCCAAAGCACTTTTTACAATGGCCTCTCATTCACACACACACACACACACACATTCACACACCAATGGCAGCAAGCTACCATGCAAGCCGCTGGCCTGCTCATTGGGAGCAATTTGGGGTTCAGTGTCTTGCTCAAAGACACCTTGTGGCCAGCCGGGGATCGAACCACCGACCGTGCGATTATTAGACGCCGGCTCTACCTCCTGAGCCACAGCGGGTCCTTTAGCTTTTTGTATTCTAATTGTTGTTCTTTCTCATCCACAGACCAACCAGCGGTGCAGTTGGAAGTGGCTCTCGGGGCATGACTACCACAAACAAGGGAAAAAAAGCCTTGAAGGTAAACTTACCAAATAAGAATTAAGATATGTCTCTTTCTCCCTGGAATTCCTTCCCAGGTATCACTTAAACATCGTTCATACTTCTCTTTCCCCATCCCCCACTGTGTCCTCTTGTGACTCACCCATACATCCCTCTACTTCTCTTCATGTGCCCCACACCCAGGTGAAGCGGGAGCCAGGGGAGAATGGGACCAGCCTCACAGATGATGAGCTGGTGACCATGTCTGTGCGGGAGCTGAACCAGCACCTGCGGGGCCTGACCAAGGACGAGATCCTGCAGCTGAAGCAACGCCGTCGCACCCTCAAAAACAGGGGTTACGCTGCCAGCTGTCGTGTCAAACGTGTCACCCAGAAGGAGGAGCTGGAGAAGCAGAAGGCCCAGCTACAGCAGGAGGTGGACACGCTGGCCACGGAGAACGCCAGCATGAAGGTGGAGCTGGACGCGCTGCGCTCCAAGTACGAGGCCCTCCATGCCCTCCTTGCCAGGACTGTGGCACGTAGCCCCGTCACCTCTGCCAGGGGCCCCATCGCCTCGGTCATAGGGCCCCTCATCCCCGGGGGCAAGGTGGCTGCTACCAGCGTAATCACCATTGTCAAGTCCAAAACGGTGGCTAGGTCGTAGTATCTGGCAGGGCGGCAGAGAGAGTCGTCAGACTTCACTTTATAGTCAGTGCATACATAGTGGAGCACAGGATTGGATATGTGTCTTTTGGGCCCAAACACATGTCTTTCGGTACTACATTTATCCATGCTAGTAATGCTCTCACAATTGGCCTCTGCACTAACGGAGCAACACTGTACGCAGAAATGTACAAGTCCTCTATATTTCACGCGCTGGAATTGAGGTTAAAGGTCCTGTGAATCAAGGTAGACCTTTTGATGCCCAGTCCTAATTGATGTCGCTCCATTTGGCATTGGAGTAAAGCTCTTGATTGATTTGTGTTGTACATTATACTTTTAAATGTGTTTTTGTTATTTATGAGCGTCTGTTTCTTCAAGATTGGCCATGTCAAGTCTCCTCCGTCCCAACACTGGATTTGAATGTTGAAATAAAGTTCTCACAACTAGCCACATCCAGTCTAGCCACAAGAAGTTGGCCTTATGCTTTGCCCTTTCCTGAGCCTAAACAAGGGACTGCGTAATCCTGAGTTGAAAGCCTGTGCCTGTTATTATGCACTGACTAATATGATGATGAGAGAGATGGTCTCAAACTCTTATGTTCTGGATGTCTTGTGAGGACCCATGATACAAATCAGAGTAGTTTGTGATTTTAGTTGATTGTCTGTTTAAAAAACAAACAACTTTCTGTTGACAAGTTGTGCAGTTGTGTCACAGACTTTTATGAACTTGTGATTAGTCAATATGACTAGGAGATGCAATAATATACGTATGCACTGAAAAATACAAAAGGTTTCTCATAGTTATGGTAGGTGGAATCTGTCAAATTGATCCACAACATAAATTGAAGTATTGTGCCGGAGTTGGGAATGCCAAATTCTCCAATATCAGAGAACCTGAATGTTTTTACAGTATCTTAAAATGTTTTGGAGGTATAATTCTAATCTGCAAAACATTGAAGACATAATTTGTGCTTTATAGAGAAAAGATGTTGAAACAGTTTTGTTCAAGAATATTGCAAATGTTGTTTTTGTGTAATTACATGTGGACTGGCCGGTCACATATTTCCCAAAAAATATTCACTCAAGCTTTACTGTTTAATTGTCAAAGTGTGTATTCTAGGAGTCTTTGTCTACCTTAGAGTTCTTGATTTTTATGAACGCATAGAGTATCTTGCATTGTTTATAGAAAGACTGAAAAAGAAAACATAAAAACCTGTGATATCCTTTTTGCAATTGTACCAAAAGTGGCTTACTATTGAAGTCTGATAGCTTTTTCTAGTGACTAGGCGCGTACTGTGGAGTAGCGCGTGACGTGATGTGTAAGTGACAAGTTGGCAGTGTTGTGCACTGTATACTGTAGATGTCATGCTGTGCTATAAAAAAATAAATAAAAATAAATAAATGTAGAGCTAATTTAGGTGGTGTAAACAAGGTCAATTGTCTTCATCTGTATTGGCATCTGTGATATCTACTCCGCTAGGTGTAATTCGGAAATCTGTTCATTGTTATTACACGTTTATTATATTCAACAATGCAAGACAGATGGGTAAATGTAACTTAATAGAGGAATTGAAGGGGATTGTTGTTATCCCAACATGATAATCAGTTGACAGCCCATACCATTGTCTTCCGACGGGTTCTTCAACAGACCGTTGGGAAGCCAGAGAGATCTTGGTTGCGCTGACATGAGACAATTGTGTCCATTCGGTACTCTCAGTGGCCTCTCTCATATAAGCCGGAGTGTGTTATGTTCACTCTGCATACACGTTAGATTCCACAACACTCTGGTCTCAGACAGGGTATGTCTGAGTTCAACAGCTTATCCTGTAAGGCATCTGTCCTCTCTTTAATGAATTGAAGGGGATGATGTATTGCCTCTAAGGTGTGGTGATAACACAATAACAGTGTTTAATCAATTGAATTGGCCATGATTTTTTAAAAATTGGTTGTAAAGGGAATCTCCTCACAAATTACGTTTTTAGTAATAAACAAAATCAGAATATTGTCTTGTGAGCAAGCATTTGATAAATCCAACAATCCTTGAAAAGCCATGTCGATTCTTAAAGGCGTCACAGTTAAAAACCGTAGGTTTTAACTAAGAGGGAGGCCAAGCAAGCAACATTGTATAGGTGGCTGGACAGCTGCTTTTCTGATTGTCTGTCAGGTTATCTTGGGTTGTGTGAGGGTATACTGTACATGCACTAATTTCCTGCTTGTTTTACTCAGGACAAAACCAGTTGCCCTAAAACCAACTGTTATGAATCTGAGAATCAGGTAGGGACGGCAGCTCTGTTTATTGTTTTTGGTTTTTTCCATGTCATAAAGGGCTTTAGTTCACACTTAGAAAGAGACATGGGACGATCTCTTAGATTAACCATCCGAAACTGCTGCCAGCAATGCATGTTATTTAAAAGTGAAAGTATCCTTGAAATGACGAACATAATGCAGGTATTAAACACCGGTTCACAGGCATCTTATTTTCCTGCAGGTTAGAACTTGTTTAGAGGAATTTTAAGATTGGGAAGCAAAGACAATGTTGTCAAATGAGCCAGTAACTTCAAAGATTCCGAACGTTGTGTCAACACGGTCACTCTTGCCTCTCTCAAAGCTACTGTACGAACAGCTCTGACTCCTCAAGACCAGGGCTCTGATGATACTGTACGTATGAGCAAACATCCTCACTTTGTCTCCTTAACATGGTTCGATATTTACATTTACTGGTTACCTATGGAAAATATATGTATCTGATTCTTGACATAGCCCAGTATTGATGTTGGCGTCCTATAATTGCTGTGGCAGTCTTGTGGCGTGAACCTTTCTGTGAAGTGTCTAGGTGTTCAAATAACACCCTTGACAGTACTCTCATATCTCCACTAGAGATGAGACACACACACACACACACACACACACACACACACACACACACACACACACACACACAGGTGTATAGTAGTACAGGTGTATGTAGCTACTGTAGGTAGTATTGACAGTTGTGGAAAAAGTGACCCTTATACATATGCAACTCAGTGGACAGGTGTGAGAGAGTAGTTATGAGTAATCTGTTGTTAAAGTGACTGTGTGATCTATCATTTTATACCAATGTGTGTTGTTTTGTATGTTCCTTGTAAAGTTGGTTTGTTCTTTTAACCAGTTTGTTTACTTCTTCCCCACATGGAACAGCAGTTGGCTTGAGATTTAGTTGGTTAAAGGGGCAATCTGGGATTCAAAGAAACAAAGTGGTGACCTTGCCACCCCTCAGCTGTTTGGTAAACAAATGGGGTTAGAGAAATTTAATTCTGACAAATTCATAGACAGAGCTATAGTTGCAATGATTGACCATCCATGAGACCAGAATTTTAAACTATAGCGTTTGTTTACAATGACATTGTTTTATTCCATTGTTTGTAAACTATCATATATTTCGGGTTTTGAAGGGATAAGACAGCCATATCACATGAATTGAAAGTCTTAAAATAGAAACCAATCCCAGATTGCCCCTTTTATGGATATGTATTTTTACTTCGCCGTAAAGGAACTCTAGGGAAAGTAGCCTGATGCCTAAACGAAGCCCTTTTCAATCTCATAGAGTACACTCAGATCTTTGTGAATGAAAAAGTATGGGCAGGGTGGAAGTTACTTCTGGAATTCTGATTGCCCAGGACACTAGATCTTTAGGGTCACTTGCAATTTCTGTTCTCATTTGTGGTTTAAGTTCTATTTCTACCATGCTGCTAATCTAGTCATTACTGTGCATTGTTTGCTGAAACATACCTGAATGCCATTTTATTTTTCATTGTTTGCTAAATATGTATTTAGTATTGATCTTAACACTATTTTGTTCTGCAGAACTTCTTTTTACTTGGTTATGGCTTTTTGTTTACAAGCGATATAAGTGTATTAGAGAGGAAAATAACTTATCAGCACTTGTGTGACAATTTACATAGCTCTAGAGAAATAAGGCTTTTTCATCAACTTATGCTTGGTGAACAGTTGACTGTGCAGGTTTGTATCTTACTCCTCAGAGTAGGTCTATGTTTCAAAGGTATATAGTCTGAAAATAAAGTGTTTGAATGGTGTATAAAAGTTGCTAATCTGTTTTGTTATTTTTCTGTATGGGTTGTAATAAAATATTCCAGTACTTTGTATTGAAACAGAGAATAGTTAATTGTAACTATTTATAAATTAAATTATTGTACTTTTTGCAATTTGTAGATAGCAATATGATGTATTCATATATAATAACTGTGGATTTAACCGTGATTCTCTGAGGTGTCTAAGTTATTAATGTATATACTGTATGTTTGTTGATACAGCTTACTTTATTTTCTATATGACCAATAAAGAGGTTTTGAAAAAGATCATGAGTCCCTCTGTCTTTGTGGCCCAGGCACTGTTAAAATGGGAGTTTGTCATGTTCTGTGGCGTCATTGACCCATTTTCAAACTTGTAAAAATAAACTGGCGGGGAAGGCATTTTGCAGTCCGGGGTGGGTTTTAGGAGACGGCGATCATTTAGATGGCACGATTTCTTTTTCTGTGATCCAAAAAAAGCTGTCGGGTGACCCAGTTTGACTAACCTCAGTGGACACATTTTTGGCCCGACACGAGTAAAACATTAGAGTCATGAAGGATGTCTAGGTGTGCCTGTCCTAGATTAGGAAGAGTAGTGAGTTAGTCATCTCCACTCCCTCTGGGGCTCCTGGGGCCCCTTTGTCTCAATGCGCTTCATCAAGCATCACCCAGCTTATGAATGCCTGTACCTCTACTCACATCTTACTTTTTATTCATTGTATACACACAAGAAATGGATCTGTATCAACAACAACCGGAGCCACCCCTCCTACATTTCGTTGTTTGGTACCTGTACTGTAGCAATGACAAATAAAGTCCATTCCATTCCATTCCATTCCATTCCAACAAGACTCCAGACTGCTAAACTCAAGCACAATTCCATTGTTTTCACACAAATAGCAATTCTAAATCACATTTTTTCAAAACTCGAAGCACAAATCGCATTATTTTAGCACACTTTGTTCACCTGGAAAATTCTGACCTTCAAATTGCCACACCCTAATTACCAATTGGTCTCACTCACTTCTCACCTGTTCAAACTCAATTGACAAAACACTTCAATCATGTGTCAGAGCATAAAAGAGGCCGCAGGTGACCTACTGTGTTGGGGGAAAATGTAAAAATGTAGCAGCATGGAGAATGGAGAGGAAGAGCAAGAGGAGGAAGAGGAAGGTGAGCCAATATGTCTAATGAAATCTGCGCAACTTTGGCTGGCCATGTACTCAATCATGGCCCAACAATGACTGAAGCTGGACAGTGAGTCCAGCTGAATTTGAGCCGCTTCACGGTAGCCTCAGTTATCCAGGCATTTAGAGATGAGAATAGGTAAGTAACCACTTCAGTAGTCTTCTATACTCTACAGTAATTTACAGTAATGTAACATTCTGGTTTCTATGGATATCCACAGTGCTTTAAGAAATGTATAGTGTAATGTTGTTTTGTCTTACATTTATATTATGTGTAGCCTATACTGTATATACTTTTCAGGCAATGGAGGAGGCATGTGACGACATCCATGCAGATGCATGCCAGAGGTGGATCCTTGCTGCTTGGCCAGGGAGAACATCGCAGGCGATAGGAGATTCTCTACTGAGGTCCTCTGGCCTGATCAGGATCAGAGGCGGGAAGCAGACTGATTTACATGTAGGTATGTTTCATTTTTAAAATTTTATTTTTTTGTGGGAAACATATATATATTTTTTGCAGTCAGTTCAGCTGAACATTTTACCGTATTACCGTAACACAAATATTTGCTTTGTTACCTTTTTGTATTTGTGCAGTTTACTTATCAGTGCAATTACTGTGAGTTTTGCCAAATTAGGTAACAATGTTGCAGTATAAACATACAATACAGTATGACTCTGATTAGCCCAATTGGAGATCATTGGATAGACACATGTCTATGTGCATTGTGTCCTATTCTGATACAATGATTGTGTCAATGCAATATTTATATGATACTATATTCACAATATTGTATTACAATATGGCAACTCTATGTACCATACAATTGTAGCCTATTTTGGTACAACCCCCCTAAACTTTACAAAAGGAGAAAAAAGAAACAATTTCTACACAATGTTATACATTTGAATATGTAACATGGCCTCATGAAGCCATCATATAAACACTATTTTGATGGTAGTGTTTTAAATTGAGCCCACCAGTGTTTAATTGATGCTCTATTAGAGTGATAGCTGTGTGTATTGTTTCGGTGGAAAGAATCAGTTTTGACAAAATGGTTAACTCTTTTCAGTTTTGAGAAATTGAGCTTTCAGGAAACGTGTTTAAACGATTGGGGAAAAACTGTAAACCCATCAGGGTTTCAGACCCAGGTCATGGTTCTAGAAAAAACTGTACAAACTTTGCCCTACAGGGCACAGATGCAAACCACTCATTCAAAACCCCACTTAGTCCCTAAGGCCCTTGCATTTACTGTATGCACTCACTCAGTCACGCAACCCATCTTGGTTCTTTGTGCAATATGTCTCGTCTTTATCAAAGAAATGCATACAGGTCTTTCTGACCTGTGCCTCATAAAATGCCCCCACTCTTCCCTCCGATGGCTGCCCCAGACAGCTTGATGGCCCCTGAAGAGTTGATTAATTTGGTGGGTAGGGTTAAGGTGAGCTGGTGGGCAATCTAGGACAGCATTCTTCATCCTCACCCACTTCTGCAGCAGGTGCTTGCCCCAGTTCTTAGGCCGCAGCCAACTGCACAATTAATGTAAGCATCGCTATCAGCAGGGCTTTCATAAACCATGCCTGGGCTTACTCTGCCAAGGTTTGGCATGGTGCTCTACTCTCCAAATGTCATAGTTTTAGAGGACACATCTATTTATATGAGTTGTGAGAGGGCATCCACATTGCCTACGAGCTATATTTCCTCTGTTGCTTTTTTTTTTCAGTCATGTGTCCTGACATTTATTTTGATACTATGTTGTATTTGAAGTTGTTTGTCAAATCAGGCATATACGCTCTTCAGTTTGGTACATTATTTGATGTACTACTACAGCAATCAAAATAATGGACAGTTCAATCATAATGGGCTATCAACAAGGCTAATGGTGAAACTGTGGTATCAGTCATGGTGCTTTGGAAACACACAATTAGTCCACATAATCATCATTTTTAGCATGAGTTACACGCCCTACACTGACAGACTACCTTCTTGCTGTCTACACTGCAGTCTGGTAAAATATGATGGAGCTGTACTCCCTCTGCTGGTAATTGTGCCTAAAGGGATCTTTCTTGTGTTATGTAGTAGCAGTACAACGGATTTTTGATAAGGGGGCGCCAAATATTTTTCCAGCAGGGAAGGAATCCCTGGCCATGAGCATGATATCCTCTACCAGATGGGCTGATGATGATGCTTCATAACTCTGCTTTCGCTTGACCTTCGCTTATCACTCATTTTATTGCATAGATTGACAACATAAATTAATAAATCATAGGCTATATTATGTAGAGCATCAAATTCATGCAAGCGCCATACAACACGTTTATGAGCATTTTATTGCACATAATGTTTCGTTCAAAAATAATAATCAAAACACCAAATCAGATCTGATTACTTTTAAGTTAGGCCTAATGGTATATTTTCAGAGCATCGTCTCTGGGCCATATAATTTAATAGGCTATACTGTACAACCAGCATAGTGAAATACAATGCAAATGTGCAGGCTGATGATCAGCTATATATTTTTGTTATACTGTATTTTAAGCACATGATTACAGTGTGACTCTAAATGTAGTCACATGACAGGGGAACATGCCTTGATTATGTAACAATATGTCGGCGATCCACTCGCAGTCATCGTACGACTCCATGCCATATGACGCCACTTCCCCGGCAAAGGAGGCGTTGTCCCACGGTGCTGCTGCTGAAGCGTCACTTCTATGCAGAAACCGGCAATCCTGCAAGGGGACATACATTTCACACAGCCTATACACATTCTAAACGTCTAGGAGTTTGTGCATTTGTTTGTGTCATCATTAGGGGTTGCCTGTCTGGGATATTCGTTGAAATCTCATAGAAATAGTCTAGGCCTACAGTCTTTAGTGCACAAAATGATCAAGAACGGACACCACCAAATGAACACCCCAGGGAAAGACGCAGGGACGACCCTCGGCGCTACAGCTTGCAGTCCGGAGAAGAGAAGACGAATCATCCGGGTGTGGTGCGATGGGTGGTAAGTGATTGACGATTCCCAGCATGTTGATGTGACGATGATGCATTGTTGCAAAGATCATGCGTGGGGCAACAATGTATCAAATGATTCGCGTAAGGGTATCACCTAGTGCTCGATTCCTCTAGTCCTATAAACACGGCCTAATGAAATAGTTAGAGTTCAGGTGTTCAATACGATACATAATGCAATAGGCCTATCATTAAAATACAGGCTAATGTAATAGATGATACAATATCATTTCGACATTCATCTATAATGAATGCCTAATACATTTCCAATAACGCGTCACATTCTGTACCATAAACAGAATGTTACTCTACTTGTCAGGGTAAGCAATGAGAGATGTTCTAATGGGCTGCCCCATGTTATGACAACAGCCCAGTCTGTCTATAGATATTCACTTACACTCTCGAGTTCTAGCGTTAAGGCGAAGAGATGCTCAGCGACCGTAGATAACCTGCATACGAGCACGGTGTGCAAACAAGCGTGACAAATGACTCTAGTTCGCTGTGTTAAAACATCATGTTCTCACTTATTTTCTGTATAATAATAACCAGGTTCCATTGTACTGCATACCAAGCCCATTCTCTCCTGATGCAGAATAACTAGTATGATGAGTGGCCGGTTATTGCCATCCCCCCAAAAATCCAGACTCAAACACCTATGCTCATGTGCTGTAACACAAAGTAAGATAACTCAAGGTTGGATAAATGCCAGGCCAGCACTAACATAACACATTCCTTAGATGCACTCTGCACAGTCTATGCCTCTATGGTGCTGTGTACCCAAACCCCTCAATATCTGACCCTCTCTAGGAACAACAGGCACTGACAGGCCACCTCACAGCGAGGTGATCAACTTTACTCTGTGCACATCATGCCTTTATGTTGTAACCTGCTTATGAAGCATGGCGAAAAAACCACAAACAATCCTGCCATTGTCCAGCAGGCAGTTTTGTGTGGAAAAGAGGAGTGACAAAACTAGTAATGACATTGTCTTTAGAAGCGGCCTGGTTATGCAGTGAGAAAGGCCACAGCCTCCTGGGCCAGTGTGGGCTCAGGGCAGGAAAGAAAAAAATGCTTTGAATTTGTGTGAGTGAAGACCAGGATTATGGTGGCTTTCTCTGGGAGAATTCCAGCCATTTCGGTGCGTCCGCCTAACTGTGGTTTGATGGAATGTTGCAGAATGTTTCGGATGCCAGAATATTAAACGGTGGGGTGAGCTCCCAAAGAGAGCCAGTGTCAACAGAGCTCATTTCAGTAACCCCTCTAACCCCTACGGCCCACACCTGCTATGGCCACTAGAGTTTATGCAGCCTTGCTCACCCCTCACTAAATACATTGTTTGCCATACAGTGCATCACCATATTCTTGTTGACATTCAGTACTCAAAGAAAGGGAGATTATATTAGGAAATAGCTTCTTTTTTTGGTTGTGAGACAAATCTGTTTTTGACTCCCCTATGGGTTGGTGACATTCTGTTTTTATTGGTTCCTACTGACAGAAGATGACAGAGGTCGAAGTTCAGTAGCCATGGCCAAGCAAGCATCAACATAGCAACATCACCAAGTCAGCGCTAAAGTCCATCGCCACTCCTCACTATGGCTTCCACAAGGCTGTTTGGGTAGAGATCAGGCCAGCCTATAAACATGCCATTTACAACCTCAGTAAGGGGAGGATCTGCTAATTACTCATTCTGAAGTGATCTCTCAGTCTGTAAAAGTCCCTAGAAGGTAATCCCACACATTAATGACACCAGATATAGAATCCTTTTTATGAGAGATGTCATAACATGTCTTTCTGTCAAGTATCTTTGACAACTTGAGAAACCGGTAATTTGTTAGCTCTGGTCTCTGTCCACTCTGTTCACCTTTGTCAGTGTATTGTAATAACACTGTTATTAGAATGTGCTCAAAATTTGCACGGTCACAGTCAAATTCACCCAAAGGCAATTGCTCCAATATGGGTCGTTACCTAATTGATTTAGACTTGACTGCTCAACCAATCTCCTGCTAATGAATTTACATTTACAGTAAGTAGTCGCAAGGGGCTCAGGCAAAAACTTAATTGAGGTGGAGACTTGCTGACAACTTCCCGTCCCCACTCTTTACTTCCTACGACCCCAGAATCTCAATCGTGAGATGAGGTTCTGGGTTCCGAGATTAATTAAATTGACACACTTTCATCCATTCTTTTTGAAGAGATCTGTAGTTATATTGTCATTCCTCTTAAACATTCTACACTCCTTTGTCTGTGCTATGTCTCTGTAACACACAGTCTCCTCCCACGTGTTATTCTCAAGGAGCTCAGGTGCTGTTTGGTCGTCTGCTAACTGACCACACTAGTTAATATTTCATCATCCCTGGTGATCCTCTCGTGATCCCTCCCTGCTAAAAAATACAACAGGAACACTGTCACCCATTGGGCACCTTGCTAGCTAGCCTGTGTTCCTGGGTTACACCAAGAGTAAACAGAGACAGAGACAGATACCCCACCAGGGCCTCCCTCCCAACCTTATATAACCGTGTCTCAGTCTCAGAGCCTTCTTCTCTTTACATTTACATTTTTGGCATTTAGCTGACGCCTTTATCTAAAGCGACTTACAACAAATACATTTGTCTAAGTAAGTGAATCATCTATCCATGAGTCATCATAAGAAAAAGTAATCTATGCTAGGACCAGGGGCCATTGGCAGTCACAATGCTTTTTATTTGTTATTATTTATTTATTTATTTTCTCTCATGATACCACAGTAAGGTACACTGACATTAGCATACCTCTCAGGGAATAAGGCCTTCTTGTAATATGATATTCTCTTACTGTTTGGCCATCAAAGTGTACTATCTTTTTTCTCATAGATTTTATGTTATTAACTACTATAGTAGTTATGTTATTAAATAGTAAAGTTAGTTTAAATAGTTTCTGCTTGCCCACAGAGTGCCAATGTACTGTGCAGTTGGTGGAAGCATAAAGTATTTAAAGTGTTTTTTTCCCCACAATGTGGCAATTGTTGCTTGTTGTTCAAGTTATTTATTTTTTTAAGTAGCATGCATTCCGTTTGCCATAGTAAATGACTGCGTACTGAATGACATTTTACAAAAGCGATAACATCCAGTTGAGGACCTGCATCATGTAAGGACCTGTATCAAAAGCAGGACCTGGCTTTGCAGGAGTTATCAGCAGTGTGAGTGACAGAAAGCTAATGTCTGTTCATCATCGCCATGCTAGATTAGCCTGATACAACCTGAGACAGAATCTGTGCTAATCTAATTATATTCAGATGATAGTCTCTGTAGGTGTTGAAGAATGCACTCTCATTGACTTTCTTACTTTTTGTCAAACTGAATTGTATCAATCCTGTTATTACAGGTGTGACACAGTCCTTGGATCATGTAACATGCACTAGAATTGATGTTTATAGAAATGTACACAACCTGTTACAAAGGTGTGCTACCACCTAGTTTTGAATATACTCAGCCATTTCACTGTGGCACATACTTGTAGTAGAGTATTTTACTATGTTATTGTTATTGACCATCTGTGTGGCACTTCTTTCCGGTGCGTTTATTAAGTGTTTGTTTGTTGTTTCGCCCCAGCTATGACATGGTCCACTATGGCCACTCAAACCAGCTGCGGCAGGCCAAGGCCATGGGGGATTACCTCATCGTGGGAGTGCACACCGACGGTAAGGGCTTAGACCAGGCATCCATACCCCAGCCTACATCGGGGAGCCTCTATCAGACCGCCACGGCATAACCGTCCCTCACCCACCTCATCCTCTTATGTTCTCCAAGCCTCGACCAGTGCTCCATCTATACTTTCACCACCCAGTCCCCAAACTAGATCCCCACTCTATCCCTTCTGGAGATGTACAAATACGTTATTTAGAAAAGCACAAATAATGCGATCAGGACCATGGCCAGGGTTTAGACATTTGTGAGGTCCAGAGTAGGAATGCACATTTTTTTTGTTATGTGCTCGCAAAGCGTGCCCTGCCGGAAGGTTTCTAAAGGGCTCTGCACACAGCGTGCGATTTCTGTTGCGCGTCAACATTCCATTTTGAAGTTTGAATGGAAGTCTATGAGAACATCGCATCTCAACACACACGGCCCCGATTTTAATCGCACGGCGAAAATTCGATTCCATTCATTTTGAATGGGACAAAGCACACGGCGTGCGAGTTTTGTCGCACTGTCAAATTTTGCAAATATCGACGTTAGCGTTGCTACTCACCCATTTTCGTTTGTCGCCTTTCGTTGATGAGATGTTAAGTGACCGTTATTCTAGAACGAACTGTACTAGATACGAACATCACCATCAGCCAGCCACTACACTTATATAGCCCACAGCTAGAATCCATGTGGAGAATCCATTTATTTGTTGAGTGTTGTTGTTGTGCTAAATGCTCCCATGTATTTTCCCATCAAACACTACAAGTCCCAGCAGTCTAGAGGACAATTGCGGCAACATCCGGCCATGAGACATCCGGCCGCCATCTTTCAGAACATGTACAGAACATGGTACACCCCCTAAATCAGGGGACCCACATATTTTATCACAATATGTCCAGTTGTATCTTGTAGAAATTGTGGAAGCAAGGCAAGCAATATTGGTAGAGCCTATTGTAATCAGCCTGCCTGGTCCGACTACGTAACAATTGAGAATGGAATGTTGAGGTGCAACAGAAATTGCATCGCACGCTGTGTGCATTGGGATGCGATTTTTTATGATTTTCTCATAGACTTCAATGGTGTGAGTTGAAAATTGAATTTTGCGGCGCAACAAAATCGCATCGCACGCCGTGTGCGTTGCAATGGAATGCTGTCGCGCAACAGAAATCGCACGCTGTGTGCAGAGCCCTTAGGTGTCTGCTGAAGGGCTCTTGAGGCCTAAGTACATACACTACATGTGTGCACAGTAATGAGCAGGGGAAATGTCTGTCTAGCTTACACACGGTGAACTTTGTCTATGATGGCTAGGCTATTTATTAACCCTCTCCACTTCTTCACTTCTCGGCTCACTGAAATTACATAAAATAAGAAAGACAGATACAGACACACATAAGATATGATCAGTTAGTGCAAATACGACAGGGAAATATCGGTATACTAATCTTCACAACATGCATTAGGCCTATATTTTGGAAGGCTAGCTGGATCCTCCTGTGGCCAGAGGCATCTTTTCTCTGGTATATTCTGGTATATTCTGGTTTATTTTATTTTTATATATATTTTTTAACAATCTAGATACCCGCTGCCAGGCAGACACTGGAAAGACCGGACGTTTTCAACTCCTGATTATACAGTTATGTAGCGCCGTTTATTTTTTTTCATCACAGTATAACACCAAAAAGTAAATGGTTTTGCAGGTGGTGGCTACAGACCATTTCTCTCTCTCTCCTTGTCCTTCCTGACAGATTTTTCTCTAGTTTTGCATTTTGCTAGAGCCCTTGTTACTACTGGTAGCATGAGGCGGTACCTGCAGCCCATTCAAGTTGCACAGGTAGTCCAGCTCCTCCAGGATGGCACATCCATACGTGCCGTCGTTTGCTGTGTCTCCCAGCAGTCTCAAGAGCATAGAGGAGATACTGGCCATGACAGGCCATTACACGAGGAGAGCTGGACAGGGCCGTTCATTTAACAATTTAATGTGACTTCCGGTATGAACCACACCCACTTCAGGTCTTCTATCCGAAAACAGATACAGATAATTTTGTAGGTTGAACAGATACCTTTACAGATAATGACATCTCTGTCCATCCCTAGTCCCTTCACCCCAAAATACCCTCAAGCCTCCTCATCCCAGGCCCTCACCACATCCTAATCAACTATTTGCCCTTACCAGACCCCTACCTTACCCCCTCAACTCTCAACCCTTGGCTCTGGGGAGGTGCCAGGCCCAGGCTGCCAACCTCTGTTTTACACTGTGTAGTCCATGATGAGCACCAGCTGTGGGCTGTAAGCTTGGGGGGGGGGGGTGACAGTAGCACAGGGACCCAGTGACGCTGCTCACAGCACCGCCTAGCTCACTCCGGTGTGCCATGAGTGTTTATGGTAAGTCAGAACAACATGGCTCTGGCTTATCTCAAACAATGGGGCTTCACATTGTGGCCAGGGCCCAAAGATAGTGCAACCTCGTGCCCAGAGGAGTGGTAATGAATTAGCTCAGTGTAACAGAATGAGGAGAATTGACTGTGCATAGTACAGTACATCCACTATGAAGCATCCACTATAAGACGATAAATTACTCTCAAAGGCCCAATACAGGGAAGGACACAAAAGCGTAAACGGTTTGATTTTGCAGTAAAAAAAAAAGAAACAAAAAAAAGGATGATGGTGGTTGGAAGCGCTTGTTTTTAGATACATTTGACCCATCGTATAGAAACTGACACACAGGACACATCTTCCAAGCTGCTATATAAATCATAAGCATTATTGTAGAGATACAATACAGTATCCAGTGGTTTGTGTGTTGTTGATGAATGAGCTTGATGCCTATCTTCCCAACCCTTAGGTGAGATCTCCAAGCACAAGGGCCCGCCTGTCTTCACTCAGGCTGAGAGGTACAAGATGGTGCGTGCCATCAAGTGGGTGGATGAGATAGTGGAGGGAGCACCCTACGTCACCACCCTGGAGACCCTAGACAAGTACAACAGTGATTTCTGTGTGCATGGAGGTGAGATCTGTGTGCATGGGTTGGCGGGCTGGTCTGGAGAGAGAGAGTGAGTGAGTGAGTGAGTGAGAGAGAGAGAGAACCCTGAAAAACAAATGTCTCATGCTTATTCTTAAGCAGGCACTTTGGAGACTGCATATTATGACAGACATATTGAATGTCTTATTTCAGATGACATCACACTAACAGTGGATGGGAAGGACACGTATGAAGAGGTGAAAAAGTCGGGACGATACAGGTGTGACATTAAGCTGCAATCTGATTCGAATAGAACAATCTGCTTTGTTGCAGAAAGTCCTCTTGTTAACCACCAGATAACAGTGATATTGATAACCAGCAGATAACAGCGATCTTGATAACCAGTCTGTTAAGCGATATCTCTCCCTGTGCAATCCTCATAACTGGTGTTGTTACAGGGAATGCAAGCGAACCCAGGGAGTTTCGACCACAGACCTGGTCGGCCGCATGCTCCTAATGACCAAAGCCCACCACAGCAATATTGTGAGTAAAGCAACCCCTCATTTTGTACAGGAGCCTAACTGCGTTAGGGCAAATTCCTTTTCAATTCAAGAAGTGTTTTGAGTCTTGTATTAAATTCCAACGCTTTTTATTTTCAATTTACAGTAGAATGTAAAGAACTCCACACAGTTGAGCTGATGGCCATTGGGACATACAGTATACAGTGGATAAAATGTATTGCAAAATCTGCCGTTTATGAATGTCGCCTGATTGGAATTACATTCATTACTGGAACATAGTGAATTGAAAAGGAATTCGTACCCCCAACCTGGTAGCTAGCTATCTCTCATGTCTTCATCATGCTCAAGTCTGATACTCTCTTTTATCCCCCTCAGGGCAGTTCAGACTATCAACAGCATACGGACAACTTCGGAAAGGTAGGCATCATGTCCACTGTGTGATACAAGCACAACCTATTGTGGGGGAATCTATGTGTGCCATGTCATTTTTTTAGATCCCTTTAATCCAGTCCACTTGACACAATTTACTACTGACCTCTTCATCAGGACTATTTGGGTCCACGTCCTGGGTTCCTTTCCCTACTACAACTCTTTGGTCCCCTGAGTTGCCAACGTTGCCCTTAGGGCCAGATGCCAACGTTTCTGTAACAAAGGGCTTTATTGTGGTCCCAGTTTATAACCAGAGCTGTAGGCCTGGCCAGTGGGCAATGAATGCTGCCCCTGTTCCCCAAAGCATGGGGAAACTGACCTCAGGATTAACATGTTGTGATTCCAAATGGTGTGGGAAGAAAATTAGGGTATTGTGAAATGGTATCACGGTTTACGTAAGACGAGTTGTATTTTCTAATACTGAAAGTGTCATGCTCTATAATGGCATGGTAGAATTGATTGAAAAGACACATTTTGGCTGGGGTTGAATGAATGTGGTTTAGGCTTACGCAACACTGGGCTGACCATTAATTGCCAAGAGTGATCTTGGATCTTGGTAAAAAAACAAGTGAAGCTGTGTGTAACATAATTTCAGTTGTTCACTGTTAATGCTCGTCCTCCTCTGCTGGCAAGGTGGTTTATTCAGTATTACACTGTATTTATTTTTCTTATTTGTGGATTATTGGGGTTGCAGGGTCCGAAGGGCCACAGTCCGTGGACGGGGGTGTCTCAGTTCCTCCAGACCTCCCAGAAGATCATTCAGTTTGCCTCAGGTCAGGAGCCTCAGCCTGGAGACACAATTATCTACGTGGCAGGAGCCTTCGACCTCTTCCGTATCCTGGCATGTCTACATCATATCAACTGATGTTTTTATGAAATCATGTCCTGTATGTGGAAGAGATACTGGCCACTTCATTACCCATGCTGTGAGCCTTAACCGGTCAAACCTTAGATATCGGCCATGTGGATTTCCTGGAAGCGGTGTATAAGCTCTCAGACAAGCCATATGTTATAGTGGGTTTGCACTTTGACCAGGTGAGTCTGACTCCTGTCTGTTTCCTCATTGCAGCTGTGCAGTGCTGCATATGAGTGGAAGCTTCTTGTATCCCCACTGTATCATTCTACATGTGTATCTTCTTTGCATTTTCTCAGGAGGTGAATCGTTACAAAGGGAAGAATTACCCCATCATGAACGTCCATGAGAGAACCCTTAGTGTGCTGGCCTGTAGGGTAAGCCCTCTCCGTCATTCAATCTCTTCTCCATCCTCTTTGTCTTTGTCTGATAAGTGAGATTGTGAGAAAAAAAAATCTGATTAGTTTCTGTTCCAATCACTAGTATGTCTCTGAAGTGGTGATTGGTGCACCCTATGCAGTCACAAGAGAGTTGCTGGACCATTTCAAGGTAAGGACACAAGCTACCATCACTGCTCTGCAGACTAAAACAAAAATGGACCTCAAGTCATTAACATTTACCTATATTGCCTTTGCAGGTGGACCTTGTGTGTCATGGGAAGACAGAGGTGTTTCCTGACAAGGATGGGTCTGACCCCTATGCCGTAAGTAACGCCAGACGCAATCCAGACGGAATTTTTCCAGACGCAATCGTCTCTATACTTGTAACCAGGGAGTAGCTAAAGGACTGTAGAATTTAGGAAGGGCTGGTTATCTAACTAACTCTGAGCTAAATAGGCAGTGTAGGAGGATAGAGGCAGGGGGCGCCAGCAAACCTTTAGACTAGCATTACTAGCGTTAGCATTAGCATTAGCATTAGCATTAGCATTAACATTAGCTAACAGACGACTAAACACACAGCAACGGTATCCCATATGAACAAACACATTTATTTATACAAATTATATACACATCCCAAATATACTCCCTCCCCGCCGGCCACACACACACTCCCTCACTCACTCACACACAGTACCTCGCCTGGAAAGGCTTAGAGTCCCGGACTGAGAATGAGCGCGTTGAGGCCTGGTTGGAGCTCGCATGTGCTTCGAGGAAGGCCTCAGACAAGGGGGGGGAAGGGACGTTGCAACTCGAAGGGAAAGGGGCTTCTTCGTAGTCAACGACGAGGTTGGTGAATGGCTCAGGTCCGGTGGTCCACGGTCAGCTCCGGTGGTGTCGGCGGTCGGTCGCAATCCACCTCGTGGAGGCGACGGCTCTGTCCAGCTTGGGTCTCGCTATGCGCCAACGTTAGCAGCCGGCGGCTAGCAAGGCTGGCTAACGGGGACACAGCTAAACGGGGCTAGCGCTGCCAACTCAACAAACTCCGAACTCCCGCGGTGCTGCGGGTAGCCCGTGCTTCACTACTAACAGTCAATGTTAAAGGCAGGTCTCGAAATGACTCGTGTTGTCTTCGGTCTCAGCACCGTGTGCGTTTACTGATCCACCATCTTTGTCTCACATTCGGTTCCTTCTGCTTCTTCTTCACTCTCGTCACTCTCAGACCACAGACCACTTCCGTCGCTATATATACACCAACCGAACATACATCCGGTCACGTACGCCAATCATACATCCGGTCACGTACGCCAATCAAAACCACGCCCACTAATCCGGCGCTTGCACAATACTAAACAAATCTAAGACAGAACTTATACAATTACAATAACAATACATACACCTTCATGAGAAACGTACATGAATAGTATGGAAAATAATAAAGGAAATAACAGGGGCAAAATAGGGCTGATTTGGGGAAACTAACTGGCTCTAAATTGTGGGCCTTCATAACAGCCGCCCCATGAAACCCTCGGTTTCATTTAACTAGGGAAGGCACACTGGCTAGGCTGCTCTAGCAGCGTGAGGTAGGAGGTGATAGTGTCTAGGCTAGTGGAGGTCTGAGGGCCAGGGGGCATCCCATATCCCCACTCCCTTCGAGTGGGGGGTGTAGGTTGGTAAGGGTCATAAAACTCATCCACAGCAGGTGGATAGTCATCTGGGTACATGGACCCTTGGGACCTCTCCGGATACTTCAATGGCTCTTCCTGCCAGGCATGGGATGGTGGGTACCTGTCAACCTGTCCAAAGACCTCTTCATAATGGTTTCTCCTTGAACCTCTGGGTTCAGAACGACTTGCATGGCTGTGTTTCTCCAATTGCTCCTCTGCATCTCTGGGTCTCTCTCTGTAGAGACCCTGTGTAGTTTCTGGGGAGTAGAGTTTCGGTGATCGCCTGGGTTGGCTTTCATAATGTCTCTCCTCTTGTACTTGGCTGAAGTTTCTTTCGTATTGGTCTCTAGTAGATTCCAGGTGGCCCTTGCTCATGTGACTGTAGTCTTTGGAGACAACTGTTGGACCTTGGCTTTTGTGCTCAACCTTCTCTGATTTGTTGGCTTGGAACTCTTTCAGAAGATGACACAGCTTGTCCTTCAGGAAGTTGGCCTCTTCCACATTCTCAATTTGTATGTTGTTCAACACATCCAAAACACTGCCTGTGTCTGGAGTCTGTGTCCGTGTCATCTCAGCTCTGGAGCTTGTCCCCTGGTAGACACCCTGTGGCTTGGCAAAGGTTTCCTGCCGTGGTCTATTAGAGTCATCAACACGTATTATTTTAACCACATCCATCTCCTGGTCTGTGGCATCAGAGAACCGGCTCTTCTTCTTCCTCTTCTCAGGGTACTTGTTACTAACTGTGGCCCCAGACAGAAATTGTCTGAAAGGTTCTGGGATCTCAGACCTCACTCTGCTGCCCTCTGCTGGCCTCTGAAGGGGTGCTCTGCTGGCCTCTGCTGGCCTCTGAAGGGGTGCTCTGCTGACCGTTGCTGGCCTCTGAGGGGGTGCTCTGCTGGCCTCGAAGCTCTTTCCCCTTCCCTCCTGACGAATGGCCTTAACTAGGTCTAACAAATGGTCTCTACTGTGTTGACCACCCTCTTCCATTGGCACTGTGAACCTATTCTTGTCTGCCCCCCATTCCCCAGCTGCTGGCCAGAGTGCCTCCTTTGAATAGCCCCTCCCATTTGGATCCCTGTCACGAGTCCGCCGATGAGGGTCAGATTCTGAGTAGGCTAGCTCATCAGGTTGCCCCTTAGGGAAAGCCCTGTGCTTCGCATCTTCTTTGATGAAGCCTCTTCTATTGGCAGATTCAGAGTAAGGGTCTTCAGGAATAGCCCCACGTTGGGCGCCAATGGTCTGCACTTCTTCGGTTCGGACATGGAGGGATGACGTAGCTCTCCCGTCTCTATCTCTCCACTCGGTAGCGCCTTGGAGGGCCCACCCAAGCGCAGTCTTAACAGCCATCGGGCAGCCTCGTGGTCCTCTCAGCGGAGGACGGAGCGACACGATCAGTGCAGCGTTGTCCGAGCCGATGAGAAGGGTTGGCTCCGCTCCTTCTATCGGATGTAGGTCTACTCGCCGTAGGTGGGAATATCTTGCGCGTAATCTCTCCAGGGGGTAGTCGTAGCGGGAGAGCGCTAGCTGGTCTGCGGTGAAGACATTCCGAAGCCGATATCTGTCCGACGGCCGCCCCGCCGGGGAGATAGAGAAGTTGATTCTCGCCCCGGTGACCTCTTTAAGGTCGCGACGTATCGTGCGCAGAGTCAGCTTCTCCTCAGTCCCTTGGAGCCCCAACTGGCGCACTGCCCCCTGGAGAAGGATGGTCCGTTCCGACCCGTCGTCTAGAACGGCGTACGTGTCGTACACAGCGTTGTTGTGGTGAAGTCGGACCTTCACCACCTTCAGTAGGACCTTGGAGCCGCTGCTCTGGGTTGGGTCTAGATAGTAGACAGGTGTTTCCTCTTCCGGTGCGCTACCGGACCTAGGGCTTCTGGTGCCCTCCGTGGACCTGGCGAGGGAGACCTCGTGTAGGATGTTGAGGTGGACCTCCTCACAGCGGTTGCACTTTCTCCTCAAGGTGCAGTTCTTAGCCAGATGGTCGCGCCCACAGTTCCAGCACCTCTTGTTCTCCTCGAGCCACCTCTGCTTGGCCTCGGTACTCAGGTTGTTGAAGTCACTGCACTCATTGAACCAGTGCTCGCTGGTGCAGTACGGACATGGCGGTGGACCTCTCCGTCCCCTTTGAGGGGGTTGAGAGGAATCCTTTCCTTCAGGTCGGGCTTTCCTCTCTCTCCGAGGCTCCTCCTCCGTGTGCAGCACTCCTACTGGGCGTCCTCTGTTCGAGCTCGGCCTGTCCCAGCGGTCTCCCTTCTCCCTCTCCTTCTTCGGCTCAGCGTAACCCATGGCGTCTACGTTGGTGTCATGCACTTCCTCCAGTAGGAACTCCGCGAAGGCAGCCATGCTCAGACCCAACTTCCCGGGGTTACGAACGCGCTGCTGTCGCCGGAACCTCTCCTGCCGGAAGCGTGGGATCTTGCGGAGCAGCCGCTCTACGTTGGAGGTGCTGTTGATCTCGCTGGCGCCAGCTGGGCCCTGCGTCTTCAGCATTCCAACCAAGGTGTGCACGCGGAGCGCGAAGTCATCCAGCGCCCGTTCATCCTTGATGGGGGCCTGCTGTTCGAGGGCTTGCAGTTCAGCAAGGGCGTGGTTCCAGGGACGACCGTAGCGGGCATCCAAGTCGGCGAGCGCTCTGGTGTAAGGTGTCGGTGCGGAGGCATGGGCCAGAACCATGTTGTGGGCTCTGGGGTTCCTCACATGCTGAAGGAGAATCGCATATTTGTAGGACTCTGAGCAGGAGTCGTCCAAGAGCGTGTCTAGGCAGATGCGTAGTTCCACATACTGGCTCCTGTCCTCGTCCTTGAAGAAGGGGAACTTGGGTCCCTCCACCTGGGGAAACATCCTGTAGTGGATGATCGGGGCTGGAGTGACGGTCTGGGTGTCCGGCCTGCATGCATTTTGGTTCACTGGAGGACCTAGGGGTGTGCTACGCTCTTGGGAAATGGCTCCCCTCCCGGGCAGCGACGCTGGCTCCCTCTGGGCCGCGTAGCGGTCGGGTCCCTGGTCCTCTTCCTTCAAGGTGGTCAGCTGGGCCTGTAGTTGGACAGTCATGGCGGGGGTCATGGAGCCATCGGCGGGGGGTTCAGGAGATGGCACTCGAGAGGGCCGTGCGGATGATGCTCTGGAGCTACGGGCCGACGGAGCTCTGCTGATGCACACGTCGCGCATGGTCTGCATCACTTCCTCCATCTTCTCCGCGTGCAGTTGCTCTCTCGCCATCTGCCTCTCCGCCGCGCGTTCCGCCCCCTCCATCTGGAGGCGCTCGCGCTCGAAATGGATGCGTTCCCTCTCTAACGCCTCCTGGCGCTGTCTCTCCGCCGCACGTTCCCTCTCTAACGCCTCCTGGCGCTGTCTCTCCGCCGCACGTTCCGCTCCTTCCATCTGGAGGCGTTCACGCTCGAACTGGAGGCGTTCCCGCTCGAACGCCATCTCGGCCTGTTGGCGCATACATTCTGACAGCGCGGCACTACTCCCTCTGGAGTGCATGCTATCCGCCCCAGAGGCAGAACTGCCCACGGAAACCCTGGACCGGGAGGAAGCCACTGAACGGCAGGAGCTAGGTCTCGAGCGCGCCGTACTGGGAGGCAGATCGTTAAGGCTGAGGCCCTCCCTCTTCCGCCCGCAGGCGCTGTCAGACCGGGCCTCTCCTTCTTGCTCTTCCGTTTCTACGGCAAAACCCTGCTGTTCTGCCATCTCATCCTCAGGCTGGTGCTCTTTGATGGCTGTCTCGGTGCTAGCCACCCGCGCGCCGGCGGACACCTCGGCCTCTCCGACCACTGTATCCCGTGGAGTGCGCTCCTCACTACCACTCAGTGAGCTTTCGTGCTCAAGCTCATACTCTTGTAACCTCGGAGGCAACCGCGGGACTCTCTGTGGTCGTGGCTCTGGCTCAGGGGGCGGAGAAGGGGGGGTAACTGTCTTGTCTGGTTGGCTGCGCTCAGCCATGCTATCACTACACAACCTATCCGGCTCGAAGGACCAATTGTAACCAGGGAGTAGCTAAAGGACTGTAGAATTTAGGAAGGGCTGGTTATCTAACTAACTCTGAGCTAAATAGGCAGTGTAGGAGGATAGAGGCAGGGGGCGCCAGCAAACCTTTAGACTAGCATTACTAGCGTTAGCATTAGCATTAGCATTAGCATTAGCATTAGCATTAACATTAGCTAACAGACGACTAAACACACAGCAACGGTATCCCATATGAACAAACACATTTATTTATACAAATTATATACACATCCCAAATATACTCCCTCCCCGCCGGCCACACACACACTCCCTCACTCACTCACACACAGTACCTCGCCTGGAAAGGCTTAGAGTCCCGGACTGAGAATGAGCGCGTTGAGGCCTGGTTGGAGCTCGCATGTGCTTCGAGGAAGGCCTCAGACAAGGGGGGGGAAGGGACGTTGCAACTCGAAGGGAAAGGGGCTTCTTCGTAGTCAACGACGAGGTTGGTGAATGGCTCAGGTCCGGTGGTCCACGGTCAGCTCCGGTGGTGTCGGCGGTCGGTCGCAATCCACCTCGTGGAGGCGACGGCTCTGTCCAGCTTGGGTCTCGCTATGCGCCAACGTTAGCAGCCGGCGGCTAGCAAGGCTGGCTAACGGGGACACAGCTAAACGGGGCTAGCGCTGCCAACTCAACAAACTCCGAACTCCCGCGGTGCTGCGGGTAGCCCGTGCTTCACTACTAACAGTCAATGTTAAAGGCAGGTCTCGAAATGACTCGTGTTGTCTTCGGTCTCAGCACCGTGTGCGTTTACTGATCCACCATCTTTGTCTCACATTCGGTTCCTTCTGCTTCTTCTTCACTCTCGTCACTCTCAGACCACAGACCACTTCCGTCGCTATATATACACCAACCGAACATACATCCGGTCACGTACGCCAATCATACATCCGGTCACGTACGCCAATCAAAACCACGCCCACTAATCCGGCGCTTGCACAATACTAAACAAATCTAAGACAGAACTTATACAATTACAATAACAATACATACACCTTCATGAGAAACGTACATGAATAGTATGGAAAATAATAAAGGAAATAACAGGGGCAAAATAGGGCTGATTTGGGGAAACTAACTGGCTCTAAATTGTGGGCCTTCATAACAATACTGTTCTTTCATTTGGTTACCAAATGGTGTGTATGGATTTAGACTAATGTCATTTTTTTTCTTTTTTACTGTGGACTCTGGAATTGTAGGAACCCAGGAGGAAAGGAATACTACATACTGTAGATAGTATGAACAGCCTCACCACGGATGACATTGTGCAGAGGATAATCAAGAACAGGTAAGGGAAGGAGACTGTGAGCCCAACCGGTTTGTAGTAGGTTGTGAGATTAGTTCGGCTGCAACATGTCCAAATGCTATGTACGGAACCTTTAAGATCTATTCTTTATATTTTAGAATACTACTGTGTTACAGTGCCTAAGAAAATCCATTGGGCAAAATAGTCATTTTGACTCAAGACTTCATGCTATCTTCCCCATTGCATCCCAGACTGTTGTTTGAGGCAAGGAACCAGAAGAAGGAGGCCAAGGAGATGGCAGTGATCCAGGCCATGAAGCGACGAGAGGAGGAGAAGGCCAAGGAGAGAGTCCAGGCTGTGCTGTAGAAGGGCCCCAACCAAGCACACCATCAATCAGGGTCGCCTGAGACTGACAAACCCAACACATCTACCCCCAATGCAGTCAACACCCTCCACACACTGTCCTTACCAACAGAAGCCCATACAGCCAACCTGCCATTTGAACATAATGTGCAGTTCTGTTGTGGGCTCAGATGGTAATGTGGAGGTGGGGATGTTTTATGTCATGTCATTCCTTTTATTTCACCAAACACCCATACAGACCTCTCACTGTCTCCCCTCCCCTCCCCGAGTTACAGTACAGAGCATGGATGCCTAGGAGGAAGATGTATGTGTCTTTACAAGACTAAATGTCTTCAAGTACTTAACATTCCTCAATATGACTTCTCTGGGTTAATTGAGCTTGTAAAATGGAAGAATTTCAAACATGGGCATTTTTTCAACTTAGCAGGTAGGACTGGGGATATAGGGGGCAAGTGAGTAAGTTGAGGTTTGTTGGTCGAGGATTGGAGTTGTTGCCTTGGTGGCAAACCACCTCTGCTCCTTATGGGGCGATTATGAAGCATTCAACATTTTGTTGTCATTGCTGGGGGACTGTTGCTGCTGTCCACACTGCAATGGACGTATCCCCCCAACACTTACAGTCTATCTAATCTATCTCTGTATATATGTACTGTATGTATCTATTATAAATTAATAACAGGCTCTCTAGAAATGCTGAAACCACTACCTAGAGGTGTAGGTGCTTTAGGTAAAATGTCCGATCCCTGTGGAAGCATCCTATTGGCTGATTTACCTTAGACAAGCAGAGGCCATTGATGATTGATTGATTTAATTTCAATCAAAAAATCATTGTTGGGATGGAATGTAAAGAATACTGTCATATAATATAATAATACAGTAGTTATTTAAAGACTCACCAATTGATCAGAGCCTTTCTCCTCATCATCAAGTAGACTTACCTTCCCACTAGTGTAAATCAGCCTGTAGAGATGGAACAGAAACAGTATTGAATATCAGGTGGGCCAACCTATGGGACCTCATGTACATAACGCACAGACTGGACTGGAGCCCATTAGAACTATTATACTGTATGTTATTGACAGAAGAGTTATTTACCCTAAATGCACACTATGGCCCATTGCCCTGCCTCTGAGAGCAATTCTTGTTTTAGCCACAAAGGGTCACTATTGCTTTTTAAATAAATAAATCCTTGTCCTTGCACATTCTGATAGAGCACTATAGAGTTTTAACATTTTAATTGCTAATCGTAATTTATGAGCTTTTAGAAGATTGGTCGGTGCTGTTGACTTAACCTATAATGACCTTTTACCGTCATGATCAAAAGTCTTCATAAAACCACTGCACATTGGAGAGGTTATCATCATTTCAAAATGTAATCGGATTAAATACTATATTTTTCATAGATGTATATTTTGCAGACCAGCTCTACAGTAACAATGGTTGGTTTCATATGTTTCAAAAAACCATAGGCCTATAAAACGGTGTCTGTCAGTAAAGTTGGAATGCATTCAGTGTAGGCTATCCTGTGTATGTTATTGACAATTCTGATCTTCTAAAAGACAAACGCTGTGGAATTTGGTACAGTATATTATCATTGTCAATAATAACAACTTCATCTGAACAACTGTGTTTGTCATCTTGTTATCTCTTGCATTTATGTATGCGTGGGGGTAATCCAGTCATTCAAATGTTTACTATATTTATCCTTTATGTATTTATTCTTGGACGAATAGTTATCCAGTTCTGCGTTTAAAATGTTTGTTGTTTTTTCTGGTCAAGATTGGCATTTACAGGGAGGGAAGGAATGACACTGACTTCACCACACTGCATTGTCATTTATAAAAAGTAAGATCATGTTTTGGACATTACTCGACCTTCAGCTGAAATGATGGCATCACATCCATATGAATCACCTCACACTGAGACATCGGTAAATGTCAGCTCATTCAAGTAACACCATTTATGGCAGACCTACCTGTACCTGCACACGGCGGCAACTCTGAGCGTGAGGTCCAAGGCCTGTGGACATTCACATTAGCTAATAGCCTTCTAAACCGTCTAAAACATTTGACAAATAACCTCTTTAAGGTAGGAGTGGGCTATAAATGGGTCATTTTTTGTTTTGCTTAGGTCTTAGTTTTTTTTGTATTCCATTCCACAAATGTTGTCATTTCATGTTGAGATAGGTCAAATGGAATACAAAAAAACTGAGACCTAATAAAAATAACAAAACAATTGTGTTTGACCTCTGTATAGCCCACTCCTATTAAAGAAACAGGAAAGTCCAGACAATTCACAGGTGAATCCTTTGCTCGCTAATTGCAACAGGTGTTTTGAGTTCAACAATTAGCAACGCCACTTGACATACAAAGGCATTCCATTGCTACACGTTCTAGTTCTCTCTCATTTCCCTTTCCATCTCTTGATGAATTTCAAACAAAAGTCTCAAGTTAATAGTGAATATACTGCAAAGTCTCACAGAAAGACAACTATGTTTCGATTTATTAGTGTTTTGCCAGCCCCTCTGCAGGTAGGCTATCTGGAAGTCTTGTTATTGCTGTATTTTTACTTGCTTTCAAAAAACAAAAAGTGGAATATTACTGTGAGTTAGGTCTACAGTCTGTCTGTGAACAGTATATAATAGTTTCATAAGGGCTGCTATAAATGTTTTAGCATGTACCATGATAAATCACCCATGTGTAAATCATTATAATCTGATGATAGTATACCATTTGTAAGGGTTGTTAAATAGATCCACAAGATGTCTTATTTAAGCAAAATATGCAATCATAATGCACTATAAACAGGTAGCTCATGTGTTCCAAGGACACTTCTTTGTTTTGACTCTAGACATGCGTGAGAAAGTGTCTTCATCCAGACATTACTGAGGAGGAGAAAAAGGCTAAAAGTCAGAGCTCTAAGATCGAGCGAGATCTATTTGAACAAGCCAAGAATGAATTAAACGTGGTAAAAATCCTGATGCTTGGTAAGTTTGTGTGCCTCTCTTGCAAAACGATGTTATTGAACCTGTTAATCCGATCGTCAAAGGTCTAGTTGTAATGTAACCATGGCCACTGTCTGCTCCCTAAGAATAGGTGCTGCGGAGAGTGGGAAGAGTACCTTGGTCAAGCAGATAAAGATCATCCACAGTCATGGCTTCTCCAAGCAGGAGCTTATCAGCTTCAAGGTATGACCAGGCTCTTAGCACTGTGGAGTACTACCTTGTTCTGTGCCATATTATGGCATTGTCTCCATGTTATAAAGAACCAAGACACAAGTCCTCAGCTGGCCTTTAGCTAAAAAAAGAAACAAAAACACTGACGCTGAAAAAAAGTGTTTAAATTATATACAGTATCAACATGTGCTGAAATGTATACTACATGATGAATGATGTACTGTAGCATGAGTTTGGACTGGCAGACCAGCATCTCCGACAAGCCATTTTAGGGAAATCCCTCTGTTAAGATGGTTTTCCTGATCTCCTGCTGTGGCGTGTCAGGCCTCAAGCTGTGAGCGGAGCCTTGATTATGATGTGTTTTGCCTGGTTTCAAAAGGAAGCTGGGAATATAAAAAGCACCCAGGAGAGGGAAGAAGTCAATGATTGGTGTAAAGGAGGGAATAAATGATTGGAATGCTCTCTCTGATGTTTACCAGTAATCTTAGGGGTTTGGGCTGGAAAGGGCATCTTATTGCACTACACTAGGGATTGGGGAGGGAGTGTGTTTCTGAGGATTGGTGAAGGTTATTTTCACCCTCTGGGAGCATAGTTTCAAAGAAGAAGAACAGGTTGTTGAAGATTATGTCAATAGATGAAGGTCTACTGCCAGAACATCCTAACCATTCGGATGGTTTCACCAGTATTACTGGTTCAGTATGCATTTTTGAGCCGATCCAGTGTTTAGTCAGTTAAAGCTGCTCCCTCCAGCCTGCAGTTCTGGACAACCTGCTGACCTCTATGAAGTTTGTGCTGCGAGGCATGGGGATGCTGAGGATTAACCTGGCTAACAAGAAGAACAAGGTGAGGAGACATGCCGACAGGTATCAGGTGGGCCAACCAAGACTGTAGCAAGTCTATGTGGATGATGTCCTCCTCTTTAGAATTCTGTAGAATTCTGGTTTTACACTAGATGGCAGGCTTGACCTGGCCTAATGCTTAACCAGGAGGGCACGTTGCCCAGCTCCTGTGCTGGAGGGGCAAAGTATACTAGTTTTCATCTTTTTAAATCTGAGACTTTTGATTAGTTTTTTGCCCACACCTGATTGCAATCAACATTTGATCAATTTTAGCTCCATGTAGGACTTAAGGTAATGCCCCTCTCTCATTCTCACCTCCTCAACCTCATGTGCATGGAGCTTCACATTTGATCTGATTATAGATGTTTTACTGTTTCATCAGGAGACAATAAACTGTCCTTATTGTCCCCAGGTCCATGCCCGCTCCATCCTGTCGTGCAGCCAGTGTTTCGGCCAGGACCAGGAGCTGCTCCCGTTTGTGGCCCATGCCTTCTGTGCCCTCTGGGCCGACCAGGGTGTGCGTACAGCCACAGCCCGAGGCCACGTGTTTGAGCTCAATGATTCAGCGCCCTAGTGAGTACCTTAAATGTTATCGCACCATTCCACCCAACCAGACTGGCCACGAATGGTCCAGAGAGGGCCCACCATGAATACAATGTGATTGGATTGCTGCTTAGGATACATTGCTTCCAGAAAATGACTCTCCGGACATTGGCTGCGTTGGCCATTAATTGCATCCACAGTAAGAATTGAAATTGATTCATTGCACGTTAACATTGGTTGTGAATGTCCTGGTCAACTCCTTGTGGGGGCTGAAACCGACGATGATTACATTCTAAATGTTTTAATGCAAGTAATTGTGTGTATAGTGAGTGAACAGTATGTGAGAGTGGTAAAGGGGTTTGTGTGTAAAGGGGGGTTATGATAGGAATAATTTGCCAAATGGCCTGCACTGGCTGCATTGAACCATGACTGCAGTCATGTGCTCTGTGTCATAGCAAGTTTGAAGTTTTAATTTACTCACCAGGGGTAAAGGAGGAGTCAGAATGAGTGCTGTGTGCCCAATAGCTCTGTACTCTGGGGTAGTTTTCTAGTCAACCATAGATAGTTTGTATGCGTTTTGTTTTGGAGATTTTTTTTCCACACATCCAAAGGCCATTGGGTCTGTCCTCTCTTGGTCTGCCCGGTGTGTCATCCACTTGTCGGTTGATCAGCTGGGTTTTGAACCATGGGATTGGTAAAGCGTCCTTGGGAGTGATGCAATTGGGGCCCTCATGCGAAGCGTGTCGCTTTTTATGACACTTTGTTGAAGGTGTCATCACCCTAATTTGTCCTCTCTTTATGCCTCGTTTCAGGGACATTACCGTTGATGAATGCTGCTGTTCAGCTATCAAGTGAAGTGTGGATAATGGTTTACATTTTGGATTTGCATTAGCTTTTTTGCTATGCTCTCTTTAGTAATACTGCTATGAGTGCAATGCATGAGCTTTCTTTGATTTATTTTCTCCAGAGATCATTGTGCAAGTGAGCCATGGAAATGCAGATGGAGAGAGAAAGGAAGCGATGGTTGGGGGAGGATGCTCTTATCTGTTAACCAACAGGTGCTGGATCCTGACATGTTGGGTCTGGGGGAGGGAGATGAGTCCATGACAGCTCCGTTATCGGAACTCAATAAAGTGTTTTTTTTGCGCAGAGCTGGAGGCTGGTGACATTTTGGATTACAACTCCTAGAGCTCTTCCCCTGTCCTCAATCTTGTTAGACCTCCCATTTGTATTGATCTCAGCCATAGCTCGTGACACACTTTTGACTTCCTCTGGATTCAAAAGTCAAAAAGAGTACATTTGAAAATGGATGAATGTACATCTTTCTAAGAAGAATAACACAATTAGTTGTATACCGTTTCTTTTGTTGCAGAAAAGACCGGGTAATTTAGAACTCTCTCCTTGTATTTATTTACAGTTAACACTGAGAACGAAAGAATGAAAAGAAAAGAATACCAGCCAGCTCAATGCTTGGATAGAGGGAGTTGCTTGTTCAGTCAGTCCCCCTCACTTCAGAGCTCCATTGCTAGATCCCAATCCTGTAAGACAGCAGCCCGGCAGAAGATAGCGGGGGGTACAGGTGTCGTCGCCAGACCCCAGCTCCATCTCCCCACTCCTCTGCAACCTCTCTGTTTGATGGTGCCAGGCCGTATCAACCCCCTGCTAGTGCTGAGGCTACCTCCAGTCCCTCCTCCTGTAGTTTGGGCCTGTGTAACCCACTGCAACACCATCATGACCTGGACATGCTGATGTGGCTCTCTCTGCAGCAGTCCTAATGGAACAGTGACAGAGAGAGAGAGAGCCTGGAGTGGGCGGATGTGGGAGTGGGAGGGGAGATGAGATTGAACTGGACTGGAATGTCACCGATTCCTGGCTTGAGGAGGTGCATAGCAGGCGTGCAGGGGTTGGTGGGAGTCTTGCACGCTGTAGGTATCTGATTACTGCTAGACACTGTTGTGCACCGTGTCATCTGGTATCTGTTGCTTTGCCAACATGTTAATTGCTCTTAATTATGAGAGGTCAGCTCCAATATGGCTACTGTTGTGCCTCCCCTGCACATTCACACAACACTTAGGCAGATAATTCGTTTTTGCCTTTTTAATGTTTCACATCTACATTTGTTGTCCTATGAAAAGGGTTGTTTTATGTGTTGTTAATAGTCATAGTTTTTGTTAAATTGTTTTGTTTTCATTAAATGGAGTTTTTGCTTTTAGAGCTTTGGCTGCAACTACATTATGCTAATGAAGTATTTTACACTAAACCCAACTGTCATCACAATTGCAAATTTAGAGCCATGTCATTTCCCAGAAGCTTGTCGCTGCACTGATCCACAGTTCAAATGGCGCTGTGGACACTATGGATGAATTGAGTTTCCCTGTAACACAAAGCACCCCTATTGAGAGGATCTTAGTGAGCGTTCAGTATTCAAATAAACCTCTAGTCCCATGGTGCTCGGACCTGCCTACTGAGCAGGTCCCAGCTAATGGGCACCTCTGTCCACTAATGAGCACCACTGTCTGAGCTCATGCATTCTCTCATATTCTCCCGGTTGATGTATTCCACTGTAGATCTCTCTTTTCACAAGTGGAAGAAACATCAATCAAAAGCACCCATTCAATAGCAACTATTTACTTTATTATGCACTGAGAACAATGTTTGCTCCAATCCATATTCAAATAAACTCCTCAAAAAAAGTTCGGAAACGTTATTCCTCCCCTTTAATAATACCAATTGGTATTGTATTTTAAATCGTTGGAAAGCCTGATTAGTCACCTTTACAACGAGGTACAACTTGTAAGGATCATGCGTGGAATGAGCAATACAGCTAAAAGTGACCCCCCAAAAATGATGAGACCCACTCTTTTTAGTTTGATGGTAATGACTACAGAAGTAAACCACCCTGCCTCCTCATGAGTTCTTTGGTTGTTAAAATCGACTTTGACCCTCAGAGGCAGGTACGCTTGTTTTTAACAATGATGAAACAATGACCTGTGTCACCAAGACCCAGAGCTTCACTGGTGTACCCGGCAGGATCTTTCATAAACACATTTCATGTGTTTGGCTAAATCCCCTGCAATATTCTTCTGCTGGTATGATGTTACATTTGTGATGAATATCCCTTAAATCATTTATACACAATGTCAAAAGCCTGCCATTGTTTGTTTTGACGGTCCCTCTGGTTTTCTCTGCCTTTGCAGTTTCTTTGAGAATTTGAGTCGGATCATCGCTCCCAACTACATTCCCACAGAGACCGATGTATTGAGGGTGCGGGTGCGTACCTGTGGAATCATCGAGACTCAATTTCGAGTCAATCAAATGGTTTTTAGGTAAGATGTAGAGTCTCCAAAATCACCATTTTGTCTTCAGCTGCATCTTTCACTTCGCTGTAACTCTTAAGAATGAATTTTCATAACCCACAGTTTTCTGCTTTTTCAAAAATCGATTATGGTTGCCTTGGTTCATTGTATATTTTCCGAAGCACTCTTGATATCATTTGTTCAGTAAGGAAATGGATATGAGTTGGAATCAAATCCCCTCACATTTGTGCATCACAGAATATGCAGGCATGAAATATCAATCTCAGTTACACTTTTTGTAGTTTTCTCCTTTGTGAATAATAATATGCAACAATTATTCCCATAAATTCAGTGCAGAGCATTTTAACAATGAACAAGTTGTTGATCCTACACTATCTCATGTATATGGTGTGAAACACAGTTGTCTGTTGAATTCACTTCAGTATTTCAACACGGCCAATAATTTTTCTGTAGACATAATGCATGATATTCTAGAGGGGGTTGGTCAGTTTGAAGTGAAACTTGTTCTGAGTATGAGCCCAACTTTCCGCACCAGCCAAAATCATTAGTTGTATTTGTCTTTGCTCATCAATACTGTTTAATCTTTGTGTTGTGATTTCTTTGACCACGTAACAAGTAAAACTGGTTCAGTTTAGCTCCTGTTAGACTGCAAGTCTCTGAGTTGATTAAGTTGACAGTCAAATTGTATGCTGCTTTTGGGATGGCTGCCCTGGTGATGGCGCGCAGATCTGTACTTTTGAGGGCCCTGCTCACCCTCCCCAAGGGTTGTCTTGGGGAATGCTGATAGGCTACCTCCTCACAGCTGGAGGCGATGCCGCATACTGGGGCATGAATCACACCCATAAAATATTGATGGCATGGCTCTGCAGTTGAAAAATAAGAACAGTAGAAGCCGACTTTTCATTGGCACTTTATTTACAAGCCCCTCCCCAACTCCTAACACACACACACACACACCACCTCCTCCTCAGTTGTCCGATGACGTCAATCAGGCTTTGTGAGTATGAAGGTGACTGAGGAGCCCAGTCATCAATGCACAGCTTGTGCTGCAGTGGCGGCATGTTGTAGAGCTCAGCAGGGGGGGGGGTTGGTCTGTCTCTCCATACGTTGTATCTTCCATTATTTTTTTTTCAACAGAGCTGAAAAAGCCTGTTGCCAGGCCAGGTGGTTTGTTGCCTTTTCTTTCAAGTTACTGGTGTTGATATCACCTTTCTTGAGAGCATCTTTATATTTATTTCCTCTGACCACCTTGGATTCGCTGGCCTGTAGAGAGCTGGGAGAAGAGGACCTGGTGTCATAGGAGGTACTTGGTTATCCTGACACAGCAGCCCATCAGGAGTTGGTGCTGCATTAACATGGCCTCAATGCTGGTGGAATTCGTGTGTGTGTATGCGTGTGTTCAAGGACAACCCCCTGTGTGTATATGTATGTACAATGGCTTCGGAAAGTATTCAGACCCCTTCACTTTTTTTTTTTTTTTAAATGTATTATTTTATTTATTTTTGGCCATTAATCCACACACAATACGCCTTAATGATAAAGCAAAAACATGTTTTTTTAAATGTTTGCAGATTTATTGAAATTGCAATACAGAAATACCTCATGTACATAAGTATTCAGACCCTTTGCTCTTAAAATGAGCTCAAAAGCAAAAATGTCCTCCAAGTCACTCAATAAGTTGAATTGAGTCCATCTGACTGCAAGGATAATAGTTCATGTGATTTCAGAATGAAATGTTTTTATAGGGTCTCTGATTTGCATAGGAATCAATTACACTGTCACTACCAACTCAGCTATTTTCTACAAACTCCCTAGTCCCTGCTGGTGACAAACATACCCATAACATGATGCAGCTACCACTATTCTTCACACCAGGGGGGTATTCCATCAACGTCGCTAAAGGACAATCCAGGCTTATTTTTATAAATCCCACGAGATTCCACCAGGAACCCTGCGGTTACATGGTTGAAGCTTACGCCACCAGGCGCCCCAGAAAGAAATAAATCCAGCCTTGTATATTAAAATAAGCTTGCATTTTCCTTTAGCGACGTTGAAGGAATACCCCCCAGGGATGGTGTGGAAACTGTATTGCAGGTGCTGGATTAGCACTAAAGTTAATGCTTTGTAGTAAAACCAAATAAACAAACCCAATTATACATGAGCAATTATTCCATTAAGGGATTCTTTTTGGCCACTTGGTTATAGACCAATTGTTTAGTATGACTGAGATGATGTCCCATCGACTGTGCTTTTTCCTCTCCACCATTCAACTTTGAGATTTTTTTTAAGCCTCCTCAGGGTATCATTTCTGAGCAGTTTTGTTTCTCTCCATTTGCTCAGTCTGTAATGACAATCTGATCCACACCGTGTAATTTGATTCCTAAGCAAATCAGAGACCGTATAAAAACATTTCACTCTGAATCAACTATTATCCTTACACTCGGATGGACTCAATTCAACTTATAGAGTGACTGGCTGAAGGCATTTTTGCATTTGAGCTGATTTGAGGAGTGTTATAGCAGGTGAATGCTTAATGACTCAAAACATGTCAGTGTTTCATTTGTAATTACTTCGTAAATATTAACAAATTAATTTACACTAAGATATTGTATAGATCCATGGGAAAAAAACACAAGTTAAATCTATTTTAATGTCAGGTTGTAACACTACCAAATGTAGAAAAATTCCAGTAAGGTGAATACTTGACATGTGAATCCAGTCAATACTATATATATATATATATATATATATATATACATATTATATGAGACCCACTCTTTTTAGTTTGATGGTAATGACTACAAGTAAACCACCCTGCCTCATCATGAGTTCTTTGGTTGTTAAAATCGACTTTGACCCTCAGAGGCAGGTACGCTTGTTTCTAACAATGATGAAACAATGACCTGTGTCACCAAGACCCAGAGCTTCACTGGTGTACCTGGCAGGATCTTTCATAAACACATTTCATGTGTTTGGCTAAATGGTACATGATTGATGACTCTTGATATGTTCCCTTTCACCTAACTTATCTCAGACCATGTTTTCATCTGCAACCTATTTTTTTGTGTCTGTTGATAGGATTTATGATGTGGGGGGCCAAAGGACAGAGAGGAGGAAGTGGCTCAGCTACTTTGACTCTGTCCGGGCTGTGCTCTTTGTGGTGGCGCTCAGTGGCTATGACATGACTCTGATGGAGGACCCCTCTAAGGTAAAACATACATTTACCAGTAAAACATCTGTTTGAAAGCTACTGGAGGAGGAGGAGGAGGAGGAGGTTTCATACAACACTGTATATGGTAATGTGCATGAAATCAATGTGAAGAAACCAATGATGTCCTTGTAAACGACTAAATGTTATGCCACCAGAAATACGGTCTTGTCCTGACGTCTAGACATTTGCTGTTTTATCAGACATGTCACTGGGTATATATTGTCTGTACTTGATTAACTGTGCATTGTTTTTTGTTTTAATGTGCTTCTCTTGCCCTGTTATTTCTTTCTCCTCACTCCATTGTTTCTCTCTGTCACTGTAGAACCAGCTCCAAGAGAGCCTTGAACTCTTTAATTCCATCTGCACCAATACAGTTTTTGGAAGTACGTCATTGGTAAGTTTTTACTTGAGTATTGTCTTACACCACCCACTCAAACACCTTACTTGTACAACACGGTCTCCACTGACTGCTTCTCTTAAAGATGACCTGCAGTTGGGCCTGTAAACAATGGTTGTCCTTTGCATCAATGTAACTCCCAGTTAGTTGTGGGAGTGCAGTGCAGTGTGGCGGAGCAGTGTTAAAGATGTTGGGAAGATTACAGCCTCTGGAGCCCCCTCAGTAATCACCTCTACCCAAGCAGCCAGAGCAGAACTAGCTTTGATTGCCTGTGACATGGATAATTGGCATACAAGGCATAATTGCAGGTCATTTCAGTTCACTGCGTTGGCTGGAGGCACTGTTTAAAAAAAGCTATAACAAGCTTGTTTAATTTGTCTTGGTAAGATTGTACTAGTATTTAGGTTGTGGATATGAGTCATTGTTTATTGGTTGCAGTATCGTTTTTATCTGTAGTCTTTAATGACATCACCCAAGCAGTAGGGTGTATAGCCTTTTTCTCCAGCCTCTCTCTTTTTGTGAACAGTACAGGTAAGTGTATTCCTGTCTCTCATACCAGCTAATTACTGATCTATTTGCCACCGTGATTATTCCATAAGGACACCAACTGCAGTTTCGTTCTAATTAACACAATTTTTAGGTGCATGTTTCAGGACACATTTTATACCAGTTGACAGACATTTTCTGCAAATAATTCATGGGGGAAGTTTAAATTGTAAAAAAAAGAAAACTATAACAATTTAAATTACACTTTAAACCTTATCATGGAGTAAAATAGCAATCGTGAAGTGAAAATGTCATTTTTGTTTGGCATTTGTTCAACATTAGGGCAAGTTTGTCTTGAAACATTCCTGTTCATAATGATAATACAATCTCTTTCAGATTCTATTCATGAACAAAATTGACCTCTTTCGAGAGAAGATTTTAAACTCGGGAAGGCACTTGCGACTCCACCTCCCCTGTTACAAAGGTAATCTTGAATAGGTTTTTGTTCACTGACTTTCTTGGTATTTATCCAGCTTTGTTTTCCTTTTGATTTCCTGTACATCTTGGCATGTACAATATATTCCTGATGAATTGCAAATTGCATACATTTCAGAATTGGCCTTTTGATTTAATTGGTTTACTGACTTTAGGGAGCAATCCTTTACATAACTGTCTTTTCATATGCCTCTGAGCTGCCTAAGTTTTATAGTAGTTACCACCTCCAAACTCTCCTCATTATCCTGTACTACCCTGTGGGTGATGGAGAGAAACTGCCCAGTATGTTACTGTTGTTGCAGTAGGATGCTCTGAGCAATAATGGAATTTCATCAGCCACATAACCCACACAATGAACATCTGTACTGTAGAACATTATTCTCCAGTGGGAGAGGCACTATTGTGTTATCTTTGTTTTCCCTGTGTATTTCCCTAAGGGACTGTCTGTGCAGCCATACACTCTGTTTTTACTACCACCACTATAGGCCTGCTGCTGTCTCTCCCTCGTGTGGGAATCAGAGCTCCTTCTTGCCAGGGGTTGACATGGCAGACCATACTACCATTCTGATGCAATGCTGATCATGTTCAATACCTCCACTGGGACCATGAAATCTAGTCATACATATTTCAGGTTTATCCCTGAGAACTGGAAGTCTGGTTGATAAAACATCAGGGGTTGATTCTGATTCAGTTCTCAGTGGAAATAAGGGGATTGTATTTTTCCTTGAGGGTGGGGTGTGGGTCTCTCTCCATGTCAGTGTTTCTCAGTAGGAATAATCAGTTTTTAAATTTAGTTTACTTTTCAGAATTTTGCATGACCTTGATATGAGAAGGTTTCACTCAGCTGTCACTGACCTTCCCTGTATTTGGACCACAAACTTGACGCCACTGTACTCTAATATCTGATTGTGTCATGTAGGACTTGATGAGGGTATGCAACTCAATTTGGGCTGGCTGTTCCAAATGTAAGCCATTGCTTGTCTGTGTGGTTCTTGTAACTTTTGGTCCCCTGCCTGCAGGAGCGGACTGTGATGTGGATGCTGCTGCTCTTCACATCACTGCCATGTTTTTGGCATGCAACACCACCCCTAACAAGCTGGTCTACCACTATACCATCGCCACAGACACGTCCAAAGTCCAGGTTGTCTTACAGGACACCATGGACACAATTGTCAAGGAGAACCTGGAGGCTGTATCTCTGCTCTAAGACCCACTGGGGTCTCAAGTATATTTGTTTTTAGGTTTGTTTAAGTTTTAAGTTTTTTTAACCTATATTCACATACATTGTTATACTGTATGCATTATGTGTGTCAAGTTCAATTTCCAACCCCTTCACTTCCAACAACCTAAAGCTGTTCTCAGTCAATGAACTGCCAGTGATTTTCAAATGAGCCAAGGACTGATCTAGAATGAATTCGGCTACTGGAAATACTTAATTTAGGCTGCCATGATTTGTTGCCGAATTACTTTGATGTTGTGAAATTATTTTTTAATACATTTTAAGAAAATAAAACTATTTATTGCTACTTGGGTATTTCTTATGATGTTAAATATTCAGACTATTCTTAAGCCAAGCTAACTTACATGAGTATTTGTGTTGTGTTGTTTTTTTGTCCACATAATGCCTTTGTACTGGGGAGACAGCAACATTTTAAGTAGGAAATATATCATATAATTATAATACACAAATTGTATGAACAAACTATTTAATGCAATATAAGATGGCTTTATTCATGAAGAACGGTATTTCATTGGTCAATACAGGTATGTACACTGTTATACATTACAGAATACATTGTAAAGTGTTGTAAAGACAAATATAAGTGAAACAAATGTATCTGTTCTGGGGAAACGAATGGTCAAACGGTCGTAAAACCGAAAGAACACTCACAGAAACAATTCAGTTAACGATAGGGTTGTGATAATGGACAATTTCAATGAAACATTCAATGCCATCAGTCCTTTATCAGTCAGTCATCAATGTATCCCCGCTCGTGGTGCTGATCAGGCGTCCACACAGTCCAGTGAGTCCAGCGACACGAATACGTCTGCTTTACATTGGAATACGCCCGTGCCGTCCTGCACAAGTTCACAGCTCTGCAGGTTCGGTGTAATATCTTTGATACAAATAGGCTGTAAAAAGAGAAGTATAAAATATTTCCGTAACGAAACATTGTAATTTGTGTAAAAGAGAGTGTACAATATATGCTCCTATTGCAAAAATAAACTACAATTTGACTTATTTGTAGGCAAACTTATTATGAACAAGATTACATTGATATCCTGTAATGTAATCATAATGCATGTAGTATTCCTGTAATATTCCTGACAACTTTCGGATTTTCGGAACTATTCCGAATTTGGTGAACTGATGTAAAACTCTAATGCTACAGGGTGGTGCTGAATGGACAGCTCCGGCCCTTGTGACCCCATTACATGGCATCTTCTCACAAATCATCCCCATAGAGAAAATACAAAAAACACTAATACACAGTAGTTTTGACAATTCCATGTTGTGTGCGCAATGTATTTTTTGTTGGTTTTACGCACTTGTACGCATGACGTGACAGTGTGTCCAGTGCGTATTACGAATTTAAATAAAGTGACAGTTTTAAAAGCAAATTACCATAGATTTGAGGACCGAGTTCTTTCGACTGCTGGGTTCTGAGAACACGCTGTTTAAGGTAGACTCTCCGCTGTCAGACGCCTCGGGCTCAGCCCTCCTGGTATATGGCGACCTCCGGATACCGGACAGCAAGCCTGACGCTCTGCCCACTGAGTAGTAGCTTGGACCAGCAACTTGCTTGTACCACGCTTCTGTTGGGTTACAAGAAACCAGCATGGATATAACTACGACCACCAAAGCAAGTTTAACGGACCTCTCCATGTCTAACACTGTGTTGCTGCGCTCCTTTTACTTTCTCCCGGTAACTCTCTCCTGGTCACTGAATACTTGGTATATTTTTTCCAAATGTCCTCCCTTATATAGCGACCTCGTCATCGTGATCACATTTCGTCAACTACACTAGAGTGGATGATTCACATTTCCGCATGAGAGAATTCCTGTGTGGATTGATCAGTTTACGCGTCAGAGAGCTAGAGTACGTTTAGTCGGCAGGAGGGGATGGGTGTCATTAAAGATCTGACGTTTAATTTGAACAAAGTGAATTTCTCAGCTTGCATAAACATCACTAAAAGGTCACGGCAGATGAGGTGTACGTCAGGTGTGGTCCCATCAAAGCAGTAACAAAACCAGTTGGTGATATTGTAATGGTTTAGGCTATATTCGAGATAGGGCCAGGATTTATATTCTATTTCTGGATTATTGCCTATTTCCAATGGACTTTATCTTGGAATGTCCTTTCTGGTTGCTTATAATGTATTTTGCCAGTAACTGTATCTTGAGTATGTTCCTTTTCATATTTTCTTCAGAACAACTTGGTGCAAATACCTATCGGTACAGTTGTGTGCCACCATGAATGAATGAATGAATGAATGGTCTTTATTGTCATTGATATAGTACAGGTACCAAACAACGACATTTGGGAGGGGGGGCTCCCCCCCCCCCAAAAAAAAGAAGGGAAAAGAGCTGGTTTACATAAATAAAGGCTATGTACACTATCCACTATACTATACTATACAAATAAAACACTGTGCTGTACTCTATGCTATGCTATACCTATTCTAACATTTCCTATTATCTGAACCTTATGTACCCTAGGGTTGTCATATTGCACATAGTGTTATTGCACATTCATTTAAAGTGTCGCAGTTTGCAGGTTTGAAATGTACACAGTTGTGTTTCAGTATTACACTTGATTTCAATCTAGTAGCTGCCATCAAATATGTGGATAATGGACAATATTACACAACATCTGTCTAGCAAGTAATGCTAAGTGATCCCAATTGTGATGACCACAATAGCAGTTGTGACTTCGACAAGGTTGTGCTGCATTGACAGTCTTGGTCACAACCCCACTCCCTTCGAGGCTCGGCCTCACTGGGTCTGTGATCAAATTGACCTGATTTGGTTATGACAATGACTTGATGTCATCAGGGGAGCCTATAAGCTGCTGCACTCATGTTACATGTCCTACTCATTAAATTGAGGTCCTCAAATGATACAAATTTTCAGAAGCTGTGTATTTAAAACATGTTTTTGTAATATTCATTGTTATTTTATTTATGGTCTTTGTAATCTGCTATAACATATTAGGAATTCTGACTCTCAAGTGAATAACCTTAGTGGGACTGGGGCTCCAGAGATGTGTATTGGACACACACCACACATTTTGGTCACTGGTTCTTCTCATTTTGCTTGGTAAAGGCTAACAAGCGTGAACTTCTATAATGGCCCTTTTTAAAAATATATAGTAAACGACCACATCCCTTCCTCAAATTGAAGAATCTTGGTAACAATCATACTAATGGTATTTAGAAAATAAATCAAGTGGAGCAACAGTCTCTGGAGAATATGCATGAAGCATTGAGACATACTCAAAGCAAAGTGGATTGGTCGACATGGCACAACATTCAATGTTTTTGGTAAAGTTCCATGAGTTACATCAAGTGATGGACTTAACTTACATGTGGCAGTATATGTGTACATACTGTACAGAGTAACTGTACTTGCACTTTTAGAGTTGATATCTGTGACAACATCCAGCGGAAATGGGCTAAAAAAGGGGTCTCAGTGAATCTGACTTGTGTGAACAAATGTCCCAGTGCCCACAACTCATCTGGAGTCTCTTGGTTTAAGAACAACGAGCTCCTAATTGATGGATCCACACTTTACATCAGTGACATATCCTCCATTGGCTCTGGAAACTACCCATGTAGTACAGTAGTTCATACAGTAGTAATACAGTAGTTCTTCAGAAATTGTCTATATTCTTATGCAGAGATTGAGGTTGTGCAGTGATTGAGGCAATGAGAGGTTAAGTAGCTCTAGCATTTGTTGCATCAGGCGTCGTGCTTACAGTGACTTTTATTACCATTAGATACATTTTTACCCTTTCTCTGTATTATTTTACATTTCTTATTAATTATTGTGAATTGTTGTTGCAAGAATGCACTATTTCTCAGTTTCCCAAGTTTCTTTCTCAGTTTTCCAAATTGTTACATATCATATAGCCTTTCAAATATAGCATTCTGCAAGAACAAATTCCCTGAATTGCAGCATCATTTTAGTCCCTTGAACTTTGACCCCTGACTCCCATCAGATGGCCATCCTCCTCCCTGTTTCCCTCAGCCAGGGTGCACGGGGTCAGACGGCAGCTTCTCAAACCTGAAGAGCTTCACTCTTGCCTCAAACACAGAGGAAAGATAGCCAGCCATGGTCACATTCCAGATACACCCCTATCTTACTTGGGTGCATCGGGCAAAGGGCCTGCATATTTCCATCATGGGAGGCAAAGAGTCCACAGTTCACTGTCTTCAGCCTTCATCTATCTCTTTTCTGGACCTGCATTGCTCTCTTCCTTCATAGGTCCAGACAGCCCACTCCCCTGCCTCTTCCATGTCACTTCCCCTCTCTTGGTGGCCTCTGCTGCTAATCCCTTCTCGGGCTCAATCTATTCTCTTCACTTCCTCCTCTTCCCCCATAGACCTAAGTTCTCTGTTCCATTCAACCCACCAGGAGCTCTTGCCCAGGAAGACGCTGTACTGTAGCATTCCTCAGTTTTTGTATTGGTGATGATGGTGACAGCACTGATGGCCCAGCTGCTGTTTGTGTCATTAGGAGTGCTGATCTTTCAGTAATGCTGCCCCCTGGTGGGAATCTGAGAGCACAGCAACCTGAAGCCTCTGTGTTGAGCCGTAGTCATTCCACTCAAGTTTCAGGTTTCAGTTTCAAATTCACAAGAATAAGAAAGTAAACTTTGTAGGTTTCGATTCCTGACATTGCAGCACAAGACAATAAGGCAATAGGTATAATTCAAGATAATACAAAAAGTGACAATAGTACAGAGTGACATGATATGACAAATAAGATTATTTACAATTAGCAGTATCTTGCCATTAAGGGTTAGGGTTAGTCATATCACGACTAGTTAGTATCTGGCCCAGAATATCACCCTATTTCAATGAAAGATTTTTTCTTGTTGAAATAGGGTGACATTCTGGGCCAGATCTGACTAATCATGATATGACTTGATCTGGCTGCTTTTGGGGTCCATCCATGCTGCTCTTTTTCAAGCTGAAGAAATTATCAAAATGATTTTTGTTAACACATTTTCAAACAGCTTGTAACAAATTATGTTTCTGATGTTACACAATAAGTGCTGGTCGGAAATGTTTTTATTTTAACCTTGATTACAACCATTTAGTTATTTCAGTGGCAATGTCTTTTTCTGTAAAATTTATTTTAGTTGAAATAGGGTGATATTCTGGGCCAGATACTAACTAGTTGTGATATGACTTGATCTGGCCGTTATTGGGATGGCCTGAATTCGTCTGTGCTGATCTCTCTCAAGGTGAACAAATTATCAAAATGAGTTTTGTGACACTCGATGGTAAAGTCTTTTTTCCTAAGATTTTTCTTAGTTGAAATAGGGTGATATTCTGGGTCAGATCGGACTAGTCATGATATAATTTGATCTGGCCACTATCAGGGTCTGTCCATGCTGCTCTCTTTCAAGCTGAAGAAATTATCAAAATGAGTTTTGTTAACACGTTTTCAAACAGCTTGTAAATCAGTGCCAATTATGTTTCTGATGTTACACAATAAGTGCTGGTCTGAAAAATAGTTATTTTAAGCTCGATTACAACCATTTAGTTATTTCAGTGGCAAAGTATATTTCTGTAAAACATTTTTTTTGTTGAAATAGGGTGATATTGTGGGCCAGATACTAACTAGTTGTGATATTTCATGATCTGGCCGTTATTGGGCTGGTCCGAATTCGTCCAGGTCCGTCGGTGCTTGCTGGGTAGTAAGGTGACTGTGAGCTTAAGCTTAGGTAGTCCGTATGCATGGGATGTGCTTGTGGATGATAGTCAATTGTCTACAGTGGGCTTGTTCATGAGCCTGATTGTCTGGGGGAAGTAGCTATTGGTTACCTTTAGATACCTAAGGCCTTTAGGCCTTGAGGCTCCGGAAGGGGCAACACATGGCGTTACCCTGAGAGCAGCACGTAGGCACTTGCTGTGGTGGGGTCAAAGATCAACTCACAATCATCTGGGACTGGACCATTGGATAGATTAACATGATTATCATTGTTGACTATTGGACACAGAGCAGGGCAACAGTCTTACAATACAAGTCAGTGGTTAAGAGTTGCTGATATCATAAAGATTACGTCAGATTAACATAAATAATTAATAAAATCATAAATGACACCATGCTTGTTACTATACACAGCACACAATATGCCTATGATCCCTATACGTCATATTTTTGTATAGAAGACCTTGAGAGAATCACCTGATAATCCACTTTTCATGAGCTCAGATCAGCTCATACTAGCAGGATCATGGCAATTGGATGAGCTTTAAACAACATCCCTGCAAGGAAGGATACAAAAATCAAACTGTAATCTTTGGTCATCATGGAGAAATGTTTCTTATATCCATTTACCTAGTCAGTGATTATTCAATTGTAGGTTAATTAAAATTACTTTGTTTCCTTCTTCTGAGGATTAATCTAAATTGACCACAATATGATCCACATCTTTAATATCTCTTTGCATCAGGCTTCCAGTAAAAAATACATTGGACGGGTAAGTGGGCCACAGACAGGCTGAGTCACAGTGATAGCAGAGAAACTTCTGGAACCTGGACAAGCATTCCCTGGATGTATGGGGAAGTCCCTGGGAAGAGCCCTCCATTCACGAGGGATAGCTGTCATTGTGTGCACCGTGGCTATTTCAGTAAGCCTACATATCTGATCCTGATCAGGAAAATCAAAATACAATCTTCTGGACCCAGTTGTTCAAAGCTTTTGATGATCCCGATTTTTTGGTGAACTGAACCAGGATCAGATCGAGCTGGATTTTCCCTATGTGCCTCAAAATCAACCTGCTCGATCTGATCTTAGATCAGAGAAAATAACCGGAATTATCCAGATTAAAGGGTTTTGAACAACTGGACCTACAAAAAAAAACTGTGGTAACAATGGTAATCGAGAAATCGATTAACACAATATCATGAACCATACTGTCAACATTCAAGAATGTGTTACACAAGTTCTGTATGGCATCTTTTAACTACTATTTGATTTGCTTAGCCTCATACGGTAGGTGGGTTAATTATTAGCGTATGATTCGGAAACCCCCAGCCAGGAAGAGCACTGCTGTCACCTGGTTCGCCAACCGACTGGAAAGACTGACACGTTTGTTGACGCCCATTTCCAACAAAACGAAAGTTTAGTCGCTTCTTCACTCATTCCATGACATGACGCGGCTGGACAAAATGTTCTCGTGGTCAATTCTTTATCGGACAGAATAAACTCCTGACGGATTACCGTGCAATTAACAGGTACTGTTGCTACGTTTTTGGGAAAAGCTATTTGTCTAGTGAGTCAGAGACGAGAACACAGGGGGCTAAGCTGAGACTCCAAAGCCGCCAGGCAGCCAGGGTAGGCTATAGCGATTCTTGTGGAGCTGCGTTAACTAAAATGGCACTAGCTATGACCCTAACCACGAAATAGCCAACTGGCATGATGGCATTATCATGCACATCTGCGTTAGAAAGCTATGCCTGTGTGCGATGTGCTCACCTGTCTGCAACGCACTTGATGAGAGTATTATTATTTGTCTATGTCATACGAGTGCATTTCATTATGTGCATGTCAGTCGTCGTCGTCGTCTTTTTTATTTTATTTATCCATCACTGTTTCGTAGTTGTCCGTGTGTGGGTAGATCGGCTTTTACATTTCGACATCTTTATTATGCCATTAAAATGTCCCCAGCTCACCAACATTAGCTGACTTTATCTGCTGCAGTTGCTATCTAGCTACGTTAGCCGACTACCTACATTTGCCCCAGTGTCGAGTGTGTCACACCCTTTTAAATACTGTAACAATAACGTTTTAACAGCTTGTGTATTTGATAGGAGTTTATTGTTTTGTGTGTTGACGTTGGAGGATGAAATATAAATGTTATGCTAAAACAAAACAGGAAGTGGGTAGCGCGTGTAGCAGCGGGACGATTTGTGATTGGTTAAGCTTGAGGTATTCGTTAGCGATTGGAGGAAGTTTCAATCGCTGCGAAATGTGATGTCGAGAGGTGGGCAGGGCACCGTTTAACATAGGGCACAGGCTAGGCACACGCCTGGTCAGGCCTTCCTTATAATGCCATTTGCTTATACACACACAGCTATTTTGTTATTTTCTTGAACTGTTTCACTTATGTACAATGGTATTTGTCTACTAGATATTGCTCTAGTGTCTAGTCTGATGTGTAAAATGCTGAGACTGACTAAATGGGAAATGGACAGCTAGTTACATCTCTCACATTCTACTGAAACGAAAATGAAAGGTATTTTCTTTAGTGAACTAACAGTGCTTTCCTGATATACAGACTCTTGAAATCTCAAGATGAAGTGCACTAAATGTGGCCATAAAGCTATAGAGAAGTCAGCTAAATTCTGCAGTGAGTGTGGATTTAAGCTATCTGCACAACCCTCCATCAAGGCACCCGGTAAGTAGCCTATTGCCTTAATGCAAGATCAATATGATCACATATTGACACATTTTCTAATGTAAAATAAGGTTTGTTTTAGCGTAATCAGGGAATGCTCTTTTCAACATTTTGGATTTGCAACAGTTATGCCATACTAGAGAATGAGAGTTGTTATGTTGAGATGGTGAATTTGCATCAGGCTGCAAAAGGGAATTATTGTGTTTTGGAATGTATTTCACAGCCATTGGTGTGACTGATGTTTTTGTTATTCAAATCTAGACAAATCCTCTGGAACTACTCCCATAAGCCCTGAACCGTCGTTGGAAAGTGGGAAAGAGAAGTCAGAAATAAAGAGTGATGCCTCATCTCTGGACAACCAGGAGACCAACAAATCTCCTAAACGGCAAAATGAAGAGACCAACAGAAACCCTAAGAAGGTGGATATTAACACTATGGGCTGGTTTACCAGATGAAGATTAACTCCACTCCTAGACTAACATGTATCTTCAATCAAGATTTTCCATTGAATGTGTAATGTGTTTCCAGGAATGGGCTTAATCTGTGTCTGGGAAACTGCCCCTAAATGTTTTTGAAAGGTTCCCCCTAAAGATTAACATTGTTGTAGCAGATGTGAGCCTGTCACTATTTGAGTAGTAAGCTATCATACAGTATGGCCCCATCAGCAGACGTGGGGCTAGAGAGTGATGTTGTGAGAAATGTTGTGAATGCTGGTTCACGTCATGGGTTTGGCTGACGAGGATGAACTCCAGTGTTTCCCCTACCATTGCCTTGGGGGGGCGGGCCGCCCTCCCAACGGAACCCCCCGCCCCCCCCAAGAAAGAGGAATTATTACGGACGTAGACACCAAACATCTGACAAGCAGGCTAAAATATCCGTGTTTTTTAAACGCACCCAACCCGAATCTGGCGAGTGGCAAGCCCATAGGCTCGTTGGTAACGTGTAACAGCCGTAGTCTCGCATAGCCAGACCTATCTCCACACTTCGCGCTGTGCCGCGCTGGAGAATAATACAAGATTTTGCGCAAGTGTGCGCGCGAGACGCGAGAGTTTTTGCCGGTTGTGATGTCTGCAGATTGAAAGTAAGCAAGTTGAAACGTTAGCAAATATAATTGCTGAGTGTTCTGACAGAGAAAGTTGGTTAAAATTGGTCGTTATTATCGTGACTAGAAAGTGTCTGACTATAGTTCCATAGTGTAAATAGTGTCAAAGAACTAGCAAGCTAGCTAGCTCAGAGGTGATGAGATGAGCTAGTCTCCTTGCACACTTGCCAGCTAAAGAGCTAACTGGAGGCACTTTATTATTTCACTTAAAGTATACTATCTTTCTTATTCTGCTAGAGTTGGGCTTCGTGGTAATACCATAATGGCATATTTACAGTACATGGACAGTTGATTGAAGCATTGGAAATGTCTGTTTTTTATAGTTGGACATACGATTTTTTTTCAGGTGAGAGAGTAAAGTCAAAATGACTATCTGACTACATTGCCCACAGCAATCCAATATTCAATTATAATTATGTTATGAATTGATATGGATCAATTTATGCCTCTTATTAGATTATAAATACTCTGGCTGTTTTGTTTACCTTTTGGTTGACAGCAAAAGGGAGAGAGGAGGATAGGGAGGGAGAGAAGGAGAGAGAGCAGGATGGTGTCGACACACCAGAGAGAGAGAGAGCAAGAACTAGGTGAGAAAGTGGACAGGTAGTCAAGACCACATAAGTAAGTAGCCTTGAGAACCGATGGTTCTGGAGCCTAATGGCCCATAGGGCAGGAGCCTATCTCCTGTTTCCGTAGCGTGAGGCGGCTTAATGTACAAGTACACCCCTGGACATGACGCTGGTATGAGGCAGGGTCTTACCCCCTGGGGGGGGGGGGGGGGTCCATGCCACGGTCCATGCCACCCCCCCAAGGCAGCAAACCTAGGGGAAACACTGAACTCCATTACATTACTTCACAATATGCTTTGACTATAATTTGTGTTTAGAGAGGATTTAGTATATTTAGTATATATCTTCTATTTGTTACATTATGTGGCCTAGTGGATAGTGAGTTGGACTGGTAATCAGAAGGTCATGAGTTCAAATCCCACCTGGGAACACCACCACTAGTGTGTCCTTGAGTAAGGTACTTAGCCCTAAATTACTCCAGGGAGGTCCCTGTAATTTCTAATTGTATGTTGTGTACATGCTTTTTGTTCATCATGTTTTCATCTTTGGCTCTATTAGAGAAAAAAGAGGAAAAGAACCAAAAAGAAGAAAGAAGAGAAAGATGGCCCTGAACAGATGACTTCTGACCTCTCTGACATCTCCCTGGTAGACAGCCAGGAAATGAATAAACAGGAAGTGTTTCATCTGACTCTGAGTGAGTCATCTGACAGTGACAGCTCAGCCAGTGCAATGGACGAGACACCAGACTCTCTTCACGTCATGCCTGCGCCGCTTGAGACCCCTTCTAGTGCATCTGTCACAGCTGCTGAAGCCAGACCATCTGAGAACATGTCTGACAAGCAAAGTCTACAAATCATTGCATCGTCACAGAGAAGCATAGAGAATCAGTCTGCTGAACAAGGTACCCAGATGGGGCGAGAGAATGAAGTACCTCAATCACCCTCTAATCTCATATCCAAGTCAGCTTCGACAAGTAAACCTACCTCCCTCACAAACTCAGGGGGCAAGTCCCCCAGCACCACTCCTCAGGCAGACGCAGTCGAAGCTACAAAGATCACTGACCAGAAAAATCTAAAGGCTGGTGGGAAGAGCAACAAGAACAAGAAAGATGTGGCAAACTCCAAGCAAACTAACCTGGACCAGAATGCAAACATGGACCAGAATACGAATCAGAGTAAGCAATCCAAACAGGAAGTGAAAGCAGATCAGCAGAGCCAGCAGTCAAAACAATCTTCTGCTGCTGATAAAGAGATGGTGTTTGGCAACCAGAAGAGACCGGAGGTAATGGTGTTATTTTACTTTTAAAAGATAATGTTGTCTGGTAATTATTGAGAAGGATCTGTTTGACCAATTATGGTCAAATAGGTCAACTACTTAACCCTAACCTTCAATTAATCTGTTCCTCCACTGAGCAGGCGGCGAGCAGAGGCTCCGGTGTTGACCCTCAGAAAAATGTGGAGCACATGGAGGTCCAGCAGTCTTCCCATGAAAAAGGAGATGCCTCTTCTGCACATCAGAGTCCAGACTCCAAGAGAGCAGACAAAGACAAAAGTGACGACTCAGAAGCCAACTCTCAGGATGTCCCACCTCCAAAAAGGTATTCACAATTTTCTGCTGGTTAAAAGTATCTCAGTGAATGTAAAGGAGATATTAACTTATTTTATATCTCAACTTTACCTGTACTAATCGTGCATACCTCTCTGTCCAATTTCAGGATAACTACAGGGAAAAGGCAAGTATCTGCAAGGGAGAGGCTCACAATCTATTTCCACGCAGTCCTCTCAAAGGATTTCAAACTTGACCCGAATGAGGACCGTGTTTTCATAAGAGCTGGGGAACACATTGGCACCTGGGACGCCAATGCACTAGAGCTCTCTGTGACTAGGTGAGTTTAAGGACAATCAAATGTATTAGGTGGGGATGTTGACATTGATGACTGGCATGCATGGAAGTAAATGAAGGCATATAATAACTTATTATTTGTGTCTAATCACTTGTATTTTACTTCCATGTTAATGCTGCTATTTTATTGATCTATAATATGTACTAACTCACTAATTACATTCCCAACGCATGACTAATGTGAATTGTATACTATGTTGACTCATTGTAACTCATGGAGCAGGGCCTCTTGGAGTAGAACCTGGCAGAGAGAACCACATCATTCTGCACGCCATTTTCTGCGTTGATCGATTTCTCTCTCCTCATTGCAATACGAATTAATAAAGAACCTTTTTACTTTCACGCTGTCGAACCCATGTGAAGACTGATGTTTATCTTCCACACATGCTTAGCCTAATGCTCAACACTGCTGGCTAATTGTATTATTATAAATTATTAGATTACTAACAATGATTAGTAAACAAGAAATAGATACATTTGTTTTCTTTATTTTTATTTTTACAGGGACCTAGGAGAGCATGGATTCTTAGTTGAAGGAAGCCTGGTCACAACAAAAACTATCGCAGCAGCTACGTCCATACCGTACAAGTATCTTGTCTATAAGAGCAAAAAGGCGAAGTACGAGTTTGAGTACATATACAAACTGGATTCTACAAACCCTACCAATAGGTGTCTTTTTGTGAAGTCCCATCTGCTCAATGAGGAAGGTTGGTGCAGTATCACAAGTTTTGTTACAACTGTCCATATTTTGGGTACCTTTATCCATTTTGTAAGGAAATGTTTATGGGAATTTCTGTTCTGCTTTGATTTTTCAACATTTTATTTCAGGGGACTGGCATCAGTATGATGACATCATCTGTGTTGAGCCATCCAAGAACGTGCTTAAGCGTCTTAAAGATGTTGTTTGGCCTGAACAAAGGAAAAGTGTGATCCAAGGCAGAGAAATCGCAGGGAGGATAATGCTTGAGAGTATTTTTGACCTCCTCGGGAGCTGGAGTGACATAAATCTCAAGAGTTTCCTCAGTCAACTGCATCAGTTTTACCAGATTTATCAGAACCCCTCTGTGTATGAGGAAACGCACAAGAAATGGCAGTTGGGTTATGACGAAAAAGATGTAAGAAGTGAACTCATTGTTTTGACTTAATATTCTACAAATACAATTCCTTGTATGCTCTAAATATTAGCGTCACAAATAAATGGAAGGGAAAACATTTTGCATTTACAATATTTTCAAAATCTGTCTGACTCTGTCCGTCTCTCGTCTGATAACAAACAATTTTCTACTTTCCAAGGTCAAAAAGCTTCTGAAGCAGTTCATGCTGGAGTGTGTGACTCCTAAGCTGCAGAAGGAGGGGGATGGGAAGAGCACTTTCATTCAGGACCCTCTAAGGGCTGCTGTGATCATGCTGTATGTCTGGAAACAGTATGGTTTCAAACTGGACAATGGAGAACTCACTCGGCTTTGTGCTGCCCTCTGCCTGCCCAAGCTGCCCAGAGACGAGTTCCTGCAGTACTGGACAGATTTCGCTCAAGCTGTCTCAGGTTTAAAAAAGTAGGTTCTTTTGATTTTGATATATTGGGTTTGTAGATTCTTGGACATTTAGACATATTCAAATAATTACGGTCAAATAATAGGTTGTGAAGGAACACTTAGAAGATGTGTTCTGAGTACCGGTATGTGCTCAACTGGTATTAGAGGAGAAAACACTGATGTATTTCTTTCCTAAGCAGCTTGCCAGACATGTTGGTGAGTCTGATGAACACTGTGAAGACTGAGGGGATATCATGGTGGATTCTGGTGATTCCTCTGCTCCACCTTGTTAAGGGCACCTCCAAACCCTTTCAACAAGTCACTCTCACAGTCAGTCCCATGTATGAGCAGTCCTGGGCAGGCCTCACAGGAGGCCTCACAGGAGTCAACACATCACTGAACAGCCAGGACAGGAGGTACGTATCTCCATTATTAAATAACTCTTACTGTGTCTCTCCATTAACGGATTAGCTCATATTCACTTCTGTTTGTCTAATTTGTTTGTCTGATAAATATGTATTTTATCTATTTCCAACTAGGGGAGTTTGTTGAAAATGTTATTCCTAAATGTTGTGATTTCCTTTTTAGATCCATGTTAAATCTCATGAAAGCCAATAGCTATTTGGTGGAGGTGGACAGACTTTTGGCCCGTTCCTGGATGTATCTGATGACCAGTGAGGACCTGGTAGAATGTAGTTCCCTCTTTGTTGAGGGAACTACCTCCGGTGAAGTTGAGCTCCTTGACATGCTTCATGTTTTCACTATGAAGGCTCCTTCGGACGTTAGCTATGTTAACCAGGAGGTGAGTTGATGCACTAGTTGAAGATATTACAAGCTTCCAATATTATAAAAGATGTGTGGTCTTTTCTAATGTGGTGTTTTGTGCCCTACAGGATGTGTCAGACACACTTTCACATATTCAAAGTAATGTCATTGAGAAAAAATACAGGTAATTATGTCATTGATCAGTGCATGTTGCTTAATGGTTTCCTTTTTCTGTGGTAGTCAGTTGCTTGAAACATCTACTGTTTATTGTGGTTGCAGTTGTTTTAATGAGGTTTATGGTAGAGAGTGCCTTGCGACAGCAGTGAAACTGCTTGAGAAGATTTGCAAAGGAGTCCGATCAAGCTACAGCCAGAACTTCGCAAACATCCCTGTAGGATGCATGAACCTGGTAGTCTCTGTCTCAGACTTTGCCCAGTCTTTTCAGGTGCAGGTATGTGGAAATAAAGTAGCTTCATTGTGATTCATAGAGAATCCCATCCCATCAATCCAATATCTAAATGTTATCTTTAAATAGATACCATATGAAAATGATACCCTGGCTTTTCAATCCTCGTTGTTATGCATTTGACAGTTGTCCAAAATAGCATGATCCTTTTTAAATGAAAGATAACTTCAACTAGTTATGAAAATGACAAATAATGATGTGAAACTGTTCTATTACCCAGGATGTGAAAAGAGACTGTATGCATGCAAAGGAGCTGGAGCTGCTGTCTAAGGCGATGGCAATTATGAGAAAATGGATCACTCAGACCTTCAAAGACAGGTTGCTGGCCCGGGGTGTATCTTCCATGTACCTATCTGTTAATGTCACTACAGAGATTGAGGTGAGAAGAAAATGTTTTATTGTGAAAAACATTGCCTTGTTTTTATCATTAAGCAGATCAAAGCTAACGTTGTATTTACTGTTCGGTTATAATCTTAGATGTGGAACAACATAATCGCTCTCAGTTTCGTAAGTGAGGATTTCACAAAGGAATGGAGACAGACGTTCATTACGGATTTAGAAGGCAAACTGAAACAGGTATGAAACGACAACACAGGATTGATGAAATGTATATGTCAGAGATATCTCTAAAAATGTTGTCATACTTTTAGGAGTCCCCACTGGATCAAATTGAGATCTACTGCTCAAAGATGCAGGACCTGAACAACTCTCATCCACATGTTGCCAAAAGTATTGAGAAATGTGCTCTGGAAGCTGTCACCTCATTGTGCCAGGTACGGGACCTCTCATGAAGATTCAACAAATCAAACCCCCTTTGAATCTTAAATATAGTACATTGTAAGTCGATTGTTAGTGTAAGTACTAAGTGCTTTTGACTTAAATGGGAAATCTGGGATTCAAATAACAAACTAACACTTTTTTTCTCAAATTCATAGACCGAGTTAAATATGTACATCCATGAGATCAAAATGGTTTCCTTTTCTTTTGTTAAAGCTATACAATGTTTATAAATAATGCTGCAATAATGCAACATATATGTCGGGTTATGTTTTGGGTCCAAAAATGGGTTTACTAATCCCAAATTGCCCCTTTTAAATCCCAGTATTTACAATTGCTTTTCTCATACAGAGCAAGTCTGAGGCCAAACTCTTTGAGAGGTTCAGCATAAATTGGAGGTTTGGAAAACTTATCTCAACCATTATCCAGAAGTCCTGGCCCAGAGACGAGCATGGGAATTATCAGGATGAAGAAGAGGTTGTCCTTCAACACCTCCTCTCCTGGACAGCAGCCAAGAACATCTTTCAGCTACACGGTACTTATATTCTGCTATTGACTGTCCTGAAGCTGACTCAAGCATTTCAATGCACTATCCATCCTGTTTCAGTGTACTTTTACCCATGTTGTAATTTATGTCATTTTAGGTGCCGATGAGAAACTGATTGAGCAGCTGTCTGAAGAAGCCAGGGACAGAATTGCTGTTGCGATATCATCCTTCACAGCCATTTCCAACCAGCTCATCCACGGAAACATCAAGATCAAACTGCTCAACTACATCTTAGAGAAGAGTGGTACTTTCACAGAGCTATTGAAGATAGGTAATGTCATATTTTGTTTTGTCCTCTTGAAGGGAAATGTCAGTGTTTTCAAATGTATAGCTTTCAAATGCATGTTTTCATTTGAATGCAGACTGTCTGTCTGAGAATGAGCGATACAAGGATAGCTCCCCTATGAGGAGGCTGCTGCAGTTGAGGCAGGACGAGGTGAATGCTGTCTACCATGAGCAGGAGCTGTTGGAAATCCTTCTCACAATGAGTCGCAAGCTACAGGAACATATCACAGGTGTGTTTTTGTTTGTGATGTTGTTGTAGGATATGTCATTGGGTGAATTTCAATTAAATTCAAATGAGTAAATTACCTTGCAAATCTGGTCACAATAATAATAATACTATTGATCACTTAAATGTTTAAAGTTGACTTGGGAGGCTTGGAGGAGAGAAAACAAACCAACGTTGAGGCTATGACCCTGGACCAGTTCATGGAGGTTCATCCGTTTGACCAGCTGTCCTCTTCAAGGGCTGGTGTGGTAACCTATTTTAAGCTTGACGAGGAGATAAGACGGATGGCAGAAGAACTGCACACGTTCAAAGATAGTTACATATTCAAGATGTGCTGGGAGGAGCAGGCAAAATTCCTTGCCCGTGGAGAGGGAGAAGGAGATGAAGAGCCTGGAGTGTTTGAATTCATGGCACCGCCAGATATAATACATGATGATATTTTCCTGCCTTGCTATGCTAACTACGAAGACATCTACACATCCCTGAAGAATGGTAGTCTCAGACTGAAGGAGGTTGACACCCTCTTCAAGGCCTACAAGGGCAAGTATGTAGAGCTGGCTCAGGACTTGGACATCATGTGCAAAATCGATAAGTCCAATGACAAACAGTGGATCCAGAGACGAGTTCAGCAGATTGAGCAGTACCATGAGCTTCACTTGGCTGTAGTGTCGGCACAAGTTATCATGCAGGTCAAGGAGACCCTCTGCTTACAAGGCAACTTCCAGGTCCTGGAGAATCTGCTAGAAGTTGTAAGTGATTATATTCTGTTAATATTTTTAAATGTGCTTTATTTGTTATCAGAGATTTAACCACTATTCCCAATTTATGTTGAATATATCAATTAATTTATTTTGGTTTTTCTGTTCCCAGACACATGCAGACTTTAAAAACGAGCAACTGGATCGGATTGACAATGACTTGATCGTGGCCAAGAGGGTGCTGGTGGACATAACAGAACCCCGCAGACTGTGCCTTCAGGAGCTAGGCCTCAGGAAGAACTTTGTCATCTGGGTTAAAGAGGCCCTTGAAGGTAACAGTCTAATGGCTAAACATATTTGTTTATCTTTCTCATATTTGTTGATTTAAACCAAAATGTGGTGGTGTTGTCTATATTGATTTATGCTATTACAGATATCAATGAGCTGAAGGTGTTCGTTGACCTGGCCTCCATTTCTGCTGGAGAGAATGACCTTGATGTGGACCGTGTTGCCTGTTTCCATGATGCTGTCCTTGGTTACTCCCCAATGCTGTATGAGCTGAAACCAGAAGCTGGTTTCCAGACCTTTAAGGAGGTACTGAAAAAGCTCTGGAGGGCATTGGAAAATGATGGAAACCTCCCAAAGAAGCTGGTGAGAAAGATGAACAAAACAACAATTTGTGTATTTATTGTTTTGCAGTGAATGCCATTGACTTTCTATTTTCTGATTCCAGTGTGACACTGCACGCCACCTGGAGTGGTTGAAGACTGTCAAGGACAGCCATGGGTCTGTGGAGCTGTCCTCTCTCTCTTTAGCATCAGCCATCAACAATAAAGGCATCTACGTCATCAGTGGGCAGAATGTAAAGAAGGTAAATGTTTCATTCATTCCGTTCCATATCGATTCAGTATCATGGAGGATAAGATTCTTCAGTGTCATGCCTCAATTGATTTTGTTTCTGTTTCTTAATAAAGTTGAGTCTTGACACGGCCCTGAAGCTGCAGATCCCAGAAGAGCATGATGAGGGGCATGAGATGCGCCGTTACTCTCTGGAGGACCTGAGGGAGCTCCAAAACAAGCTCATGCTCATGTCTGGTAAAGGGGACCAGGGCCAGTGTGAGGTGGACCACTTTGCAGAGGTATACCCATATTTAATAAATACATAAATAGAAATAACCGTGATAATGTAATTGTCTTAGTTTTAGTTAAACAATTTAATGTGGATTTGAACTTGATATAGTATATACAAATATATAGATTCGAGTATTTCATATGTATGTGTGATATTGTATGTTATACATATAATTATAACTGAAGAATCATTTTGTAAATTCTTTCAGGTTTTTGCCAATGTCCAGAGATTAGCTGTAGCATTCATTGCCCTGTTTACTGCTGGGAATCCCCTGTTCAGGCACTGGGAAGCCCAAATCAATTGTAGCTCACTCAGCAAAGAGGCAGGCATCATCTTGAACTTCAACCTAGGCAGTGTCATTAGTGTTATTATGGTAGAAGGCAACATAGTGGAACAGCTCCCTGAATTGTGCAGGAAAATGGAAAAGTGTCTTAAGTACTGGAAGGACTTCATGGACAAACAGAGGTCCAGCCATTACTACCTGAACTACTACACCGCAGAGCAGATTGTCTATCTGTGCAGCAAGCTGACACAGCAAAATGTGAGCAGTTTGAAGGACCAGGTTCTCATGATGCTCTCCTTTGTCAAACCAAACTGCACACCATCAGATTTGAGGCAGGTCTGGCATGCTCTACAGTATGAAATCCTCACCAAACCAGCAGAGCAAAATGAGGACATTGACTTTCAGACGTTTGTTGAGGTACCAAGCAATGTAGAGAGAGATCCAGATTTTATGGGAGAAATGGATCTTCCCTCTGAGGATCTACCAAGTCTTGTGGAGCAAGCAAGTGGCATAAGACAGCTGGAATTGATGTGGAACGCTTACATGGAAGACATGAAGAACGTTCTCAAAGACACTGTTGATGTCAGAAGCCTTGGAAGACTGTTGGAGATATTGGCCAACAAAGATGAAGATGAAGAGGTTGAGGAAGACATCATCATAATAACTGATGAGAGGAAAGAGAAAAGCATTCAAAGAGAGCTACCCAAGGGCCTGACTATTGGGAGCCCAAACCTCATTGTTTGTCCACATGATGATATCCTAATGTCTTGCATCTCCATATACATGAGTAGCAAACACGAGAAACTTCCCACCTACGATGAGGTCCTCCTCTGCGACTCCTCTACGCCTTACGAGCAGGTTGAGCTATTCCTCAGGCGCTGCCTCACCTTAGGCTATAGAGGAGAGAAGATATATACCATGCTCTATGGAGATCAGCTGACTTATGAAGTGAGCTCCAAAGTTGAGAACTTCTTCCAGAGAATCAAAATGCAGGGCAGAAAAGATTACAGACTCGTGATCATCTGCAGCTCAGATCGGGAGCATACCTACCTTCCCTCAGCCTTCAGCCAGTACAGATTGCACATGGTGCCCCAAGAGCCTCTGAGTAGGATTCAGAGCTACCTGAACAGACACTACACCGTCCCATCAGACCAGTCGAGTGCTGCTGCTGTGTTCAAAGAGAGACTCTGCGTTGGAGTTGTGTCATCCAAAAGAGCTGGTGTTGGTGAGTGTTATGCTTGTTCTGATGTGCACAGATAGGTTGACCAACATTTGATCTTATCGACATGAACTAACTCCTCAATTTATATTTGACTCAGAACTATAACATGTTAAAACTTAAAACTTTCAGGTAAATCCCTTTACATTAAGAGGCTGTATGAAAAACTGCAGCATACCACCAGGAAGCCCTCACTGCTCAAATGCATCCGATTGATTGAGCCCAGGGTTGATGAGAACATTATTCTTCAGTCTCTTCTCAACACCCCCAAGACGAAAGAGCTCACCATCTTTCATTTTGATGTCACATCTTCGGTAAATCTATTGGGTATTATGTAGAATAATAAAAGATCTTGGATAACACTTAATATTGTGTTTTCCGTATACCTTTGTAGTAACTCTTATTACTTTAGTCAAATTGTATTTACATTGATTTGTCATTATAGGTTATAGAGTTGAGCGGTTTGTTATTACACAGTAGCAACAGTTCTTATTCCACTTATGGATTCTACTTAACAGAAGCCACTCAACTCCATTATTATGCATTTGCCAAGCAATTATTAATGCACACACACAGAGAGACTTCTGGTGTAAGTGTTATCTAAAGTGTATTTAGTTACCACACACACACACACACAGCTGGAATTATTTATTACCTCTGATGTTTTGATTCAATTATTATTTTATTTTTTGCAATATTCATCAGGTGCAGAAAGGCCTTCATGAATTTCTGTTCAAAATGTTGGTCCTGCGTTACTTGATGGACTCTGAGGGAAGGATGTGGAAATGCAGTAACAAGCAGCTGTACGTCATTGAGATCCTACTCTCGACTGTAAACTCACCCAGAAATGGCCCAAGAAAGGTATGTTTTAAGACTCAAAATTCTATCTCTAGATTTATGTTTTGATTTGAGGTTTTATCGTCCTTCTCAATTTTTTTCACAGACTGCAAGTGTTGACTCAACATTCCTGGATGTGTTCCCAAACATCTTCTGCCGCCCACCAAAAGAGGTTCTAGAGCTGGATATGAGGTGTCAAGAAGATCACTCCGTTGTGAAGTCTGAAGACCCACTTATGGATGATCAAGAGTTCAGGAGTGAAGCCTTCCAAAGACCATATCAGTATCTGACACGGTTCCATAACCACATCAACCTAGATACCTTCATGTACAATGAAGTTGAAGGGACTTACGTAGAATGTCTACAGATGCTTTTTGTTTACTGTGGCATCATGGATCCATCATGGGCAGAGTTGAGAAACTTTGCATGGTTTCTAAACCTTCAGCTGCGTGACTGTGAGACATCAGTTTTCTGTGATGCCACTTTCACAGGGGACACGCTCCAGGGATTCAAGACCTTTGTAGTGGACTTCATGATTATGATGGCCAAGGACTTTGCCACTCCATCCCTCAGCATCTCTGATCAGAGCCCTGGGAGGCAGCAGATGGACCTAACTGGGGTCAATGATGAAGACTTGGCTCCATTCCGGATCAGGAAAAGATGGGAGTCAGAACCACATCCATACATCTTCTTCAATGACGACCATGTGTCCATGACTTTCATTGGCTTCCACTTACAGCCCAATGAACAGAACGGAGTTGATGCCATTGATCCATCCACAAAAAAGGTGATTAAAAGAAACATCATGACAAGAGAGTTGTATGAGGGCCTCACCCTACAGAGAGTCCCCTTCAACATCAACTTTGATCAAATGCCCAGAGGGGAGAAAATCGAACGCATTTGTAATGTTTTGGGGCTCCAGTGGCCTCTTGATCCTGATGAAACGTATGAGCTCACCACAGACAACATACTGAAGATGCTGGCAATTCACATGCGGTTCCGGTGTGGCATCCCTGTCATAATCATGGGGGAGACAGGATGTGGGAAGACGAGGCTCATCAGATTCCTTTGTGAACTTCGAAGGGGCGGAGTGGCCACTGAGAATATGAAGCTAGTGAAAGTGCATGGAGGAACAAGCTCAGACATGATTTACACAAAAGTCAGAGATGCTGAAGCCATTGCATTTACCAACAAGCAAGACTATGGCTTTGATTCTGTTCTCTTCTTTGATGAGGCCAACACAACAGAAGCCATCAGCAGTATCAAGGAGGTTCTATGTGACAAAACTGTTGAAGGAGAACTTTTGACACCACACTGTGGCTTGCAAATTATTGCTGCATGCAACCCTTACAGAAAACACACAGATGAGATGATTCAGAGGTTGGAATCAGCTGGCCTTGGATACCGAGTCAGAGCTGAAGAGACTGACCAAAAGCTTGGATCCATCCCTCTCCGGCAGTTGGTGTATAGAGTACAGGCTTTGCCCCCCAGCATGATCCCTCTAGTGTGGGACTTTGGACAGCTCAATGATCACACTGAGAAAATGTACATCCAGCAAATAGTACAGAGGGTGGTTGAGACCAACACAATCAATGTAGGATATGCCACATTGATCACAGATGTCCTGTCTGCCTCACAGAAGTACATGAGGACAAGGAAAGATGAATGCAGCTTTGTTAGTCTGAGGGACGTAGAACGTTGCATGCTGGCCTTTGTGTGGTTTTACAAAAACCATAAGATGCTGTTTGCTGCGCTGAGGCATTTCAAGAGCAATCAAAATGCAGAGAGAAATGAAAGAAACCAGAGGGACCAGGAAGAAAGAGATCCAGTTTTGTGGTCTCTGGTGATATCTGTCGGAGTGTGCTACCATGCCTGCTTGGAAAACAAAGAGAAGTACAGACAGAGAATCTGCAAATATTTGACAGAAACATACAGCCCATTGAAAGTGATGCAGGAAATCTCACTTATGCAGGATCTCTTTCTGAGTGGAGTGCCCCTTGGCGAAACGATTGCACGAAACAATGCCCTAAAAGAAAATGTCTTCATGATGGTAATCTGCATTGAGCTGAGAATCCCCCTCTTTCTGGTTGGAAAACCTGGAAGCTCAAAATCCCTGTCTAAGACCTTGGTAGCAGATGCTATGCAGGGCCAAGCTGCTCACTCTGATCTCTACAGAAGGCTGAAACAGATTCACTTGGTGTCCTTTCAGTGCAGCCCCCACTCCACACCGGACGGCATCATCAACACATTCAAACAATGTGGTCGTTTCCAGGAGGGAAAGAATCTGAGTGAGTACATATCTGTGGTGGTGCTGGATGAAATTGGCCTGGCTGAGGACTCGCCCAAAATGCCCCTGAAAACCCTCCATCCTTTGCTTGAAGAAGGATGCATTGACGATGAGCCTTTACCGCACAAAAAGGTTGGATTCATTGGCATTTCCAACTGGGCATTGGATCCTGCTAAAATGAACAGAGGCATCTTTGTTTCACGTGGTGACCCTGATGAGAAGGAGCTGATTGAGAGTGCTAAAGGCATATGCTCATCCGACACAATGATTTTGGAAAAGGTCAGGGATTTCTTCCAACCCTTTGCCAGGGCCTACCTAAACATCTGTCATAAACAGGGCAAAGGTTTCTTTGGCTTGCGTGACTACTACAGCTTGATCAAGATGGTTTTCGCAGTCACCAAGGCCTCTGAACAGACTCCCAGTGCAGAGAAGATAGTGGAGGCGGTGCTGAGAAACTTCAGTGGAAGAGATGATGTGGACGCAGTCACAGTCTTCACTAAAAGGCTGCAGATCAAACGTAATCTAGAGAGTATCAGTGCCATTGAGCTGGTCAGACAAAACATCTTAGCAATTGGTCAGGAGGAAGAGTGCCGCTACCTGTTGGTTCTGACAAAAAACTATGCAGCTCTTCAGATCCTACAGCAGACCTTCTTCTCTGAGAGCTGCCAACCAGAGATCATCTTTGGGTCAAGCTTCCCAAAGGACCAGGAGTACACCCAGATCTGCCGCAACATTAACAGAGTGAAAATCTGCATGGAGACTGGCCGAACCGTTGTGCTCCTGAACTTGCAAAACCTCTATGAAAGTCTCTATGATGCTCTCAACCAATACTATGTCTGCCTCGGAGGACAGAAGTATGTTGACCTAGGACTGGGAACCCATCGTGTGAAATGCAGAGTGCACAAAGACTTCAGACTCATCGTTATTGAGGAAAAAGAGGTGGTCTACAGACAGTTCCCAATCCCTCTCATCAACAGGCTTGAGAAACATTACCTGGACATCCACACTGTCCTCAAAAGTGAACAAAGGAGAGTTGTTAAAGAGTTGGAAAGATGGGTTGGGAAGTTTGTGGTTCTCAGCAACCAACACTCAATGGCACCTCAGACATACAATTACTTACCACCTGATGTCTTCATTGGCTTCCATTCGGACACATGTGCTTCTGTTGTCCTTCAAGTGACAGAGAAACAGAGGGAAGATATGGATGTTTCAGAGCCCCAAAGAAGACTCCTGGAAGAGGCCAAACTCGTACTGCTGAACTGTGCCACCCCAGACTCTGTGGTGCGGCTGGACTGTACAGCTTTCCCCAAAGTTGAGAGTGAACAATTGGCAAGGATCTACTTCGAGGAGCAGAAGCACAGCTCTTTGGCAGACTTCATCTTCTGTCAAACACATCAGGATGACCTGTGCCATTCATCTTTCACAGAGGTAACTAATTGTTGTATTCATTTAGTACATTTTACCTCGGTACTTTAATTTATCCACTTCTAAGTTATATCTTAACTTCCCCAGGTGACAACATTTTCTAGGCTTTTGACAGCATCAGATATTGGACCACTGGAAGAGATGGTGCACAATGTGGAGGTTCTCTCCCTGCCGCAGTTTGACACAGAGCACTCTTTCCTTAAGAAGATCAGGTGTGTGTCTTTGACATTTTTAATTCTCCATACATGGTAGGGGTGGGAATCGCAAGGTAACTCACGTATCGATAACCGTACGATATTTTGCCTCCCGTATTGATAGTATCGCAGTACATAAATTCTGCTATAATCGATACATTGTAAGGCAATTCATCAACGATACATCACAATATCTGTGTTAACTGGTATTTCATAACGTGGTTCCAATGTTGGCAGCATTCGGCAGAAATCTTCGTTTAACACAACTCTGTACAGGCGAAGGTCCTTGCAAATAAACCCAGTGATAGACTTGGTAATAGTCGTAGCCCTCGGGGAGTTAAAGCGAAGCCTTGTTTTATACCTTGAAATATAATCGTTCCAGACCAGTGTTGCCAACTTGGCGACTTTGTCGCTATATCTGGCGACTTTCCAGACCCCCGTGGCGACTTAATTAGTCAAAAGCGACCAGCGACAAATCTAGCTACCTTTTCTGGTCATTTGGGGAATTATTGTAAAGCATCTAACATAACCCGTGTTCCGCGGTTCACGTTACAACCGAGCTTAGGAGAGACGAGTAGCCCTACAGTCTCCCTGGAGAGAGCCTGGTGACGCGAGGTTAGCCTACAGTGAGGGTTGCCGTCTCCTCCTCTCCCTCAATACTCACTCACGCGGCCAGTCTGATAGCAGCCTCGCTGCAGCGGACCGCTCTGAGCAAGAGCTGCCTGCAAATGAATCGCGTGTGCGTAGCTAACGTCCAATCACAACAATGATTTTGTACAGTTCAGTATAATATTTGTAGATATGTTTTTGTTTAAATAATATTCACTCTGTCTTTTAGTTTCACACTCAAAAATCCCTCAAACGGTTCACTCTGTCTCAGTCAGTCTCTCGCACGAGTCGCACCCTCTCAGGTCCACCCGCTCAGTAAAAACATATAGTTTAGGTTAAGTTTGTAAATACGTAAATAGTTAGTTTGTAAACCTGGTCAGCCTTTTTCTATTAATTTAGCCTTTCAGATTTGCATATTATGCAAATGAGTTGAATACGTCATCTAGCTACTTCTAGCTACTTTTGGGAGAGCCAACAGCTACTTCCATTACAGAGGAGTTGGCAACACTGTTCCAGACTTTAGATGTCGTATTTGTTTTTCCCCGCTTAGCGTCATTTCAGCCATTCATCTTCTTAATTTTTATAACATCACAACATGCTGATAGAACATCGACATGCTAGAAACACATAACTACACATAATTAGATGATCACACAGCCCCAAACACGAACACGTCCCAAAACGAAAGTATTTACAAAAGTCTCCCTTACCAGTAGCCTATGGCAAACGAGAATAGTGAATCCTATCCACAAATTACAAGTATTTAGTGATCGTTAAACTGTTGTTTATTATATCGAGTGGGTACTTTAAAACTTAAAGTTTCGTGTTAAGAAAAAAAAATAGTCTGCGAGTGGTTTAGCCCTAGGCTGAGTTCGTAAATTCGCCCTGGAAATCTGATCAGCAGTCATGGAATGCCTCTTGTCCAATCAAATTACTTGGTCCCTTTATGACGTTGAGCCCAGTGTGCCCTCCGGTGCTCTCAGAGCGAATTTACGAACGCAGCCCTAGACTGGCTTGCGTACCCCTTTACCTAACTCTAAAAAAAACTTGCACACTAATTAAGAAAAATGTTTTTTTGCCACGTGAAACGATAATCGTATCGCAAGAGGCCATGATACGATAATCGCTGTATCGATATTTTGTCCCACCCCTAATACATAATGCAAATCAAAAAAATATGTTTATTTCCTCCATTTTGACACCATGTAAATTGTCAACACCTTTAAACTGTACTGTAATTCTAGGCATTTTCTAACATTGGGAGCGGGGAGAAAGAATGCATCTGGCAACAAAATACTCATAATGCAGTCTGATTTGGATGAAACATCTCACAGTGCAAATCTCATTGCATCTGCAAAGTAGGTTAAGTTTTAATTAAATCTTATTTCATGATATACTGTACAACTAAATGGGATTTTAAGTATGTTTTCTTTTCTCTTAGGTACTCAGCTATAAACGAAATCAACAAGACAAGAACAGAGGAGATGGGAGGCAAGGTGTTTGTCTACTTCATTACCAAACTGCCACGGATGGAAGGAGGAACTTCCTATGTTGGATTTCATGGAGGTGAGTTGATCAGTAGTTATTATGAATGTAGCTTTAACACATGGAAATTAGATAATGTGATAAGAAAACAGAAGATAATCAAGTTTAAGTTTAATTTAAGTTTTAATTTAATTTAAGTTTAAGTTTAATACGTTTTAAGGTGATGATTTTTCTCTTTAGGTCCTTGGAGGTCAGTTCATATTGATGACCTCAGAAGATCCAAAGATATCGTGTCAGATATCAAAACCTTGCGAAACCTGACAATCAGTCAGCTGTTTGAGGAAAAGAAGGAACAGCCTGAAGGTAGTTAAAGGTTTTAATGAAAACGTTACACTGTGATATTGTTAATCGTGAAAGAATGAACTTACTTTTTGACAAATTATTACAAGGGCACTTTGTATTTTTGCACAGCGATGGAGATAGATGACATGTACATTGAGACAGAGCAACATCAAATGGAGCAGGAAGACCAACCAGTGAGTAATCCCCAATTGCTATTGGAAAATGATGTGCACATAACCATTGTTGTTTTTGAGCAGTGGTGGGTAGTGGTGGCTAGTGAGTTGGACTGGTCACAAGATCATGAGTAAAAAAATTCCACCTGGGAGCACCACCACTAGTGTGCTCTTGAGTAAGGCACTTAGACCTAAATTACTCCAGGGAGTCTGTCCCTGTAATCTCTAATGGTAAGTCGCTTTGGATAAAAGTGTCTGCTAAATGAATAAATTGTAAATGAGCACACATCACATTTTTTATGTTCCTTCCCTGTCACCCTACCGCAGGGATGGGAGACTGTTCTAGACACCACAGCGCTGGTGCGTAGCTGTGTGCAGAGCGCAGTGGGCATGCTCAGGGACCAGATGGATGGTGGGATCCGCAGTACCAGGAGAGTGGAGATCCTACTAACACTCCTGAATGACAACGAGGAAATAAAAGGTAGGAGTACTCGGTAGCAGTTATATCATGTTATACAATCCATTCATGCTTATAATCACACTGATTATTAATGTTTATGAATAGCTACATTTCTGAGAACTGTGAAGAGGCGCCTTCACTCCTTGCTGATGACCCATGATGGCAACACCCTCTCATCAAACAACTGGGTTATGAAGGAGGCGTCCAACATTGATGCCTTGCAGGAGGGGGGGACATTCAGGTAAGACCTGATTCACCTAATCTACTTTTGCAGGAAAGCAGGGAAATTCCCCAGGAAAGCTATTTGGAAAGAAATAACCGTTCATTTGATTCACTGTTGTCCAACAATGGCCCCACTAAACTATTGTTGTTCCATAACAGACACACCCTATGGAAGTGTGTCCAGGCTGTGGTAGTTCCCTTCCTGGCTCAGCTGGTCTCTGTCATTGACCGCGATCGTAACCTTGACATCCTGTTGGACACCAACTCAGGAGAGTCTGTGAAAATGCTGTGGTTGGACATCTTCAGGAATGATAAATTACTGGATGTTCCCTACGTGAGAGTGGACCGCAAGTAAGTGTCCTCATTGTTCATTATGTTCTAAGAGGCCATCTTCTACTGTATGTGGTCTATAACTCAAGAATGCTGGTAGCTCTACGCTCTCATTCCATTCTAAATCAATCTCTCTTTGTCACAGTTCTGAGTTAAAGACCATCCTGGTACAGAATTACATTGCCCTAGACAAGCACATTGGCTGCAGCATGCCTTTCAGCTGGAGGATCAAAGACTACCTCGATGAACTCTGGGTTCACGCTCTACAACGAGAAGGTAGAATGTCAGATAATCTTATCTGAAACATAGTGTAAACTCTACTGTATGTTTTGGTTCATTTTTCTCCAAGCATCTTATTCCTCTGCATTTAACTAAATGATTGTTTGTCTATAACAGGCCATACCCAAACCCAGTTTGAAGAGTTCTTTGGGAAGACCCCACTTGGCCGCTACATAGCAAAAGCAGACATGGAGATGCAGACAGAATTTTTCCACAGATACCTGCAGGACTTTATCTCTATGACAATGAACGTGACCTGTCAGGAGGACCTACAGGTATAATTTTCTGTTTTTACAGTCAAAAAGTATTTTCAGAAGATCAGCTTATAATATATTATATTCAGAGGTATTGAAGTGATATCTGAAAATGATGTGTGCTCAAACCTTATAGCTTCTCTCTGCGGCCATGAACTCCTGTGTGAACGAGTTGCGACTGCGTCATGAAGCAATGGATAAAGAGGTGACGTCACTGCCCTGGATCCATGCTGCCTACCATGAGTTTAAGAATCGCCTGCAGAACCTCTCCAGAATGATCAGCTTTGAGCCCAAAGTGGCTAAAGCCCTACTTAGGAACACAAATGGGGGGGTGGAGATGGTAAGACTTTGACTTTCCATCTGTCCCTACGCTATTGAATATCGGTGACTAACAGTGAATAACTTGAACAGTGACAGAGCACAACTTCATGCTGTTGGCTTGCAAGTGCATTTAAAATATGTGACAGCAGCTGGTGAAACCGGGAACAAGTCGGCAGCCGATCAAATGTTCAGACTTTTATTCCGAAAAATTCAAATAAATTTCAGCGTTGTTGAAAATCAATTACACACACGCTAGTCAACTAACACAGTTTGTTTTGTGAGCCTGCTAACAGAGCTAGTGTTGTAGTAGTGGGGATTACTCACCGAATCCGTTGTTTTCAACAACGTTGACATTTATTTACTTTTCTCAGAATAAAAGTCTGAACAATTTGATTGGTTGCCGACTTGTTCCCGGTTTCACCAGCTGCTGTCACATATGTTTATTTTGGATTGTTGAATTGTATTGACTCTGTCTCTCACTACCAGATGCTGGATGTGTATGCAGCTGTGGCGTGTGTGGAGTACTTGGAGCCCGAAGCTCTGGACACAGACCCCCAGCGGCTAGCCTGGCTCAGACAGGTCAAGAAGCTCCAAGTCCCCGTCGAGCTGGTTTGCTCTGAGGAGAGCCGACAGCACTATGGGGAGAGAAGCAAGGCAATGGTCCACAGAGTCCAGTGAGTTTAAGAGTTTAAATTCTCTGTACAAAGAAAAGTTTAAAACTATCTGGGACAGTGAGAATACAGTATGATTGAGATGGAGTGTTCTCTTTCCACATATACTGTAGGTCTTGACAAGTAGTCATTGTGCTGTGTATTTTCAAATGCTAAGTACACTTATTTATGTTTTTGTGGTTGCTGTTTGTTATCATTTCAACAGAATAAGTTGCTGTTAAGCCTAATAAGTTGCTGTTTTGTGGTTCCTTATAGGACCGGATGGAACCGCATCTTCTCCCTGTCTCTGTTTGTGCAGCACATGCTGCTAAGCATTGAGGCAGTGGAGAAGAACCTGAAACCTCTTGTTCTAGAGCACACACGAGGGTTGGGCCAAGTAAGTATGGTCTGATCCACTCTCCGGTGCCTCTAATCTGATGAGTTCAACTAATTGCAGCAGAATGTGTTTTATACTGAAATGCTACATTGTCTTTGTCCCATCAAGGTACTGGAGAAGAACTCTGACCTAAAGATGGAGCAGCCGTTTGAGGCAGTGATTGGCATACTCAAAGCCTGCAAAGATGGAGCGGTCGAACGCATCTTCAGGTACCCGACCCAATCTTATTTGCTCTCTCCTACTCTGCCTGCAGGTGTGCATTAGAATCATATGACGAAGCGGAGGGATACTGGTCATAGGATAAGGTAGACTAGACTGGTTAATGGAAGTGTGACCCTCCTGTCTGTTTCAGGTTTGGCCTTCAGCCATGCCCTGTGTGTATGGGTGACCCACAGGACCCCCTCAGCCTGTCTTGTGGCCACATCTACTGCCTGTCCTGCATCAGACAGTGGCTCATCCCAGGTCAGATGTATTGTCCTCTCTGCATGCAGGACGTCGCAGGCGACTTTGTCCTGAGGCCCTCTGAGGAAATACGGTAGGCACATTCACATTGATGAGAAAATTAATCTCAGACACAATAGACCTATTTGTTAATCCCCTTTTTAATCGCCAATGACATGCTTGTAAAGTCATTTTAGACTTTCATGAGGTAATTTAATATCATATATATGTCATATATATATATATATATATATATATGTTGTTACCTGTGTTGTTACCTGTGTTAATTGTTTTGTTGTTTTATATTTCCTGTGTTAATTGTATATATATATATATTATATTATGTATATTACCTGTGTTAATTGTATATATATATATTATATTATGTATATTACCTGTGTTAATTGTTTTGTTGTTTTGTTTATTGTGTAGGATTCTAATCAAACAGAATGCCCAGTTCAGGAAGCAGTGCAACTCCTTCTTCATAGACCTGGTGTCTACCGTGTGCTTCAAGGACAACTCTCCTCCCTGTAGATCCATCATCCTCCACTTGTTGTCCTTCCTCATGGTGGAGGCTACCTCTGTCCCCATCGTCGCAGGTAGTGTGTGTGTGTGTGTGTGTGTGTGTGTGGTGTCTGTGTGTGTGTGTGTGTGTGCACGTGTGTGCGTGCGCGTGCACATGTGTATGTAAACAGTTTTCCTTTTGCTCAGGTCGTCATCGTCAGATGTTGACCAAGGCGCTCTCTCCCTTTGATGACTCTGTGGACAAGAATCCAGTAGTTCGGTCGGTGGTGCTCAAACTCCTTCTCAAGTATAGGTGAGTGGTTAGCTAGGGCTGGTTGCCCGCTTTTTAATAAGTCTTGACTGAAATTGTCGACTGTGGGGGGGGGGGGAAGAAGAAAACCCCCCCACTAAAAATAGTTTTTTAGTTCATTATGAGACTATAGCAGGGCTTGACGCTTACCTTTTCCCCAGGTAGCACTGTGCTACCATGTTGAAAAATTTAGTAGCACACCAAGAATTTCAGTAGCACAATGAAAATTGCGCAATTTTCGTCAACAACGACAACAAATTATCATAATCATAACATATCAAAATGATCATAACCGGCTCAAAAATAAATTAATAATGGAGACTCACACAATGTAAAGGGGAAGTAAGAATATTAATTTCAGTTGGCCCACGGTTCGGTATGAACCTCGGTTTTTGGGTCACGGTTAGTTTTTTTTTTTTTAAATGCTACTATTTATTTACAAACTGTTACTTTATTTTGCTTATACTTATGGAACTTTAACATTTAGACACATTCCAGAATATGACTGGTAAATTGTATAATATAAATATATATAAACAAAAAACACTTTCAAATGTAAAAAAATTACATAAACACTTTCAAATGTGACTTGCTGTTGACTGGAACTACGGATCATAAGCTTTCAAATGATGTGTCATACATTGAAATCCGAAAAAAGATGAAGTTAGAGTCATTTGAATGTTGTTAGACGTCAGGCACATATAGGGTTAACCTCTTTGTAATGAAACCGGAAGCAAACGCTGCTAGCAGCTAGCAGCTAACAAAACACAGCGCTACGAACTATGAGAGCTGTATCCCATATACCCATTATGCGCATTTTAAGCGCATATAGGACTCGCGTGAAGCATTTCTGCGACACGCGTTTCTGTTCACAGTTTTTATTCCCTCATCGCTTATACACATAAGTTTGACTGCGCATGACAGTTCAGCAGCCTTTTAGTCGCACTGGTGCGATTGAATGTATTTCCAAGTCGCACAGAAATATATTCACTCGCAAATGCGACCAAAACAGTCGCACTGTCGAGCCCTGGACTATAGCCCAATGCACACAGCGGTGGTGTGAATTGAGAATCGAATGTTGTCGTGCGACAAAATCGCACGCCGTGTGCATTGACCTTAAGGCGGGACAAGTTAGACAATGGATGCCTGCCACAGTCTTGTGTACTGTATGTATGGGAAACACTGTAAGTATTATGGACGGTTTTGATTAAATTGTTGCTTTTTTATTGTCTTTAAGCTTTGATGATGTCAAAGGCTACCTGCAGCAGCACCTGACAGCAGTTGAGCAGAGCAACATCTTGGACGAAGCAGACAAAACAGAACTTTATTCCCTATACATCAACTGCCTGGAGGTATATACAAATGTCACATTGAACAGTTCTTCACATTGGTTGTATTCAGTACGTCTCAAATGAATATGAATACAGGTATATTGGTTTGAGTTTCATTACATTTTTGGAGTGTTGTCACACCCCCCAGGATTCCATGTTTGAGAAGATGCAGTGCTACACCATGGCGGAGCTGCAGGCATGTCTGCAGGATGAGAAGGCCTTCCTTGGGGACTTCCTACACTCTGACGCTGCGTCTGCCCAGGAGGCCACTGTAGAGTACTTGCAGCAGGTGGCCAGGGTGCGCATGGGTCTGGATATGGCTACAGGTCTGCTAGTGAATAGACTGGCTCCTGCAGGTACGTAACCTTGATGTTTCAGAATGACCCCAAACAATCCACTTTAGCATGTGGAATGTATGCTCAAGATAATTAATCTTGGAATTTAATGGTCAATGCACAACAGTAAAAAAAAAACTAAATAAAAGAAATCAGTGATAATTCAGTGATATTTGTCATCTATATAGCCTTCTCAGCCTTCCACTCAATTACATTTGTTGTCATGTTCCACTTCTCTCTCCCATTACGGTCCAATAGGATCCCAGGAGGTATTCCAGGATGGAAGTGCAGAGTTCCTGACCAGCATAATGGACCTGTGTAGGCACAGTGGGAATGACTGGTACCGGGTTTACCTGATCCGCAAGATCTCCAGCCAGCGTGGAGTGGATTTTGTCCAGAAACTCCTAAAAATGGCTGATGTCCTCTGGCTGTTCCCCGACGAGGTTCTGCAGCAGGTAATTTTGCCCTTCCATTGAGTAGACCTTTAGGAGGCTAATGGAAGTTAATGTCTGTGTCAAACTTGAAATGATGCCGTACCATCCTTTAGTCATCGGATAATTTAACACCTCTTACCCACACTCTGTTTTCACTGTCCTCCAGAGTCAAGATGGCTCACAGATAGACCAGTACCTTGTGTGTGGAGAGGACTACAAGACTATCCGAGACGCTGTTGCCAAGACAATGATGGAAGGCAAAGTAGAGGGATTAGACAAGGCTTGTGAGGTACTTTTTGTAGTTCTATTTTACTTCTTAACTGAAACACTAACAAAGCCAGCAAGGCAGTTGAAACCAATTATTTTGCGTGCGTGTCGTTTGATGATGTTTGTCTTTGAATGGATTTTCTATAAGGTACAGTATCCTGTCTTCAGAAAGGATGTGTTTACAATAAATATTTTGTGCGTATGCGTGTAGGGTTGTAAATGTCTGCCACAGAGGAGGACCTTTTGCCTGCTGTTGGCTCTGTTCAGAGAAGTCACCTCTCTTTACAGAGCGGCCAATCCCAGCTTCCATCCTAAGCCTGAGGTAAGTTCTTACTCAGAGAGACAGAGAGACATCCCTTAGACTCCCATCTGCAATGTCTGATTGATTGATTGAGTGACTGATTGATTGATTAAATGTCCCTATTGATTTCCTAGCAATGCAAAGCACTGCAGGCTTTCATCCAGGCCTCCAAGGTACTCGCCAGCCCAGAAGTGAAGGATTTCGCCCAAGCCTTGGTGGCCAACCGGCTGGGTGTCCTGCCCGGGGCCTCCGGTGCAGAGTGTGTGGTGGTGGAGCTGAGCGTTCACCTGGCTGCAGTCCTGCTCTGTGGAAACCAGGGTGTACTGGTGCCCCTCCAGAAGCTGGCCCTGGACCCTGCCAACATGCAGGTGGGTATACTGCCTGCTCTAATCTATTGCCCCTCCATCACAGATTAGTCAATTAAAGGTTGTTTATTTTGTCCGTACATAGGGAGCGTTCTTACCTACTATGCCGGAGGACATGCTAGCAGTTGCCCACCAAGCCATGGGACAGTTGCAGTGGTACTGTAAGTAGTGTACTGGCATGGTGAAATCATTGTTCATATTTTCATATATGAATTGGACAAATTGTATGTTGTTTTCGAAAATATCAATATTTCTACCCTTTTCCGCAGTTTGTTCGAATGGTCACCCTTGCACCATTGGTGAGGTATGTAGCATTCAGTTGATTCTGGATTAGCTATTTGGCCTAACTTGAATATATCTGAGCTGTTAAAACACAACATTCTACTTTCTTTATATCTTTTTTCCTGCTCTTCTCTCCAACTCCCCCGTCAGTGTGGCCAGCCCATGGAGAGGAGCCGTTGTCTGGACTGTGGAGCTGAGATAGGAGGGGACGACCACAGACCTGTCCATGGCTTCACTCCTGTTCAGATCCAGTGAGTTGGGCTCTTAGTGAGTCAATGTGACTCTCTTTGAGATTATAAATCATAGAAATTGCTTCGGTAGATGCTGTAATGATACAGGAGAGTGAGAATGTGTTTGTTGCCTTTCTGTAGGGGCGACCGCACCCAGCCTGGCCACATCCTAGGGGATCCCACACGGAGAGACAACCCAGACATGAGGGACACCAAGGACATGTCCCCCGTGCCCTTCAACCTGGTCCGCCTGCTCACTCACCTGGCCATGCTGTTAGGGACCAGCAGTCACCGACAGGTAGACCACAGCAAACCAACAAAGCTTTAAAGGGACATTTAAATGGAACAGTTTTGTTTGTGGGGTATACTCATCTCTGCATCTCTTTCTCTTTCTTTCTTTCTCTCTCTTTGTCTGTCTAGCACATTTCTGCCATCATCAAGCCTCCAGTCGCTGACCCAGATGTGTTCCTGATGGCTCACCTGCTGAAGGACATGGAGCACCTGAGCAGGTCCTTGGGGAAGGGGGCAGATGACACGGTCAATGCCGTCCACCTGATGATCAACAGCCTCTTGGAGCCTCACCAGCCTAGAAACTGTAAGGAAACCCCCATATGATCCATCCTGACATCCTGACATTCACATCAGGCCATCCTAACCCTAAGTAACAAAATAGATAAACCACCCCTCATACATTTTCTTTTCAATGTGATCTTCTTCCATACAGTACATTCTCAATAGGTAGCAACTCTGAATTTGTTGAGGTAAAGATGAAGGTGAATCTCAATCAAATGAATACTCTTGTCCATGCTATGATTTTGTCCTTAGGGCCTGTTCTCTATGACAATCTCCTCTCCACCAAAAATGCCCGAAATGGCTGGGAGATGACAGTATGCAATGACATAATCACTCCTCAACTTAAGGTAAAACAGATGATCATGAATAAAAATAAAAATAAACACTATTTGTTTACCTCATCTTAACAAAGAGTAAATAAAAACATATTTTGCAAGGACACTGAATAACAGAGATAAATGTATAAGATATCAAAGAAAGACCCTCTTGTATTTCTCTCTCTCTTCCCTTGTCCTCTCATCTCCAGCACCTGGACAGACAGCTGAAGGACGTGAATGCATTTATCAGGGGAGACTCTCGGGTGTCCTGCAACCCCATCATGAGGCTGATGTTTGGGGACCCGTGCCTGTTCCTGACGTCCGTGCCCCAGGCCTCCCTGATCCATGGCTCAGCAGTGTGGAGCTGCAGAGAGAGGGTGTCTCTGCTCAGCCTTACCCACATTGTGGAGCAGAATGACGGCAGAGACACCTTGCCCATGCTCTGGAGGTTCCTGCAGAGGGTAAGAGACATCACTAGGGAAGGGAGTTGATGAGATGCTATCAATACCGATGCCATTATCGATTCTGCTTATCAATCCAATTCTTTATCAATTCCCTTATCGATTCCTGATCAATGCAATGCGCAACTGTCCGAAAAAACATGCCGGCATCGCTAAAAGGAATTGATAACCTTGGAGGCGTACGATTGAGATGGATCGAACGATTTGTTACCGGTTCTCAACTGGAATTGGTTCTCGATTCCCTTCCCTAGACATCGCTGACTTAAAACGACACATTCAGGCTCTAACTTGTTTATCAACCATGGCTATAGGCTGCAACTGGTCAGGTTCAGCATCGGTAGTGTTTACGGTCACAGGTGTGTGTGCACCAGTGAGTTCTATAGATGCAGTGTGATTTGGTTGTGTTTAGTCGGTGACCCTGCTATTTGTTTTAGGAGGCAGAGTTACGTTTTGTGAAGTTCCTCCCTGACATCCTGGCCCTGCAGAAAGAGCTGGTGAAGAAGTTCCAGAATGTGACTGACCTATCGTACGCCACCATAGCCGAGTTCCTCCACAGTCAGAAAGCAGGTACGGTCACATCTGAATCACTCACTATACTGTATGTATTACACCGACCAATCAACTGTGTTAGCCCTATGTTCTATCCTCCATCATCTGGGGGAGATGTTGTGTTTTGTGTAATTTAAACATTTTTATGACATCATTATTTATTTATTTTAATCTTCACACAGCCTCCCTCTCTGCCTGGTACGAGAAAAGAATCAAAATCTTCCTGACGACATGGAATCAGCTCAGGGTGTCACTGGCGACCAATGGTAAATACACAGATAAACAATGTAGGACACCTGCACCTACACCTGTAGACCTGCAGTTCATCCAGAATGCTGCCGCGCATCTGGTGTTCAACCCCCCCCAAAATTCTCTCATGCTTACCCCCCTCCTTCGCACCCTTCACTGGCTCCCAATAGCAGCTTGCATCAGATCATTTAGGTCACCCCCCCAAACTTCAGCCTGCTCACTCCGCCCCACCACCTCTACGCCTCGTTGCAGCCCTAACCCAGCAGTCTGGATTATAACCTGGATTATAATCCGTTTGTGGCTCTGCAGGTGAGATTAAGATTCCAGGTGAGTTCTGCCGGGAGGACCTGGACCTGACCAGTGCCTTCCAGGTGTTGTTGCCACGGCGCCAGGGTCCTGGTCTGTGCTCCACGGCGCTGGTCAGCTACCTTATCGCCCTGCATAACGAACTGATCTACTGTTTGGACAAGCACACTGGAGAGGAGACCAGGTGAGGGCGCTGTTGTTACACTGACTACTCTCGATTTCCCACTTGGTACGAATCGTTCTGTATGCATTCGGATTGCGTTACTGTATGTCAAAGCATAGTTGGACATTGTTACTCCTCGTGCTAATGTTGAGACAGAACACTGTTCATATTGTCTGAAGTGAGAATATAGGTTCACTCTCTTTCTCTCTCTCTCCCTCTCCCAGCTACACAGTGAGTCCGGCAGACCTGACCGACCTGCATGTGATCCGGTACGAGGTGGAGAGGGACCTGCTGCCTCTGGTTCTGTCCAACTGTCAGTACAGCATGGAGCGAGGCCAGGAGACACTGCATGAGTACGACCTGCCCAAGATCCAGCAGCAGATCCTCACCCGCTTCCTCCAGGGCAAACCCCTCATCACCCTCAATGTGAGTGTACAGGGACAGACGAGAGGAAATTACTGTACGACCACGGCTGTTATGAGCAATTTTTTTATACATAGATTTCTATGGGCCTTTTTACAGGGAATTCCAACACTGGTGAACAGACATGACCGCAACTATGAAAACATTCTCAAGGACGTGAAAGAAAAAGTTGGACAAGTAAGTCATGGTGCAATATGATCGAATCGAAAACATGTGATTGAGTTGACACCCCCCCCCTCCCGTCATTGCCTATGACCTCTTCCTGTGCCCTTTCAGGAGCCCCTAGCGTCCCTCACCCTGTGTGCGCTGGCTGGGGAGCTGCAGTCCTACAGCGATGTGTGTGAGGCCCTGTCCACGGTGGAGGTGGCCCTGGGCTTCCTGGCTATGACCGGGGGAGAGCCCCACATGCAGCTGGCCGACTACCTGGAGGAGGTGCTGCAGATGGGAGACCAGACTGCCCCGCACATCTTGAAGGTCAGCCCTCGAGTAATCTGCTACAGTACTGCTACTTCTGCTCTTGCCAGGGGAATAACACCTATATAATAACACCTCCTCTCTGCTTCCACTATTCTCCTTCCTCTGCTAAATCTGAAAGACTGGCCTGGAGGCTTAACTACCATTCACTCATTTTAGCTGGTTCTTGTTGCCAACTTTGTTTGTGAAATAGTAGCTAACATCTGTTTGTATCTTATGATACCTCATTGGCTTGTGACATACAATGTTTATTGAGATCTTTTAGAGAGATGGCCCATAAGCAGAGATGTTATTTCCCCACATCTGAGATGAGAGGTCGTAGTTTGTAGTAACATTGTTTGAGCCTTACCTGGCGTAGTTGGTCAACAATGTCAGTGAAGGACTGACCTTAGCTTTGTCCTCTTGCCCTCAGGCCCTGAAGAGGTGCAGTCTGAAGCACTGTGTGGCCCTGTGGCAGCTCTTGACGTCACTGAAATCAGAGAACATGCTGCGCCTCAAGAGGGTAAGACAACAGACAGCACTTCACTGCTACAGGACGGGAAGTCCATCAGAATCAAGTTTATTGTTACATCCCATTATACAAGTAGAAGAGAGTAAAATGCTTAGCCTTTGGTTCCTCGATATTGCAGCGACAAGATAAAATGGCAATAGTTATTAAAAAACAAAAGAAAAAAACGGGTCGGATGATCATTTGGTCAGGTTAATCAGTCAAGAATGATCTATCAATTGATGAATACCATATAATCCTAATGTTATAACTGTATAATACTAATTCTCTCCCTCTTTCTCCCCCCGTCTTCAGGACCCGTTTGTGGAGATCTCAGAGGAGTACAGACAGGCTCTGGGAGAGGAGGAGCGCAGGTTGCTCACTGGGTTCTTCTCCAAGAGCAGCGCTGACTCATTCCTGCTGGAGATGCACGAGTTCCTGTTGCTGATGCTCAAGAACCCCTTTGCACCCGACACTTTCAAACCTGACTGGGGGTAAGACAGCAGATCACACATTCATGTTGTTGTTTTTTCGCTCAAGGAAGGGAACACTGCCAATTAGACCTAGCTTGTGGACAGCCATCTCTTTATCTACATTGCTGACTTTTGAAAGTTTTAGTAATGGAAGAGATTGTTTTCCACAAACAATAATGATATTCAGTACACAGTTCACTTACGTGGAGTACTATTGTGACTGAGGATCATGAACATATTCAGTGTCTGAGAAACCCACATTATTCACTCTCCTGTCTTCTACTCTAGCCTGAAAGAGACACTTGTGTCCTACATGGAGCGTAAAGACCTGGACATTCCCACTGACGTGGAGGAGTTCTTCCCTGAGACCATCTACCTGTCTCAATCCATCGAAGCCTGGAAGTTCACTGTGGCCTTCAAACAGGAGCGCAGTCAAAGATAGCTCCAGCCAGACACACATTCTCTTTAATTTAACTCTGCCTTTGTGCACCTTTTACAGTAACTGTATACTGTATGTAAAGGCCTCTGATATGTTTACAATAATGTTTATTCACAGAACTTATTTGTACCTGTCTGCAAGTGGTGGATATTTTGAAAAATAAAAATATGTATAGCTTCAAAGTGCCACAACACAGGTATAGTACAATACCCACATATATTATTCTGCCATCTTTAAAGTGAACTGTGATTTGTTCTGATGCTCCTTCTGTTCTGTTTTTCTGGTTTCAAAGTGTTCCTTAAATTAGAAACCACGTTTGAAAGGGGTTGTTGTTAGCTAATGTTTTCTATTTTCATAGTGATGGTTGACATGCATACAGTGTTTATTAACTGCACTTTTTTTTCATGTGAATTTCTCTGTCGGTGACAGTGGAGAAAAAGACTGAACTCCAGTTGCTAGAGTTCGGTTTTTGACTCAGGGATGCAACTCAGTGAGATGTTGGATTATAACTGGGTTCTGAAATTGAATTGGAAACCACATACAAAAGTAAGAAAATAATCAAGATCTAGCATGAATCTTGGGTATATGGCTGTTCCGAGTTATGAAGCAGCTTTGCTCTTGATATCTCTACATGAACCAATACATCTCAAACGGTACATTTTTACAACTAAGCTCAATATATATTTGTTTGCAATCTCCACTTTCAGTATCACTGCCTTACAGAATTATTATGCTCATTGCTTGTTCCTCCTGTTAAATTTAAAGTTGGACCAATCTATTTTTCTGTATTCATTTCATTTCTCTGCTGAGTGATATGCAGTGATTTATGTTTAACAAAATAAAATGGATGACTCTTGTCTTTTTTGGCCATTTCTTGTAAACATGCTCAAATACATTATACTGGAAAATGTTGTTCTTGCTAAGGTGAAATAACAACATTATTTCTAATTAAAATGACCAGTGATTTTGAAACATTTCCTATAAAAGCGCCATGAATGTAGTGAAATTATTGTGGAAGCTATCCGCTTGTTAAGTCGTGACGTGTTTCCGGGGCCAACGTTGGCTGAGGCGCTGTCTTCGAAATGGAGAAATAATAATAATAATTAATTATATTTATATAGCGCTTTTCCGAGGCTCAAATACCCTGACAATATGGAGAAAACGGGAAAGTATTGTGTCCCTTGTTGTATGAATAGATCCGAGTCTAAAAAACGATTAAACTGTCATTCTACCGCTGTAGTTCACTGGTACTCTGGCACAGGGAATTTCTGGTTTGGACACGGAAATGGCTAAACGTCACTTTTGACGTCAGACTTAACAAGCGGATGGACTGTTCACTCTTCTCGGCTGTTCTAGTGTTAAGGGATGCTGGAGGAACCTCCATCTCTAGTATGACCGCGTTCGCCATAACGACTGCTAAAAACACAACTACAGCCAATATCTGTGTGTGCGCATGCTACTGGAAATCGCTCTGGAAATGTGATCAGCACTCATAGCAGCCTCTAGTCCAGGGGTCGGGAACCTTTTTGACTGGGAGAGCCATAAAAGCCAAATATTAATTTTTAATGCGATTTCTGGTGCTGCATGGTTTTGCTGATGTCCTTGTAGTCTGGTTCATACGTGGTGAGGTTGAGCTTCATGCAGGCGTTGAGGCTTCCATCAGTTAAACGTGAGCGTAGGTTGGTCTTAATGTTCCTCATATGCGAGAATGACTGCTCACATACATATGTAGAGCCAAACATGGTCAATATGAATGAATGAATGGTCTTTATTGTCATTGCTACAGTACAGGTACCAAACAACGAAATACGGCAATACTAACACGCTGCATTGTGTGGTATGTCACAGGAAGCTCGTTCCAAGTTTTCAGAATCAGCTGGTCTTCAGGTTGAAGTTTTTTCATTTCTGTCCACTTGTGTTCCCTCGCCAGCTCTGCTCGCTGTCGCGCAAGACTTTCCAACTATCCATTAAGTGTCTTGAACTTACTCATCCACATGTCTGATGCCTTCAGGTCAGCAACTTCCAGCTCAAAGTCTCCCATAGAGACCCCAGGGATGCATGTCAGGTCGATTTTGTCCACTGCACACTCATGTGGATGAGTGATTAACTTGAAAAGACCAGTGCGCGCACGAAATTCTCCAAAACGTGCTTTGAATGACTGCAGGAGATTGGACGTAAAGCCAGCTAGCTGCTGGAGATCCAGATGTTGAGTGGAGTCACTTGCTAAGCATGCATCTCTAAATTGTTGCAGTGTTACAAAGTGCAGAAGACGACCTGTTTTCAATGTCCCTGAGAAAGACTTCCAGCTTGCTTTCAAATGCAAACACTGCTTGTTGAAGGGATATACATACATTTGGAAACCTAGCAGTGAAGTCATCTCTCTCTCCACTCTGAGTAAGTAGACTATCTAGTAAGCTGGACTTCTGATAAGTTGATACCTGTCTTGTTATTAGTAATAGAGTAAATAACTGTCTGTTTTAAGGCTATCTAGTTAAAATTGGACTACTGATACCTGTTCATTAGTAATAGTGATAGGGAAAGTAATAGGGTGATTGCTGTCTGTTTTAAGATTATCTAGTTAAGCTGTCTGTTTTCAAAACAAAGGCTCAGAGTCATTCTGGTGAAACTAACCAGTTTCTGACCAAGTAGGTGTTAAGTTGTAGTAGGAGGAGACTTCTAGCTCCCCTATAATAGTGGATAGACCAAGGCCAGGGAGGTCATACAGGCGACTGTGAGAACACCTGTCAGTCGTTGTCATTAGTGCTCGTTAGTGAGGAGTGGCTACAAGCCCGCTAGTGTCCATAAATATCTGGCCTGTCTGAGAGCGACAGCCCCTGCGACAGCCTCCTGACAACAAGACTCGTGACAACAAGACAAGGGAGTCTATCTGTGGGAGTCCTGAGAGGAAGGCCTGAAAGGAAGCCGGAAGCCAGGGTACTAAGTACCTTCTCTTCCAGTTGTTTGTAGTGTTGCTGCTGTCTTCTCAAGTCACTCCGGTCTACTGAGTGCGCTTAGCTAGCCCTAGTTCTGTTGGTTCCTTAGCCCTCTTCCCCTCTACAGACTTTTGCCACAATGTGCTTTCTCCCTATCCCTGTTCTTCTGACACTCAGGAGGACACCTAGATGCTACATCCCCCCTCGCAAACCTTCCAATCTCATCTACCCACCTCTTTCTACTGACCATGACTTTATCGCCGCAGGCGGTCTCTGGAATTGCCAGTCGGCGGTCCGGAAAGCTGACGCTATCTCAGCTTATGCATCTCTTATGGCCCTCAATTTCCTTGCTCTCACTGAGACCTGGATCACACCAGAAAACACAGCTACACCGGCAGCCCTCTCTGCCGCCTACTCCTTTTCTCATTCCCCTAGACCAGGGGTATTCAATTACAAATTCAGTTGGGCCAGATTTGAAAACCAAGAAATGTTGCTGGGCCAGACATTTTCAGCGACCAGTAGCCTAGGCACCAGGTAATGACACATTTCAAACCAACACAAATGAATGTAGGCCTAATGAAATACAAGCAGTTTATTTTATACCCTGATTGGGTTGACTGTTCACACGCTCACACGTCACACCTTGCCACGCCCAATGCGTGATATTTGAGAGCCCTGGTGTTATATTCACGTTCTGTAGGCTACTATTGTATTGTAACGATCCTGTATGAGGCCCGTTAACAGCTCCACCAAGGGAGTTAACTCTCTTGGTCTAATGGTTAGCACGGTCGTCGGTTATGCGGGAGATCGGGGTTCGATTCCCGCATGGAGCGAGTTACACTACCAAGTCTCCGTTCGCTACAGTATGAACACTCGCGAAATACGTTTTTCTCTGCTTTTATGGCTGGGCCAATCGGGGGTGGCGTCTGGGCCGCATGCGGCCCGTGGGCCGCTAATTGAATAGGCCTGCCCTAGACCCTCTGGTCGAGGGGGAGGCACAGGACTCCTCATCTCGCCCAAGTGGTCACACACTGTCCTTCCCCTGGCACACTTGTCTACATCCTCCTTTGAATTTCATGCTGCTTTTGTCTCTTCCCCGGTCAAACTCCACATTGTCGTCATCTATCGCCCCCCAGGCCAACTCGGTGACTTCCTAGGCGAGATGGATGGCCTTCTCAGCTCTTTCCCTGATGATGGCACTCCGCTCGTACTACTAGGTGACTTCAATTTCCAATCTGAGAAGCTTCTCTCATCTGGAGTACTTGACCTTCTCCTCTCCTTCGGCCTTACCCTGTCCCCCTCTCCTCCGACTCATAAGGCAGGCAATCAGCTCGACCTTGTCTTCACCAGATCTTCCCACACTTCCAACCTTACCGTTACCCCTCTTCCAGTTTCTGATCACCACTTTATATCCTTCTCCCTTCCCCTCAAAACTTCCTCTTCCCTCTCAGCCTCTAACCACTTAAGACCCTCTCGTCGTAACCTACGTACCCTGTCCCCCAGCGCCCTCTCTTCTTCTGTCCTATCCTCCCTACCCTCTGTCGAATCCTTCTCCCTTCTATCCACTGATGCGGCATCCTCAACCCTTCTGTCCGCTCTCACCTCATCCTTCGACACCCTCTGTCCACTAACCTTGAAGCCAGCTCGATCCTCTCCTCGAGCTCCCTGGCTCTCTGAAACGCTACATGCTTGTAGACTAGAGCTCAGAGCAGCTGAGAGGAAATGGAGAAAAACTGGACTTTCTGATGACCTTAACCTCTATCACTCTCTCCTTGCCAACTACGCCTCCTCGGCATCAGCTGCTAAAACATCCTACTATCATTCAAAAATACATTCTTCTGCCTCTAATCCTAGAAAACTGTTCTCCACTTTCTCTTCACTCCTTAATCCACCTCCTCCCCCTCCTCCTTCCTCCCTGTCCGCCGATGACTTTGTCACCTACTTTGAAAAAAAGGTGGACGACATCAGCAGCACCTTTCTCCCCCCACCGCTCCCTCCTCCCACTGACAATGCTAACACTGTTCCCACTAACAATGCTAACACCCCTTCCAAACTCCCCCCTCGACACTCGATCTCTGGATTGTCATCTTTTTCCCCCCTCTCCCCCGATGAGATTCTCACACTTATCACATCAAAGCGGACAACCACATGCCTTCTTGACCCCATCCCCTCCCCCCTTCTCCAATCCATTTCCGCCGACATCCTTCCTTACCTTACCACCCTAATCAACTCCTCCCTATCCACTGGATCTGTCCCAGCGGCCTTCAAAATAGCCAGAGTCAAGCCTCTCCTCAAGAAACCTACCCTTGACCCATCATCTGTCCACAATTACAGACCGGTATCCCTTCTCTCCTTCCCTTCCAAAACCCTTGAACGCGCGGCATCTAAACAACTGATTGACTATCTCCGGAAGATGGATCACTTAGACCCCCACCAATCCGGCTTCAAGGCTGGGCATTCCACTGAGACTGCGCTCCTTGCTGTCACGGAAGCCCTCCACTCTGCCCAAGCTTCCTCCCTCTCCTCTGTTCTCATTCTCCTTGACCTGTCTGCTGCCTTCGACACAGTCAATCACCAGATCCTTCTCTCCATCCTCTCAGACCTGGGCATCTCTGGCACCGCACACTCCTGGTTTTCTTCCTACCTGGCGGGCCGCTCCTACCAGGTGACCTGGAGAGAATCGCTATCTTCTCCACGAACCCTCTCCACTGGAGTTCCCCAGGGTTCCGTCCTAGGGCCCCTACTCTTCTCCCTCTACACCAAGTCTCTTGGCTCGGTAATCTCCTCACATGGGCTCTCCTACCACAGCTACGCAGACGACACTCAACTCTTCCTGTCCTTCCCCCCGTCTGATGTACACGTGGCAACCCGTATCTCAGCATGTCTCGCTGACATTTCAACTTGGATGGCTGACCACCATCTCAAGCTCAATCTTAACAAGACTGAGCTCCTCTTCATCCCCGGGAAAGCCTGCCCTCTCCAAGACTTCTCCATCACAGTGGAGAACTCTACTGTAACCCCCTCCCTGACAGCCAAGAACCTTGGAGTGATCCTGGATAACCGACTATCCTGTGCGGAGAACATTGCAGCAACGGCTCGCTCCTGCAGATTCCTCCTCTACAACATCAGAAGGATACGACCATTCCTTACCAGAGAGGCAGCGCAACTCTTGATCCAGGCACTGGTCATCTCCCGCCTGGATTACTGCAATGCACTCCTGGCGGGGCTCCCCGCTTCAGCCATTAGACCTCTGCAGCTCATCCAGAATGCTGCTGCCCGGCTGGTATTCAACCTCCCCAAATACTCGCATGTCACCCCTCTCCTTCGCACCCTGCACTGGCTCCCGATAGCAGCTCGCATCAGATTCAAGACCCTGGTGCTTGCATACCAGGCAGCTAAAGGGACAGCCCCTGCCTACCTGAAGGAAATGGTAACCCCCCAAACCCCTGCCCGCTCACTCCGCTCCTCCACCTCGGCTGGCCGACTGGCCCCTCCTCCTCTACACAGTAGTCGGGCTGCCCGATCATGTCTCTTCACAACACTGGCTCCCCGCTGGTGGAATGAGCTCCCCACGGCTGTCAGAACGGCAGAGTCACTACCCATCTTCCGTCGTAGACTGAAGACCCATCTCTTCAGGTTACATCTTAACTGCTCCTCCTGAGACATCTTCCGACCCTCACCTCTACGTCTCCTAAAGACACCCGCTTTCCCCTCTACTGTGTCCCTAGAACTTCTATTGCCCCCCTTGTACTGTTTCTCAGTTTCTCCAGTAAAAAAAAATACAAAAAAATAAAAAAGGTTTTAGTAGATGGCGATAATAGGGAGAAGGTTTTTCCTTATATCAGTGGCCCCCGGCCCGAGCTAGAGTACTCTTCCTGCAACGAATGGTGGACTGCTGATTCACTTGCTTAGTATTCAAATGTATTGATTGTAAGTCGCTTTGGAATAAGGCGTCTGCTAAATGCCAAAAATGTAATGTAAATGGATGAGATTGTATTTCCAATACCTTGCATTTTCACATTGAGCTGGTTCAGATGGCCTGTTATGTCCACGAGATAGTGAAACTGCAGGAGCCAGTCAGTGTTGTCTAGCTCAGGATGCTTGACGCCTTTCATTTGAAGAAAAGTCCGGATTTCACTCAGGCAAGCTGCAAAACGGCTGAGCACCTTTCCCCTTGACAACCAACGCACGTTGCTGTGTAAAAGCAGACTGGGATAATGATTCCCAACTTCTTCTAACAGAGCTTTAAACTGGCGATCATTTAAAGCTCGGGCAACAATGAAGTTGACCACTCGAATGACCAGCGACATCACCTCACCTAGCTCCTGGCCACACGTCTGAGCGCAAAGCGCCTCCTGGTGCAGGATGCAATGAAAACTTAGGATGGCTCTCTTTTCATGTTCACGGAGAAGCGCTACAAATCCGTTGTTCTTCCCCAACATACAGGGTGCACCATCAGTACAGACAGAAATAAGTTTATCCATCAGCAGTTTTTTTTCTTTAGCAAACTCCATGAAAGACGTGAATAAATCCTCTCCTCTGGTTGTCCCTTTCATTGGCAAAACAGCCAAGCTTTCCTCACGCAGTGTGTCACCTGCAGCATACCTGGCAAATATACTGAACTGAGATAGATGGCTAACATCTGTTGACTCATCTAACGCGAGAGAAAAGTATGTCCCGGCGTTTATGTCCTAATTTGTGTTTCCTCAACTTGATTTGCCATCATGATGCTACGATCGTGAACAGTTCTTGCTGACAGAGGCATGTCTTTTATTCGTTTGATTATCTTGTCTTTATTTGGGAAGTCATCAAACAGTTCATTGGCCACATCAAGCATGAATGTTTTGGCATACTCGCCATCTGTGAATGGCTTTCCATTCCTGACTATTGCCAAAGCACCCGCAAAGCTAGCGGAATTCCCGTCACCTTGCTTGGTCCACCCACGCAGTTGCTGTTGACTCGTCTGCACTCTCCGCTGTAGCTCCTCGCATGCCTTTTTCCTGCTGTCCCCCGCTGGATATTTCGATGCAAATGAAGCATGATGCGTATCGAAGTGCCGCTTTATATTTGACCGTTTCATCGATGCAATTTTATCATTGCATATTAGACATACCGCAGATCCTGCGATCTCCACAAATGCAAATTCCTCTGTCCACGCAGCCTGGAATGCACGGTAATCGTCTTTTTTTCTTTTTGCCATCTTTCTCGTTACAAGGGTTGAAGCGTATAAGCTAGTTCACTATCTGATCAAATTGTTTTTTATTTATTCACCTTTACAACGACCTCTGACACTCTCGCGAGACATTGGTTCCCGACCCGACCCACGGGTCACGGGTCATGGGTCCCGTGAAGAGTCCCGTGAAATTTAACTTCAAAACTAATTTCTGTTTACTTTAAAATGACACAGTATTATTACGCAATATCACAAGTATTTCAAATCAGTTCCAAACTGGGGGAAAAAAAAACGTTTTTTTTTTTTTTTTTTTTTTACTTTTCAACCCAATTGTCTGGGAGCCATATGCCGTCACCGGAAGAGCCATATATGGCTCGCGAGCCATGGGTTCCCGACCGCTGCTCTAGTCCAATCAAATTACTTGGTCACTCGCTCTATGACGTTGAACCACTGTGAGCAAATTTACGAACACAGCATTCTTTACTTCAAATAAAAATAAAACGAATACATGAACCGTTACACCCTAGCCTTATTTGAAGTATTGAGTTGGGAGTGAACCATTTTGGTCGTCTCTTGGTGCAAAATTCTGCTTGACTACATGGAAGGGGCAAGCCATGCGATAACAAATCTCTCTCTCCCTCTCTCAGTCATGTCACGCCGTAGTTCTCGCTTGAGTGGGTCCGACCAGACGGACGAAGAAGACAGTAGGGTTAGCAGGATCTGGTACAAAGAGAGCCCTGGGAGGTGTGTGTGTGTGTGTGTCACACTTGATGTAGAGGCATTAGCATTAGCAAGGTATGCAAATCCTTGTGTACTAATGTTCTCTGTCCCCCCATCCACTCTCTCCCTCTCTCTCTCTCTCTCTCTCTCTCTCTCTCTCTCTCTCTCTCTCTCTCTCTCTCTCTCTCTCTCTCTCTCTCTCTCTCTCTCTTTAGATACAATAAGAGGAGAACAGGTGCGCATAAGGCAGATTCCTCTCGCACCTCTAGTGGGACTAACAGCACAGCCAGTTCTGCAAGCACTTCCAACATCAGAGATGAGCCAATCATCAACGCTGTGGATTATATTGGTACTGATGAGATGCCCCCCAGGGTGAGTCTTCCTCCCCCAAGCCTGCACACGTCCAGTGAGGGCCTCTCCAGTCAGTCACGCCACCGAGCCCAAAGCCAGAGTAGCACTGTGAATCTGATGGTACCCAGAGGTGTCAGGACTACCACTGCCAGCTGTGGTAAGTACAGTGACAAATTGTTTTAGACTTAGTTTAAATTAGTTTAGACTGAATTTTGCATACTTTCAGAACTTTCTTATTCCTGCATACACAAAACGCCTACTTAATGGTAGGCAGTATGAGTATTCGTACACAGGACATTGGCCCACAGTTTTTTGTACTTCCTTGGCCAGGCTTGGCCTCATCTCAGGCAGCAACACAGAGGGGCACAATGGATGTGATCTGCTCTTATGGTAAATGATGGATGGATGGATGGATGGATGGATGGATAGATGGATGGATCTTTTTTCATTTGTATGCCTCTTTCTGACCTGAACATGCCATTGCTGAATACACCCAAAATATATTTTTTAAAATTATAATAAATTAAACAAATGTACAATGTCTGTTTTTACCAACAATCTTACAATTAGCACAAAATCTTGCTTCCGCAAACCATTTCACAAACACTTCCGCAAACGTTGATCCCATTGTTTGTGTGTGCGTGTGTGTGTACGTGCGTGTTTATTGCAGTGTGCATGTGCATGTTGTGGTGTGTATGCAGATGTGTTGCGTTGCGGTGTGTATGCGCACGTTGGTCATGTGTGTGTGTATGTGTGTCTGTGCATGTGTGTGTGTGTGTTTGCGTGCGTGCGTGCATGTGTTTAATCGAGTAATGTATACTTAACAATTAGCATTATCTCTCTCCTGTAGATCATTTGTTAGCATTACTTGTTTGTTTGTTGACATTAGCCTTTTTCTCTCTCCCTGTAGCTGGTGCGTTGTTCAACATTGGTGTGAGGAAGGCCATCCTGCTTCTTCTCCTCTTGACTTTCGGTGAGTGTCACTTCACATCCATTTCATTCTAGATTCATAAGTCCTACTTGTGTGGTGTTACTAGCCCACCAGCAAGCTATTCACAGTGATATATATGATGTGACCTCTTTGGCCCTATTAGTACATTTTCCAAAAAATATTTTTAGTGCCTTTTGAAGTACATATGTTCTGACCACCTGACCTACCACATCATTAACATGTAGGGTTAGGTTATCCTAAAGACATTTGCAAGACATAAATAGACTTGACAAACAAATGAATACAAAATGTGTTTAAACTACAGACCCGCGATTGTGCTGCTAGCAACAGATTTCCACGTTGTTTAATTTCAATTTGCATATCTGATTGCCCTCTTTCCATGGACGTTATTAAAAGAGAAGTTTCTATAAATCACGGTTATAGTATTATAATTATTACAGATTTGCAACACTAGGTCAACACATAGCGCCCTCCTATGTCTTGGGGAATGGAACTACCAACAAAAAAGCAAGTTAAGAATGTTTTCATGCCTTACTTACGGCAATTGAAAAATGTGTAGCCTGTAGATATACACATGCACAGGGATGTCACACACTGAATAACTAATAAATTGACAGAGGGGCGGGACAAAAACAATATCCGGCATATGCAGTCACACAATTATATATGAATTACCAATAATTAGGGATGGGAATTGATAAGATGTTATAGATACCAATGCAACACAATCTACAAATAGAATACGACCCACACATGCAGACAAATCATTTTGCATTCATTCAAATTCAGTTTTTTAAGTACAAGTCACTGAATTCTATTTGTGCATCATGATGTGTTTGCTAGTGGATTTTGAATCTATTTGTAGATCGTGTTTTCTATCTGTGGATCGTGAAGAGTAAACAAACTCTGGTTTTCAAATCAATTTGTAGATCATGCTGTGCATTTACAATACTTTTGAGATCGATAGTGAGTGGTTGAATACTGTCCTTGTTGCCACTAAATAAAACTTTACACTCCAATACTACACCGTAGAGTTTGACGTCAGATGCAGAGTTTGACGTCATGACTCATTAGTTTTTGCAACGCAAAACTGTAAGAAAAATATGGCAGCATCAATAAAAGGTATCGATATCCTTGGAGGCGTACGATTCCGATTGATCGAACAATTTGAAACCGGTTCTCAACTGGAACCAGTTCTCGATTCCCATCCCTACCAATAATTTATTTCACCAGTTAACATGGCAAGCTAATATCATGAATTTCAGAGACAGACATTGTAGCTTTGTCACTAGCAGCTTGGGTGTTGTTTCAATCAACCGACAGCATGGAGCATGTTGCAGATTTGTTGAGGATAGTGGAGCATACCACTTGATAACGTATTCAGTCCTATTTTCGATTCTCTGATTCTCCCTTCTCCCTCTGGCTCTCAGGCGTTTGGTACTTGTTTCCTCTATTGACCATCCAGACTTAATGAATTTGGTGTCTATAGGCTTGATCTTATCTTAAGTTATTGGTGTTTTGGTTATAGAAAGGTGAAACAGTTGTAATTAAGTCAAGTCCACTGCAGATCTGCCTAAATGACACCCTATGGCAGGAATATGAGCATGAGGACCTGGAACAGTACACGTCGTCGGTTCTGAACCACATAGTGAACTGCACCAACTCAGTCACCGTGGACAAACGGGTCCGGGTCTACCCCAACACGAAGCCATGGATGACTGGGAAGGTCCAAAAACTGATCAACGAGAGGGACAACGCCTTCTTCGCAGGGAAGAGCACACCGCTGTACAGCTCCACCAGGGCCAACCTAAAGCGCGGAATCAAAGCGGCCAAGGCAGACCACAGAGAGAAGATTGAGGAATGCTTCCTGAGCAACGACTCCAGGCGGATGTGGCAGGGGGTTCAGCACATGACAAACTTCAGAGCCAACAGGCTCACAGCCGCAGAGGACGACCCCCTGCTGGCGGAAAAGCTGAACTCCTTCTACGCCCGGTTCGACGAGGGGCGAACGGAGGTAACCACAACACAAACACCACTCTCTCCAGCTCTCAGCAGCCTCACCCTCACAGAGCATGAAGTGAGACGCATGCTGAAGGCGGTGGACCCCAGGAAAGCCTCAGGGCCGGATGGCGTCCTGGGACGGGTGCTGAGGGACTGCGCCGACCAGCTGGCCGGGGTTTTCACCAAAATCTTCAACCAGTCCCTGTCCCAGGCCACCATCCCACCCTGCCTGAAAACCTCAACTATCATCCCAGTCCCGAAGAAAAGCACGGTGAGCTGCCTAAACGACTACCGCCCGGTGGCACTCACACCAATCATCATGAAGTGCTTTGAGAAACTAGTCCGGGCCCACATACTGACACGCCTCCCGCCCAACCTGGATCCATACCAGTTCGCCTACAGAGCCCACAGGTCCACAGAGGACGCCATCGCGACGACTCTCCACGCCACTCTATCCCACCTGGAGAGGGGGAAACAGCTACGCGAGACTGCTCTTTGTGGACTTCAGCTCTGCCTTCAACACCATCCTTCCAGACAGGCTAGTGACCAAACTACTAGACCTGGGACTATCACACTCTATATGTGCGTGGATCAAGGACTTCCTGACCGACCGCCCCCAGAGGGTGCGGGTGGGCTCCCACACCTCCACAGCCCTCAGACTCAGCACTGATTCCCCCCAGGGCTGCGTGCTAAGCCCCATCCTCTACAACCTCTACACCTACGACTTCACCCCCGTCCACCCCAGCAACTCCATCGTAAAGTTTGCAGACGACACCACCGTGGTGGGCTGCATCTCGGGGGGGACGAGGCGGCGTACAGGGATGAGGTAGAGCAACTGAGCAAGCTGTGCAAGGTTAACAACCTGCTGCTGAACAAGTCAAAGACCCAGGAAATCATCGTGGACTTCAGGAGGAAAAAGTCAGAGATCCAGCCCCTGCTCATCGACGGAGAGAGCGTGGAGAGAGTCTCAACCCTCCGATTCCTGGGGGTGCACATACAGGATGACCTGTCCTGGAAGAACAACACAACAGCCACCATCAAGAAGACACAACAGCGGCTCTACAGCCTGAGAGTCCTCAGGAAGGAACACATCAAGCAGGAGATAATGGTGGCCTACTACCGCGGCGCAGTGGAGAGCATCCTCACCTACGGCATCTGCAACTGGTTCTCCAGCTGCACAACCGCGGAGAGAAATGCGCTACAGAGAGTCGTGAGAACAGCCCAGAAGATCACCGGCGCCCCCCTCCCTTCTCTGGAAGAGCTGTACAACACACGCTGTCTCAGGAAGGCCTCCAAGATCTCCAGAGACCCAACCCACCCTGGGTACAAACACTTTACCCGGCTGCCCTCGAAAAGGCGGTACAGGACCATGGCCGCAAGGACAAACAGACTGAAGCACAGCTTCTACCCCAGGGCCATCCAGGCCCTGAACACAGCAAAGACCTAGGTTCTGGGCCCTGGACAGTCTGGACGGATTGATGGCAGCTGCTGGACTGAAAAAATCAGGTGTAGTGCTGAGGCACAAATATGTACATTTCTAGCCTGCAAACTGCGACACTTCAAATGAATGTGCAATAACACTATGTGCAATATGACAACCCTAGTCTATCTGTACAGTATAGTATAGTGGATAGTGTACATAGCCTTTATTTATGTAAACCAGCTCCTTCCCTTCTTGTGTTTTTTTAGTTTTTTTTTCTTTCCTAGCACCAGGGGAGCCACCCCTCCTAAATGTCGTTGTTTGGTACCTGTACTGTAGCAATGACAATAAAGACCATTCATTCATTCAAGGCAGAAAAACAAGCACTTACTTGGGTGTATCTAGTTCACTGCAGACAGCTGCAAGGGCTCCCTCGCCTTGTTCTCGTGTTATTCTCACTATTCTTTCTACGGCTGAGAAGAGTGAATTCCACCTTGTAGCAACAGGCCTTACGAGTTGGAGTTTGCAGTGGTCTTCAATTACTTCAGATGCGGTGGTTGATCTTGAACTTTTATTCCACAGGCTAGAGCATTTGGCAAATGTGGACCTTGACACGCGCTTGTACAGTGGGTTGACCTCTGCTTTTGAAGCATCAACTGTGGACACTAAATTGAGGAGGTGGCAGGCGCAGCGATGGTGCTTGGGTAGCTGGTATTCTAAGTAGTCATCTTCTTCCAACAGGGCTCCGGCATCAACAAATTCAACACCCTCAAGGCTTTCCTCTTCTTCATCGTTATCATCATTTTGGCCACCATCATCCTCTTCTCCATCACCCTCTCCTACAGGTTCAGCATTGTTGTTCTCGTCAGTCTGCCCATAAACTCTGAAGGCTTTCAGGAAGTTTGATCCGTTGTCAGTTGTAGTGCTCCGTCGTAGACTGAAGACCCATCTCTTCAGGTTACATCTTAACTGCTCCTCCTGAGACATCTTCTGACCCTCACCACTACGTCTCCTAAAGACACCCGCTTTCCCCTCTACTGTGTCCCTAAGAACTTCTACTGCCCCCCTTGTACTGTTTCTCAGTTTCTCCAGTAATATATAAAAAAAAATAAAATAAAAATATATATATATAGTAGACGGCGATATTAGGGAGAAGGTTTTTCCTTCTATCAGTGGCCCGGGCCCGAGCTAGAGTACTCTTCCTGCAACGAATAGTGGACTGCTGATTCACATGCTTAGTATTCAAATGTATTGATTGTAAGTCGCTTTGGAATAAGGCGTCTGCTAAATGCCAAAAATGTAAATGTAAATGTAGTGCGAACGATCTTCTCTCTGACATTGAATTCTGTGTGAATATCATTTAGGGCACCAGCCAGGGCAGAAAAGGTATGTGACCCTTTAAGTTGCTTGCATGCCAGGGCAGCACAGGATCTCTGCATGGTCTGGGGGTTAAACCAGTGCGCAGTGACATCAATGAAACCGCGACGGTGTGCCGTCCAGCAGTCTGTTGTTGTTGCTATGAACTCAATTTCACTAAGGGCAGCTTTCAGTTTTCTTTTCATTTCAACAGAGGCCTTTGTGACTTTGTTAACAACAGTATTACGCGTCATGACATTTGTATTTGGCTGAAGATGTTGCACAAGCTCAATGAAGCCCTGTTGCTGAACAATGTGTGGTGGGTGCAAGCCTTGGACAATGAATTTGAGGACTACTTCATCCACACTTGCCTGGGACACTCTTCGAGCCTCCCACAGCTTGGTTTGTTTGGAGGGTGGGGTCAAAGAACCTTCAGTGGATGACTTCCTTTTGAGGGCTGTTGAAGAAAGTTGCGTGTACCTCTCTAGACGAGTGGGGTGTTTCTTCTGTGGAGAAAATGAATGCACAGGCACAGATTGAGATTCATATTATTTCTCTCAAACCACAAGCTGAGACTATCTAGGACTTCCGCTGTATTAAATGTCACGCTGGAAGTTCATGAATGGAGGTCAGACTACAAGTTAGGGAGCAGTTTCACTGGTCTATGCAATTATGTTGAGCAGACCAGAATATTGCCACTTAAAGCTGTTTTAGGACCACAAGCAGCTGCTGGCATGACTGAAAAGTAACATTAATGGCACACACCGCGCACATTTCTTCTCCCGTGGGAACATAATTAACTCTTTACAGCAACAAACACGGTAAAATTCCGACCTCAACACATGAAGGATTACAAATGAAACATTGAATCATAGCCTACTGCTAGCAAGCAAACCATGGCATGTTCTTAGCCATAGCAAACAACGTTACTACAAAATGTCGACTGATAATAACAAACTTTCAGCTTACCTCAATATGCTTTTTCAAATTAGACGGTGAGTTTTTGAAGGCCATTAGCTCGTGGTACTTGGGTGCGCAGAGCTTGCAGCGCATTCGAAAGGAGTTGTTTTTGCATCCAACCATTTCAAAAAATTCTTCCAGGTACGGCCAGGGATGGAGAAGGGTTGGCTGATCTTCCTGGCTATCAACCTGGTTGATGCTGGTGCTTGGTTGGGACATTTCGCTGTTATTTTGAGTCTCTGGCACGGTCACGGACATCTTTGGCTACATACATCTGCTTTCCTTGCTGGAGTGTGATTTTGTTACGGTCTCCTCCCTCCACTGCTGTCTTGTTCTGATTGTGTTGCAGGATGGCAGTGGGGAGAGGAGGCCTGATTGGCTGATGTAGCACCTGTGCCTATTTAGGTTGTGCGTTGGGGATCAGTCTACCTCTCTCTCTCTCCATACAAGATATCCTTTTTTGACTCTTCTGTTAGTGGCAACCTTTTGTTCCTTTGTTTCACCCTTACAACATTCCACATACAGATCACTCACCCACACCCTACACAACTGATAAAACTGACTATCACATCCCATTTCTAAATTACTTATTTAGCTTTAGTTATTAATAAAATAATAATTTACCTTTACCCTCGACTTGTCTCCCTATTTTGTCACTTTCTCTGAGCCTGGTTAGTGACAAATGGGGGCTCGGCCGTCGGATTTAGTTGTTGTAGGACCTTTTGTTGTAGTTTGGTTAGCGCTCTTTGTTTCACTGTTTGATAGTTTTAGTGATTTAGGATTTTTTGGTTGGTTCTTTGTAAAGCGTTGGTTCTTTGTGAAATTGGTTGGTTCGTTGGTTCGTTGTTCTTTGGTTGGTTCTTTGTTAAGCGCCAAAAAATTGGGGAGATAAGTTGGGTATTGTTTTGTTGATGCTGTGGCATCTTAGTTACTTTTCTGTTGTGATTTGTGCCAACAGTTATTTGTGTTTGTTTGTGTGCTGGGGGAGAGAGAGGACTACGGGTTGTCTCCAGACACTTGCCCAGGCTAGAGACGCCATTTGCTCTACTATCTGTTGGAACACCTAGGTAGGAGTGTGGTTGTTCCTTGTGCAGTGGTGAGAGATTTAGGAGCTGATGCCTTCTACCCCATGTTAGGCATAGCGGCGTATTTCCTTTGGGGAGTGCGTTGGGCTTTTGTTGTTTTTTTAAATTATTTTTGTGTGGTAACCGTGGCTAGAGCAGTGGTCTCGGGGGCATCGCCGTAGCACGGGGGAGTGCGCCAGCGTGCTGGTTACTTGTTCCGTGTTAGCGGTATTGAGTGCGTAATTACCCACCACGAAGCCACACGAAGACTACGAAGACTAGGGTTGAGCTATCTAGGTTTTGGGGAAGCTCCGTTGAATATCTCCATTGCTGCGCTCGGTGCGACTGCGACTGCTACTGTTTTGTGTGCTTCAACAGGTGGGGAGGCATTTGTTGTTATAGTAGTTACGTGCACATTAATCATGGCTTCTATTGTCGAAGAGTTCATGCTGAAACCATCAGTGGAGTTGTTAGAGAGATGTAGTAAGGACCAACTTTTGAAAATCGCGGATCTCCATAACATTGAAATAAGTAAAACTGTTAGCCGTCTCAAGGAGACTTTAAGAACGATCGTGATGGACAATCTGATTCAAGCTGGTATCCTGGAGGAATCTCTAACCCTTACACCTGTCCCAACTCCCGTGAGTAGTCATTTGACTTTTGACCAACAGAAGGAGTTGTTGTTGTTGCAGCAAGAGCATGAGAAAAGGAAACAGAAGGAGTTGTTGTTGCGGCAAGAGCATGAGAAAAGCAGGCAAGAGCATGATAAAACTGTACAATTGGAGATTGAAAAAATCCGTCAGGATACAGAACGTGCTAAATTAGAATTTCAATGGGAGCATCTTAAGTTAATTAAAGAGGGTAAAGATGTCTGGGGTTTTTCTCTCTATGATCCCGACCCCGCTAGGGAACGTGTGGGTCCCCATTTTGATATTTCTAATAACCTAAAGCTTGTGCCTAAGTTCAATGAGCGAGACCTTGACTCGCTTTTTTTTACTATTTGAGTGAGTGGCTGAGTTTAGACATTGGTCTGATTCAGACCGCATCTTGCTCCTACAGAGCGTGATTACGGGTGGAGCCCAGGAGGCCTACTCTGCTCTAAGTTGGACTGACTGTAGGGACTATTCCTTAGTTAAAGCTGCAATCTTGCGTGCTTATCAATTGGTTCCGGAAGCGTACCGCCAACGTTTTAGAACTGCAAAGCGGCGTAAAGAGCAATCTCATGTTGATTTTGTCCATGAGTTGACGTTACAGTTTGATCGGTGGTGCTCTGCCTCATCTGTTACCAGCTATGAGGAGTTGTGTCAGTTAATTGTGTTAGAGCAGTTCAGAGATTCTGTTCCTGAGCACCTTGCTGTATATCTTGGTGAACACAACGTGTGTACAGCTTCTGAGGCAGCAGTGTTCGCTGATAACTTTGTTTTAACGGACAACGGCAGGTTGGGGGAGCTACGTGCTCGTGACTGGGACCGCAGTGAGAGGCGGAGCTCATCTGGATTTCGTCCTGTTAGTTTTGAGGCGAGGAATGAGACCCCGTCCTTTAAATTTGATAGAGGCTCACAGGGAAGAGGAGCAATGTGCAACAAAAGCATCACAAAGGGAAAGCCTGCATTTTTCTATTTCAAATGGAAATTTGAGTGACACAATGGAAGGGAAGAGGATACAGTATTCTGGCAATGATATGAATCCTCTATCTTTGAAATCTATAGGAGCTGAACAATGCTCTGGAATTATTTCCATTTCAGATGACGAAAATGAGATTATTCATTCAAGTACTGGTGAAGGGACAGAGAGCTTGCTTCTGCCAAGACCCCCCTCAAAGGCTCTAACCATAACCCACCAAATCATAGTTGAAGTTGTAATTGATGAAGTCTTCTCAAGCTTTGAGGATGTTCTCAAAATGACCACCACAATTTCAGAGCCAATAATAGATAGTGGACTGCATAAACTACCAAGCAAGGAATTACCAAGGCCACTTCAGAAACCTGTCAGTCAAGCAGAAAACGTGGAAAAATTAAATGGTATAGATTTTGAAGCCTTTCCTAGCCTAAGGTCCAGTGATCTTCTGCCTCCAAACAATTTCCTTGAATCTCTTTCCTTGAGAAAAAACATTCACAAACCTCTCCCTCCTAAAATGAGCAGCTGCAAGAATGAAAAAAAAGGGTTAAAACGAAAGAGGAATCTAAGCATCGAAAGTCCTTTTCCAAAGAAGCGAACGAAGAAGGCAAATGTGCCCGCTCTTGAAGCCAACTTGACTAAAGACTGTATCAAAACATATTTTGTGGATGAATACAACACAGATGAACCTCACACATCTGGGTCATCCAAATCGTTGGAAGAAAAGCAACCAGATGCTACAGACCTAAACAAGGAGACAGAAACTGGTTATGGGACCAGTCGTTGCAAAGTCAGCATTGTACAGCTGGCCTTGTTTGGCTCCTCACCTTAAAGGAAAAATGGGACTCTAGTAACAGGTCAACGCAGGGACTTTAGATCGTCTCCATCTAAGCTTTTTTCAGACAGAGGTCCAATGCCTCCTCCAACCATCAGCGTGAACGTCACTTCCATGTGCAAACCTCCTTTAGAGACTAGCCTTGTAAACGTCAAACAACGGATCATGAGAGATTGGTGGAACAGCCACTTTGTTGTGGCAACAAAGACTAAGTCCATCAAAACATCCAAAATCAAAAAAACATCAAAAAAAAGTAACAGAAGACGCCTCAATCAAAATGTTATTATTGCGGAAGCACCAACCAAAACACCAACCCCCACCAACACAGATGTATGTCTGTTATCCTCTGAGGGAGGAGCAGTAGAACATGGAACAGAACAGAACAAGAAACCTTTGGGGCAAGCTGTAAAAGAGTCTGTCTTAAATGGTCTGAAACTGAGATTGAAAAGATCACAGATGAGGATGGTGCCCTCCATCAAACCTGATGCTGTGGAGAAAAGTAAATATGAAATTGGGAACCCTGCTGTAATGTCTGTTCAAAAGAGCAATGTTTTACGGTACAGTGTGTTACCTGAGTCTTTCAGCTTTGAAGATGAACAAGAAACCATGGATCTCCAGACATCAACAGATTCAACAACAGAAATGACTGGCTCTGAACTCCCTGCCTCTGCAATAACAAAGACATTTGTGAAATCCCAAGGTGCCTGGTCAGTTGATACTGGGAATAAATATTCTCCCTTCAACTCTTCAAACGTCAAAGTCCCTAAGTCAACCACCACCTTCCAGGAATATCAGAAGAAATACAATGACAAGACAGACTTCTCCAAGTGAACTGCGAAACTGAGATTTTGGTAGCAGAATGGAGTGTGTGTTTCTTTAGATCTCAAACTGACTTTTGTTACTGGTTTCCCATGGAAATATATAATTGTTAATAAATCCATGTTCTTTTGAAAAAAAAAAGAAAAAAGGCCGTGGCTGCCTGTAAAAGGGGTGGAGGTTATTTTGTGGAATAATTTAGCGGGTGGACGCGTCTGGGGTGACATATCCCCACCGTTGGTTGTGAAACAGTGTTTCCCTGAGGTGTTTCCATCCTGTGTTGTGACACGTGCGCTGAGCCGTGCTAATGCTGTTCCTACACCTGACCCAACTAGGGTTACAAGCAAGGCGTGTGACCTTTTTTCAACATTTCCTAGTGTAGTTATTCGAGATGACCTGGTGAGGGAGAAGAGAGCTGACCCTGTTCTTGAAGTTCTATATGAACAGCTTCTTACTGATGACGAGGTGGAGAGTGCTGTTGCGGGTTACTTACTACCTGCAGGATCAGCTGTTGGTGAGGAAGGGGGTTCCTCAAGGAGATTGTTCTATGGGTGATCCATTTGTCCAAATTGTTGTCCCTCACTCTTCACGTGAGATGATTATGAGGATGTCACATGATGTGGTTGGTCATTTAGGGGTCCAGAAGACCTATGCCCACATTTTGTGTGATTTCTATTGGCCTCGTTTGAAGAGAGATATCTCAGCCTACATTAGAGCATGCCATATTTGCCAGACAGCAAAATCTAACCAGCTTACAGAGTCTGTACCACTCTTTGTTTCACTGTTTGATAGTTTTAGTGATTTAGGATTTTTTGGTTGGTTCTTTGTAAAGCGTTGGTTCTTTGTTAAATTGGTTGGTTCGTTGGTTCGTTGTTCTTTGGTTGGTTCTTTGTTAAGCGCAAAAAAATTGGGGAGATAAGTTGGGTATTGTTTTGTTGATGCTGTGGCATTTTAGTTACTTTTCTGTTGTGATTTGTGCCAACAGTTATTTGTGTTTGTTTGTGTGCTGGGGGAGAGAGAGGACTACGGGTTGTCTCCAGACACTTGCCCAGGCTAGAGACTCTACTATCTGTTGGAACACCTAGGTAGGAGTGTGGTTGTTCCTTGTGCAGTGGTGAGAGATTTAGGAGCTGATGCCTTCTACCCCATGTTAGGCATAGCGGCGTATTTCCTTTGGGGAGTGCGTTGGGCTTTTGTTGTTTTTTTAAATTATTTTTGTGTGGTAACCGTGGCTAGAGCAGTGGTCTCGGGGGCATCGCCGTAGCACGGGGGAGTGCGCCAGCGTGCTGGTTACTTGTTCCGTGTTAGCGGTATTGAGTGCGTAATTACCCACCACGAAGCCACACGAAGACTACGAAGACTAGGGTTGAGCTATCTAGGTTTTGGGGAAGCTCCGTTGAATATCTCCATTGCTGCGCTCGGTGCGACTGCGACTGCTACTGTTTTGTGTGCTTCAACAGGTGGGGAGGCATTTGTTGTTATAGTAGTTACGTGCACATTAATCATGGCTTCTATTGTCGAAGAGTTCATGCTGAAACCATCAGTGGAGTTGTTAGAGAGATGTAGTAAGGACCAACTTTTGAAAATCGCGGATCTCCATAACATTGAAATAAGTAAAACTGTTAGCCGTCTCAAGGAGACTTTAAGAACGATCGTGATGGACAATCTGATTCAAGCTGGTATCCTGGAGGAATCTCTAACCCTTACACCTGTCCCAACTCCCGTGAGTAGTCATTTGACTTTTGACCAACAGAAGGAGTTGTTGTTGTTGCAGCAAGAGCATGAGAAAAGCAAACAGAAGGAGTTGTTGTTGCAGCAAGAGCATGAGAAAAGCAGGCAAGAGCATGATAAAACTGTACAATTGGAGATTGAAAAAATCCGTCAGGATACAGAACGTGCTAAATTAGAATTTCAATGGGAGCATCTTAAGTTATGTCGGGGGTTTTTCTCTCTATGATCCCGACCCCGCTAGGGAACGTGTGGGTCCCCATTTTGATATTTCTAATAACCTAAAGCTTGTGCCTAAGTTCAATGAGCGAGACCTTGACTCGTTTTTTTTTACTATTTGAGCGAGTGGCTGAGTTTAGACATTGGTCTGATTCAGACCGCATCTTGCTCCTACAGAGCGTGATTACGGGTGGAGCCCAGGAGGCCTACTCTGCTCTAAGTAGGACTGACTGTAGGGACTATTCCTTAGTTAAAGCTGCAATCTTGCGTGCTTATCAATTGGTTCCGGAAGCGTACCGCCAACGTTTTAGAACTGCAAAGCGGCGTAACGAGCAATCTCATGTTGATTTTGTCCATGAGTTGACGTTACAGTTTGATCGGTGGTGCTCTGCCTCATCTGTTACCAGCTATGAGGAGTTGTGTCAGTTAATTGTGTTAGAGCAGTTCAGAGATTCTGTTCCTGAGCACCTTGCTGTATATCTTGGTGAACACAATGTGTGTACAGCTTCTGAGGCAGCAGTGTTCGCTGATAACTTTGTTTTAACGCACAACAGCAGGTTGGGGGAGCTACGTGCTCGTGACTGGGACCGCAGTGAGAGGCGAAGCTCATCTGGATTTCGTCCTGTTAGTTTTGAGGCGAGGAATGAGACCCCGTCCTTTAAATTTGATAGAGGCTCACAGGGAAGAGGAGCAATGTGCAACAAAAGCATCACAAAGGGAAAGCCTGCATTTTTCTATTTCAAATGGAAATTTGAGTGACACAATGGAAGGGAAGAGGATACAGTATTCTGGCAATGATATGAATCCTCTATCTTTGAAATCTATAGGAGCTGAACAATGCTCTGGAATTATTTCCATTTCAGATGACGAAAATGAGATTATTCATTCAAGTACTGGTGAAGGGACAGAGAGCTTGCTTCTGCCAAGACCCCCCTCAAAGGCTCTAACCATAACCCACCAAATCATAGTTGAAGTTGTAATTGATGAAGTCTTCTCAAGCTTTGAGGATGTTCTCAAAATGACCACCACAATTTCAGAGCCAATAATAGATAGTGGACTGCATAAACTACCAAGCAAGGAATTACCAAGGCCACTTCAGAAACCTGTCAGTCAAGCAGAAAACGTGGAAAAATTAAATGGTATAGATTTTGAAGCCTTTCCTAGCCTAAGGTCCAGTGATCTTCTGCCTCCAAACAATTTCCTTGAATCTCTTTCCTTGAGAAAAAACATTCACAAACCTCTCCCTCCTAAAATGAGCAGCTGCAAGAATGAAAAAAAAGGGTTAAAACGAAAGAGGAATCTAAGCATCGAAAGTCCTTTTCCAAAGAAGCGAACGAAGAAGGCAAATGTGCCCGCTCTTGAAGCCAACTTGACTAAAGACTGTATCAAAACATATTTTGTGGACGAATACAACACAGATGAACCTCACACATCTGGGTCATCCAAATCGTTGGAAGAAAAGCAACCAGATGCTACAGACCTAAACAAGGAGACAGAAACTGGTTATGGGACCAGTCGTTGCAAAGTCAGCATTGTACAGCTGGCCTTGTTTGGCTCCTCACCCCAGAGGAAAAATGGGACTCTAGTAACAGGTCAACGCAGGGACTTTAGATCGTCTCCATCTAGGCTTTTTTCAGACAGAGGTCCAATGCCTGCTCCAACCATCAGCGTGAACGTCACTTCCATGTGCAAACCTCCTTTAGAGACTAGCCTTGTAAATGTCAAACAACGGATCATGAGAGATTGGTGGAACAGCCACTTTGTTGTGGCAACAAAGACTAAGTCCATCAAAACATCCAAAATCAAAAAAACATCAAAAATAAGTAACAGAAGACGCCTCAATCAAAATGTTATTATTGCGGAAGCACCAACCAAAACACCAACCCCCACCAACACAGATGTATGTCTGTTATCCTCTGAGGGAGGAGCAGTAGAACATGGAACAGAACAGAACAAGAAACCTTTGGGGCACGCTGTAAAAGAGTCTGTCTTAAATGGTCTGAAACTGAGATTGAAAAGATCACAGATGAGGATGGTGCCCTCCATCAAACCTGATGCTGTGGAGAAAAGTAAATATGAAATTGGGAACCCTGCTGTAATGTCTGTTCAAAAGAGCAATGTTTTACGGTACAGTGTGTTACCTGAGTCTTTCAGCTTTGAAGATGAACAAGAAACCATGGATCTCCAGACATCAACAGATTCAACAACAGAAATGACTGGCTCTGAACTCCCTGCCTCTGCAATAACAAAGACATTTGTGAAATCCCAAGGTGCCTGGTCAGTTGATACTGGGAATAAATATTCTCCCTTCAACTCTTCAAACGTCAAAGTCCCTAAGTCAACCACCACCTTCCAGGAATATCAGAAGAAATACAATGACAAGACAGACATCTCCAAGTGAACTGCGAAACTGAGATTTTGGTAGCAGAATGGAGTGTGTGTTTCTTTAGATCTCAAACTGACTTTTGTTACTGGTTTCCCATGGAAATATATAATTGTTAATAAATCCATGTTCTTTTGAAAAAAAAAAAGAAAAAAGGCTGTGGCTGCCTGTAAAAGGGGTGGAGGTTATTTTGGGGAATAATTTAGCGGGTGGACGCGTCTGGGGTGACATATCCCCACCGTTGGTTGTGAAACAGTGTTTCCCTGAGGTGTTTCCATCCTGTGTTGTGACACGTGCGCTGAGCCGTGCTAATGCTGTTCCTACACCTGACCCAACTAGGGTTACAAGCAAGGCGTGTGACCTTTTTTCAACATTTCCTAGTGTAGTTATTCGAGATGACCTGGTGAGGGAGAAGAGAGCTGACCCTGTTCTTGAAGTTCTATATGAACAGCTTCTTACTGATGACGAGGTGGAGAGTGCTGTTGCGGGTTACTTACTACCTGCAGGATCAGCTGTTGGTGAGGAAGGGGGTTCCTCAAGGAGATTGTTCTATGGGTGATCCATTTGTCCAAATTGTTGTCCCTCACTCTTCACGTGAGATGATTATGAGGATGTCACATGATGTGGTTGGTCATTTAGGGGTCCAGAAGACCTATGCCCACATTTTGTGTGATTTCTATTGGCCTCGTTTGAAGAGAGATATCTCAGCCTACATTAGAGCATGCCATATTTGCCAGACAGCAAAATCTAACCAGCTTACAGAGTCTGTACCACTCTTTGTTTCACTGTTTGATAGTTTTAGTGATTTAGGATTTTTTGGTTGGTTCTTTGTAAAGCGTTGGTTCTTTGTTAAATTGGTTGGTTCGTTGGTTCGTTGTTCTTTGGTTGGTTCTTTGTTAAGCGCAAAAAAATTGGGGAGATAAGTTGGGTATTGTTTTGTTGATGCTGTGGCATCTTAGTTACTTTTCTGTTGTGATTTGTGCCAACAGTTATTTGTGTTTGTTTGTGTGCTGGGGGAGAGAGAGGACTACGGGTTGTCTCCAGACACTTGCCCAGGCTAGAGACGCCATTTGCTCTACTATCTGTTGGAACACCTAGGTAGGAGTGTGGTTGTTCCTTGTGCAGTGGTGAGAGATTTAGGAGCTGATGCCTTCTACCCCATGTTAGGCATAGCGGCGTATTTCCTTTGGGGAGTGCGTTGGGCTTTTGTTGTTTTTTTAAATTATTTTTGTGTGGTAACCGTGGCTAGAGCAGTGGTCTCGGGGGCATCGCCGTAGCACGGGGGAGTGCGCCAGCGTGCTGGTTACTTGTTCCGTGTTAGCGGTATTGAGTGCATAATTACCCACCACGAAGCCACACGAAGACTACGAAGACTAGGGTTGAGCTATCTAGGTTTTGGGGAAGCTCCGTTGAATATCTCCATTGCTGCGCTCGGTGCGACTGCGACTGCTACTGTTTTGTGTGCTTCAACAGGTGGGGAGGCATTTGTTGTTATAGTAGTTACGTGCACATTAATCATGGCTTCTATTGTCGAAGAGTTCATGCTGAAACCATCAGTGGAGTTGGTAGAGAGATGTAGTAAGGACCAACTTTTGAAAATCGCGGATCTCCATAACATTGAAATAAGTAAAACTGTTAGCCGTCTCAAGGAGACTTTAAGAACGATCGTGATGGACAATCTGATTCAAGCTGGTATCCTGGAGGAATCTCTAACCCTTACACCTGTCCCAACTCCCGTGAGTAGTCATTTGACTTTTGACCAACAGAAGGAGTTGTTGTTGTTGCAGCAAGAGCATGAGAAAAGCAAACAGAAGGAGTTGTTGTTGCAGCAAGAGCATGATAAAAGCAGGCAAGAGCATGATAAAACTGTACAATTGGAGATTGAAAAAATCTGTCAGGATACAGAACGTGCTAAATTAGAATTTCAATGGGAGCATCTTAAGTTAATTAAAGAGGGTAAAGATGTCGGGGGTTTTTCTCTCTATGATCCCGACCCCGCTAGGGAACGTGTGGGTCCCCATTTTGATATTTCTAATAACCTAAAGCTTGTGCCTAAGTTCAATGAGCGAGACCTTGACTCGTTTTTTTTTACTATTTGAGCGAGTGGCTGAGTTTAGACATTGGTCTGATTCAGACCGCATCTTGCTCCTACAGAGCGTGATTACGGGTGGAGCCCAGGAGGCCTACTCTGCTCTAAGTAGGACTGACTGTAGGGACTATTCCTTAGTTAAAGCTGCAATCTTGCGTGCTTATCAATTGGTTCCGGAAGCGTACCGCCAACGTTTTAGAACTGCAAAGCGGCGTAACGAGCAATCTCATGTTGATTTTGTCCATGAGTTGACGTTACAGTTTGATCGGTGGTGCTCTGCCTCATCTGTTACCAGCTATGAGGAGTTGTGTCAGTTAATTGTGTTAGAGCAGTTCAGAGATTCTGTTCCTGAGCACCTTGCTGTATATCTTGGTGAACACAACGTGTGTACAGCTTCTGAGGCAGCAGTGTTCGCTGATAACTTTGTTTTAACGCACAACGGCAGGTTGGGGGAGCTACGTGCTCGTGACTGGGACCGCAGTGAGAGGCGGAGCTCATCTGGATTTCGTCCTGTTAGTTTTGAGGCGAGGAATGAGACCCCGTCCTTTAAATTTGATAGAGGCTCACAGGGAAGAGGAGCAATGTGCAACAAAAGCATCACAAAGGGAAAGCCTGCATTTTTCTATTTCAAATGGAAATTTGAGTGACACAATGGAAGGGAAGAGGATATAGTATTCTGGCAATGATATGAATCCTCTATCTTTGAAATCTATAGGAGCTGAACAATGCTCTGGAATTATTTCCATTTCAGATGACGAAAATGAGATTATTCATTCAAGTACTGGTGAAGGGACAGAGAGCATGCTTCTGCCAAGACCCCCCTCAAAGGCTCTAACCATAACCCACCAAATCATAGTTGAAGTTGTAATTGATGAAGTCTTCTCAAGCTTTGAGGATGTTCTCAAAATGACCACCACAATTTCAGAGCCAATAATAGATAGTGGACTGCATAAACTACCAAGCAAGGAATTACCAAGGCCACTTCAGAAACCTGTCAGTCAAGCAGAAAACGTGGAAAAATTAAATGGTATAGATTTTGAAGCCTTTCCTAGCCTAAGGTCCAGTGATCTTCTGCCTCCAAACAATTTCCTTGAATCTCTTTCCTTGAGAAAAAACATTCACAAACCTCTCCCTCCTAAAATGAGCAGCTGCAAGAATGAAAAAAAAGGGTTAAAACGAAAGAGGAATCTAAGCATCGAAAGTCCTTTTCCAAAGAAGCGAACGAAGAAGGCAAATGTGCCCGCTCTTGAAGCCAACTTGACTAAAGACTGTATCAAAACATATTTTGTGGACGAATACAACACAGATGAACCTCACACATCTGGGTCATCCAAATCGTTGGAAGAAAAGCAACCAGATGCTACAGACCTAAACAAGGAGACAGAAACTGGTTATGGGACCAGTCGTTGCAAAGTCAGCATTGTACAGCTGGCCTTGTTTGGCTCCTCACCCCAGAGGAAAAATGGGACTCTAGTAACAGGTCAACGCAGGGACTTTAGATCGTCTCCATCTAGGCTTTTTTCAGACAGAGGTCCAATGCCTCCTCCAACCATCAGCGTGAACGTCACTTCCATGTGCAAACCTCCTTTAGAGACTAGCCTTGTAAATGTCAAACAACGGATCATGAGAGATTGGTGGAACAGCCACTTTGTTGTGGCAACAAAGACTAAGTCCATCAAAACATCCAAAATCAAAAAAACATCAAAAATAAGTAACAGAAGACGCCTCAATCAAAATGTTATTATTGCGGAAGCACCAACCAAAACACCAACCCCCACCAACACAGATGTATGTCTGTTATCCTCTGAGGGAGGAGCAGTAGAACATGGAACAGAACAGAACAAGAAACCTTTGGGGCACGCTGTAAAAGAGTCTGTCTTAAATGGTCTGAAACTGAGATTGAAAAGATCACAGATGAGGATGGTGCCCTCCATCAAACCTGATGCTGTGGAGAAAAGTAAATATGAAATTGGGAACCCTGCTGTAATGTCTGTTCAAAAGAGCAATGTTTTACGGTACAGTGTGTTACCTGAGTCTTTCAGCTTTGAAGATGAACAAGAAACCATGGATCTCCAGACATCAACAGATTCAACAACAGAAATGACTGGCTCTGAACTCCCTGCCTCTGCAATAACAAAGACATTTGTGAAATCCCAAGGTGCCTGGTCAGTTGATACTGGGAATAAATATTCTCCCTTCAACTCTTCAAACGTCAAAGTCCCTAAGTCAACCACCACCTTCCAGGAATATCAGAAGAAATACAATGACAAGACAGACATCTCCAAGTGAACTGCGAAACTGAGATTTTGGTTGCAGAATGGAGTGTGTGTTTCTTTAGATCTCAAACTGACTTTTGTTACTGGTTTCCCATGGAAATATATAATTGTTAATAAATCCATGTTCTTTTGAAAAAAAAAAGAAAAAAGGCCGTGGCTGCCTGTAAAAGGGGTGGAGGTTATTTTGGGGAATAATTTAGCGGGTGGACGCGTCTGGGGTGACATATCCCCACCGTTGGTTGTGAAACAGTGTTTCCCTGAGGTGTTTCCATCCTGTGTTGTGACACATGCGCTGAGCCGTGCTAATGCTGTTCCTACACCTGACCCAACTAGGGTTACAAGCAAGGCGTGTGGCCTTTTTTCAACATTTCCTAGTGTAGTTATTCGAGATGACCTGGTGAGGGAGAAGAGAGCTGACCCTGTTCTTGAAGTTCTATATGAACAGCTTCTTACTGATGACGAGGTGGAGAGTGCTGTTGCGGGTTACTTACTACCTGCAGGATCAGCTGTTGGTGAGGAAGGGGGTTCCTCAAGGAGATTGTTCTATGGGTGATCCATTTGTCCAAATTGTTGTCCCTCACTCTTCACGTGAGATGATTATGAGGATGTCACATGATGTGGTTGGTCATTTAGGGGTCCAGAAGACCTATGCCCACATTTTGTGTGATTTCTATTGGCCTCGTTTGAAGAGAGATATCTCAGCCTACATTAGAGCATGCCATATTTGCCAGACAGCAAAATCTAACCAGCTTACAGAGTCTGTACCACTCTTTGTTTCACTGTTTGATAGTTTTAGTGATTTAGGATTTTTTGGTTGGTTCTTTGTAAAGCGTTGGTTCTTTGTTAAATTGGTTGGTTCGTTGGTTCGTTGTTCTTTGGTTGGTTCTTTGTTAGGCGCAAAAAAATTGGGGAGATAAGTTGGGTATTGTTTTGTTGATGCTGTGGCATCTTAGTTACTTTTCTGTTGTGATTTGTGCTAACAGTTATTTGTGTTTGTTTGTGTGCTGGGGGAGAGAGAGGACTACGGGTTGTCTCCAGACACTTGCCCAGGCTAGAGACGCCATTTGCTCTACTATCTGTTGGAACACCTAGGTAGGAGTGTGGTTGTTCCTTGTGCAGTGGTGAGAGATTTAGGAGCTGATGCCTTCTACCCCATGTTAGGCATAGCGGCGTATTTCCTTTGGGGAGTGCGTTGGGCTTTTGTTGTTTTTTAAAATTATTTTTGTGTGGTAACCGTGGCTAGAGCAGTGGTCTCGGGGGCATCGCCGTAGCACGGGGGAGTGCGCCAGCGTGCTGGTTACTTGTTCCGTGTTAGCGGTATTGAGTGCGTAATTACCCACCACGAAGCCACACGAAGACTACGAAGACTAGGGTTGAGCTATCTAGGTTTTGGGGAAGCTCCGTTGAATATCTCCATTGCTGCGCTCGGTGCGACTGCTACTGTTTTGTGTGCTTCAACAGGTGGGGAGGCATTTGTTGTTATAGTAGTTACGTGCACATTAATCATGGCTTCTATTGTCGAAGAGTTCATGCTGAAACCATCAGTGGAGTTGGTAGAGAGATGTAGTAAGGACCAACTTTTGAAAATCGCGGATCTCCATAACATTGAAATAAGTAAAACTGTTAGCCGTCTCAAGGAGACTTTAAGAACGATCGTGATGGACAATCTGATTCAAGCTGGTATCCTGGAGGAATCTCTAACCCTTACACCTGTCCCAACTCCCGTGAGTAGTCATTTGACTTTTGACCAACAGAAGGAGTTGTTGTTGTTGCAGCAAGAGCATGAGAAAAGCAAACAGAAGGAGTTGTTGTTGCAGCAAGAGCATGAGAAAAGCAGGCAAGAGCATGATAAAACTGTACAATTGGAGATTGAAAAAATCCGTCAGGATACAGAACGTGCTAAATTAGAATTTCAATGGGAGCATCTTAAGTTATTTAAAGAGGGTAAAGATGTCGGGGGTTTTTCTCTCTATGATCCCGACCCCGCTAGGGAACGTGTGGGTCCCCATTTTGATATTTCTAATAACCTAAAGCTTGTGCCTAAGTTCAATGAGCGAGACCTTGACTCGCTTTTTTTTACTATTTGAGCGAGTGGCTGAGTTTAGACATTGGTCTGATTCAGACCGCATCTTGCTCCTACAGAGCGTGATTACGGGTGGAGCCCAGGAGGCCTACTCTGCTCTAAGTAGGACTGACTGTAGGGACTATTCCTTAGTTAAAGCTGCAATCTTGCGTGCTTATCAATTGGTTCCGGAAGCGTACCGCCAACGTTTTAGAACTGCAAAGCGGCGTAACGAGCAATCTCATGTTGATTTTGTCCATGAGTTGACGTTACAGTTTGATCGGTGGTGCTCTGCCTCATCTGTTACCAGCTATGAGGAGTTGTGTCAGTTAATTGTGTTAGAGCAGTTCAGAGATTCTGTTCCTGAGCACCTTGCTGTATATCTTGGTGAACACAACGTGTGTACAGCTTCTGAGGCAGCAGTGTTCGCTGATAACTTTGTTTTAACGCACAACGGCAGGTTGGGGGAGCTACGTGCTCGTGACTGGGACCGCAGTGAGAGGCGGAGCTCATCTGGATTTCGTCCTGTTAGTTTTGAGGCGAGGAATGAGACCCCGTCCTTTAAATTTGATAGAGGCTCACAGGGAAGAGGAGCAATGTGCAACAAAAGCATCACAAAGGGAAAGCCTGCATTTTTCTATTTCAAATGGAAATTTGAGTGACACAATGGAAGGGAAGAGGATACAGTATTCTGGCAATGATATGAATCCTCTATCTTTGAAATCTATAGGAGCTGAACAATGCTCTGGAATTATTTCCATTTCAGATGACGAAAATGAGATTATTCATTCAAGTACTGGTGAAGGGACAGAGAGCTTGCTTCTGCCAAGACCCCCCTCAAAGGCTCTAACCATAACCCACCAAATCATAGTTGAAGTTGTAATTGATGAAGTCTTCTCAAGCTTTGAGGATGTTCTCAAAATGACCACCACAATTTCAGAGCCAATAATAGATAGTGGACTGCATAAACTACCAAGCAAGGAATTACCAAGGCCACTTCAGAAACCTGTCAGTCAAGCAGAAAACGTGGAAAAATTAAATGGTATAGATTTTGAAGCCTTTCCTAGCCTAAGGTCCAGTGATCTTCTGCCTCCAAACAATTTCCTTGAATCTCTTTCCTTGAGAAAAAACATTCACAAACCTCTCCCTCCTAAAATGAGCAGCTGCAAGAATGAAAAAAAAAGGGTTAAAACGAAAGAGGAATCTAAGCATCGAAAGTCCTTTTCCAAAGAAGCGAACGAAGAAGGCAAATGTGCCCGCTCTTGAAGCCAACTTGACTAAAGACTGTATCAAAACATATTTTGTGGACGAATACAACACAGATGAACCTCACACATCTGGGTCATCCAAATCGTTGGAAGAAAAGCAACCAGATGCTACAGACCTAAACAAGGAGACAGAAACTGGTTATGGGACCAGTCGTTGCAAAGTCAGCATTGTACAGCTGGCCTTGTTTGGCTCCTCACCTTAAAGGAAAAATGGGACTCTAGTAACAGGTCAACGCAGGGACTTTAGATCGTCTCCATCTAGGCTTTTTTCAGACAGAGGTCCAATGCCTCCTCCAACCATCAGCGTGAACGTCACTTCCATGTGCAAACCTCCTTTAGAGACTAGCCTTGTAAACGTCAAACAACGGATCATGAGAGATTGGTGGAACAGCCACTTTGTTGTGGCAACAAAGACTAAGTCCATCAAAACATCCAAAATCAAAAAAACATCAAAAATAAGTAACAGAAGACGCCTCAATCAAAATGTTATTATTGCGGAAGCACCAACCAAAACACCAACCCCCACCAACACAGATGTATGTCTGTTATCCTCTGAGGGAGGAGCAGTAGAACATGGAACAGAACAGAACAAGAAACCTTTGGGGCACGCTGTAAAAGAGTCTGTCTTAAATGGTCTGAAACTGAGATTGAAAAGATCACAGATGAGGATGGTGCCCTCCATCAAACCTGATGCTGTGGAGAAAAGTAAATATGAAATTGGGAACCCTGCTGTAATGTCTGTTCAAAAGAGCAATGTTTTACGGTACAGTGTGTTACCTGAGTCTTTCAGCTTTGAAGATGAACAAGAAACCATGGATCTCCAGACATCAACAGATTCAACAACAGAAATGACTGGCTCTGAACTCCCTGCCTCTGCAATAACAAAGACATTTGTGAAATCCCAAGGTGCCTGGTCAGTTGATACTGGGAATAAATATTCTCCCTTCAACTCTTCAAACGTCAAAGTCCCTAAGTCAACCACCACCTTCCAGGAATATCAGAAGAAATACAATGACAAGACAGACATCTCCAAGTGAACTGCGAAACTGAGATTTTGGTAGCAGAATGGAGTGTGTGTTTCTTTAGATCTCAAACTGACTTTTGTTACTGGTTTCCCATGGAAATATATAATTGTTAATAAATCCATGTTCTTTTGAAAGAAAAAAAAAAGGCCGTGGCTGCCTGTAAAAGGGGTGGAGGTTATTTTGGGGAATCATTTAGCGGGTGGACGCGTCTGGGGTGACATATCCCCACCGTTGGTTGTGAAACAGTGTTTCCCTGAGGTGTTTCCATCCTGTGTTGTGACACGTGCGCTGAGCCGTGCTAATGCTGTTCCTACACCTGACCCAACTAGGGTTACAAGCAAGGCGTGTGACCTTTTTTCAACATTTCCTAGTGTAGTTATTCGAGATGACCTGGTGAGGGAGAAGAGAGCTGACCCTGTTCTTGAAGTTCTATATGAACAGCTTCTTACTGATGACGAGGTGGAGAGTGCTGTTGCGGGTTACTTACTACCTGCAGGATCAGCTGTTGGTGAGGAAGGGGGTTCCTCAAGGAGATTGTTCTATGGGTGATCCATTTGTCCAAATTGTTGTCCCTCACTCTTCACGTGAGATGATTATGAGGATGTCACATGATGTGGTTGGTCATTTAGGGGTCCAGAAGACCTATGCCCACATTTTGTGTGATTTCTATTGGCCTCGTTTGAAGAGAGATATCTCAGCCTACATTAGAGCATGCCATATTTGCCAGACAGCAAAGTCTAACCAGCTTACAGAGTCTGTACCATTGTGTTCTGTTCCTGCCATTGGTACATCTGTTGATAGCGTTGTCTGTAAAATGTGTGTGGAAGTGCCCAGCTCTCCTCCTGGTCCTGTGGTGGCAGCGCACATTCTGGAAGATTCTCTGCAGCCAGCCAGTCACGCTGTGACAGAATTAACGGAGAAAATGAAATCCCCTCTTGCTTTGCAGCCTAACATAGGATGAGGATGAGTCACAGTAGCACCCCATCACCTGACAAATGTCCCCGTGGCCCTGTTCCTGACTCCGGAATGTTTTTCTTTCAAAGAGCTGTTCAATAAAGGTTTATATGCTTCATTTAAAAAATAAAAAAAATGGATTGAATTGAGTTTGGTCACCACCGGAAATGGGATATTCAAAAGGCGCCAGGAAGTGACGGTGGTCACTCTCGAGCAGAAGGTAAAGAAATATCGTTGCCCGCGCACATTCTGGAAGATTCTCTGCAGCCAGCAAGTCACGCTGTGACAGAATTAACGGAGAAAATGAAATCCCCTCTTGCTTTGCAGCCTTACATGGGTAAGAAGCAGAATGGAAAGGGGAAGAAGGAGCCACCAGAGGAGTTTGTTGTAGAGAAGGTGAAAGCCACGGGGCTTTGCCAGGAACCTTGACCCAGAGAGGATCATCGGCGCAACAGACAGCAGTGGTGAACTGATGTTCTTGATGAAATGGAAGAGCTCAGACAAGGCTGATCTGGTTCCGGCCCGTGAGGCAAACACTCGCTGTCCTCAGGTGGTCATATCCTTCTATGAGGAGAGGCTCACCTGGCACTCCTGTCCTGAGGATGAGTCACAGTAGCACCCCATCACCTGACAAATGTCCCCATGGCCCTGTTCCTGACTCCGGAATGTTTTTCTTTCAAAGAGCTGTTCAATAAAGGTTTATATGCTTCATTTAAAAAAAAAAAAAAATTTGATTGAATTGAGTTTGGTCACCACCGGAAATGGGATATTCAAAAGGCGCCAGGAAGTGACGGTGGTCACTCTCGAGCAGAAGGTAAAGAAATATCGTTGCCCGCGCACATTCTGGAAGATTCTCTGCAGCCAGCCAGTCACGCTGTGACAGAATTAACGGAGAAAATGAAATCCCCTCTTGCTTTGCAGCCTTACATGGGTAAGAAGCAGAATGGAAAGGGGAAGAAGGAGCCACCAGAGGAGTTTGTTGTAGAGAAGGTGAAAGCCACGGGGCTTTGCCAGGAACCGTGACCCAGAGAGGATCATCGGCGCAACAGACAGCAGTGGTGAACTGATGTTCTTGATGAAATGGAAGAGCTCAGACAAGGCTGATCTGGTTCCGGCCCGTGAGGCAAACACTCGCTGTCCTCAGGTGGTCATATCCTTCTATGAGGAGAGGCTCACCTGGCACTCCTGTCCTGAGGATGAGTCACAGTAGCACCCCATCACCTGACAAATGTCCCCGTGGCCCTGTTCCTGACTCCGGAATGTTTTTCTTTCAAAGAGCTGTTCAATAAAGGTTTATATGCTTCATTAAAAAAAAAAAAAAATGGATTGAATTGAGTTTGGTCACCACCGGAAATGGGATATTCAAAAGGCGCCAGGAAGTGACGGTGGTCACTCTCGAGCAGAAGGTAAAGAAATATCGTTGCCCGCGCACATTCTGGAAGATTCTCTGCAGCCAGCCAGTCACGCTGTGACAGAATTAACGGAGAAAATGAAATCCCCTCTTGCTTTGCAGCCTAACATAGGATGAGGATGAGTCACAGTAGCACCCCATCACCTGACAAATGTCCCCGTGGCCCTGTTCCTGACTCCGGAATGTTTTTCTTTCAAAGAGCTGTTAAATAAAGGTTTATATGCTTCATTTAAACAAAAACAAAAAATGGATTGAATTGAGTTTGGTCACCACCGGAAATGGGATATTCAAAAGGCGCCAGGAAGTGACGGTGGTCACTCTCGAGCAGAAGGTAAAGAAATATCGTTGCCCGCGCACATTCTGGAAGATTCTCTGCAGCCAGCCAGTCACGCTGTGACAGAATTAACGGAGAAAATGAAATCCCCTCTTGCTTTGCAGCCTTACATGGGTAGGAAGCAGAATGGAAAGGGGAAGAAGACTCCACCAGAGGAGTTTGTTGTAGAGAAGGTGAAAGCCAGCCAGCTTTGCTACCACAATGACAGCAGCGAGTGAAGTTACAGCTGTTGAGAAAGAAAGAAGGCCAGAGAGCAATGGCACTAATGACTTGTGTATATATTGTGAAGAGAAACATCCCATAGTTAACTGCCAGCGACTAAAAGCACAACCACATGACGCTAAGGTAGAGTTTGTGAAAGCTAATGGACTATGTTTTGGATGTCTGACTAAAGGACACCTAAGTAAAGACTGTAAACAAAGAATGACATGTCAAAACTGTCAGAGAAGGCACCCGACAATGCTTCACATGGAGAGGAGGGAAGATGACAGTTCAGGAGATCATTCGAGAGAGGCGAGGAGCACTGCAGCAAAGCATGAAAAGACCACAGTTGGTAGTGCACTTGTTTCTATGAAAACCGGAAAACATACTGGGGCTGGTAAAGAATGTACTCTTGCTATTGTTCCAGTTCAAGTGAAACTTGAAAAAAGTAACAAGACTATCATAACTTATGCTTTCCTGGACCCAGGCAGTTCAGCAACGTTCTGTACTGAGAAACTTCTGAGACAGCTGGATGCCAAAAGTAAAAGAACCAAGATCCTCTTGAGGACCATGGGTCAGGAAAAGCTGGTTGAAAGCTATGAGATTACTGGACTTGAAGTAGGCAACATCAAAGGTGGCACTTTCATTGCACTGCCAAAGGTGTACACCCAGAGAAAGATACCAGTCACCAAAGACAATATTTTAACTTCTAGGGATATCCGGAAATGGTCATACCTGAACGAAGTATGTTTGACAGAAATTGATGCTGATGTGGAGCTTTTGATTGGAGTGAACACTCCAAAAGCAATGGAACCCTGGCAGGTCATAAATAGCCAAGAAGATGGACCGTATGCGGTTAAAACCCTTTTGGGATGGGTGGTAAATGGGCCACTCAATGGTTGCACCGCTGCTCAGGATGCGGGACGTCAAAATGTATGGGCTAATCGGATCTCAGTGGCCAGCGTACGCAATGAGTTGTCGGACTGAGAAACAGAAGCAGCTGGGGATGAGTCAGCAGAAAGTCCAGCAGAGAGTCCAGGAGAGAGAGAAGGAACTGAAGGAGATCCAACAGGCTGTGGAGTCTCTCAGACGCTCTGCACAGACAGCAGTGGAGGACAGTGAGAGGACCTTTACTGAACTGATCCGCTCCATTGAGAGAAGGCTCTCTGCTGTGAAGCAGCTGATCAGAGCCCAGCAGGAGGCAGCAGTGAGTCAGGCTGAAGGAGTCCTGGAGCGACTGGAGCAGGAGATAGCTGAGCTGAGGAGGAGAGACGCTGAGCTGGAGCAGCTTTCACACACAGAGGATCACATCCATTTCCTCCAGAGTTGTCAGTCTCTCTCCAGTCCCAGTGTATGTTCAGACTTCCCCAGCATCATTGAGGGTCCTCTTCAGTTGTTTGGAGATGTGAGTGAGGCTGTGTCTGAGCTGAGAGAGAAACTAGAGGACGTCTTTAAGGGGGAGTGGCCCAAGATCTCAACTACAGTGAATGCAGTGGATGTTTTCCTGCCACCAGAGCCCAGGACCAGAGCCCAGTTCTTCCGATATTCCCGTCGGCTCACACTGGACCCAAACACAGCAAACAGCCACCTCTCTCTGTCTGAGGGGAACAGGAAGGTGACATTTATGAACCAAGCCCAGTCATATTCTGATCATCCAGAGAGATTCACTGGCCAGGATCAGGTGCTGTGTAGAGAGGGTCTGTCTGGACGCTGTTACTGGGAGGTTGAGTGGAGTAGGGTGTTGGTTCGTACAGCAGTCTCATATAAAGACATCAGCAGAGCAGGGGGAGGTGCTGACGCTGCATTAGGATTCAATACCAAGTCCTGGGTGTTAAACTGCTCTAGTGGTGGTTATAGTTTCTATCACAATAATGTTGAGACTGCAGTATCAGGCCCTCAGTCCTCCAGAGTAGGAGTGTACCTGGATCACAGGGCAGGTACTCTGTCCTTCTACAGCATCTCCTCTGACACAATGACCCTCCTCCACAGAGTCCAGACCACAGGCGACATTGTCGCCTCCACCGCCAAATTAAAAGTCATTCAGACATTTGAAACATCTTCTATACCAAGTGTAAAAGAACATGATGACATGAATGCCTATTATGATGATATGCAAAAGGGACAATCTGTGTCTATGAATCTTGAACAATCATATGCTAATATAGGAACAGTGCCTAAAACCCCACTTCAAAAGGTTGTTATTCAAAGGCAGCATCCAAAGCCTACTAACACATTGCACAGTAAAAGAGAACATGATCAAATGTCAACAATGAATAATCAGTCAACAATGGATAATCTTATCAATCAAGACACCGTGTCCAATGTAGAGCAAAAACATGACATTGCTGAAATCCTTCTTACTCAGCAGAAACTTGCTTTACTTCCTGTGAGGGAAATGAATACATTTGATGGAGACCCAATGAATTTCCTACCCTTTATGCGTGCTTTTGAACATTGTATTGAGGACAAGACAAGTAGCAATCCAGACAGGCTTTATTTCCTGGAACAGTACACCACTGGACAGTCACGAGACTTGGTGCGTAGCTGCATGCATATGCAACCAGACAGAGGCTATGCTGAAGCTAAGAAGCTACTTGAAAATAATTTTGGAAATGAAATCAAGATAACCAGTGCGTACATGGAAAAGGCCTTGAACTGGCCAAGCATAAAGGCTGAAGATGGAAAGTCACTACAGGCCTATGCACTGTATTTGAGAGGATGCAACAATGCCATGCAAGACTTGCACTATCTGGAAGAGCTTGATAGCCCATCAAACCTCAGGCTTATTGTTTCTAAGTTGCCCTACAAGTATAGGGATAAATGGAGGTCTATTGCCTGCAATATACTTGAGAATAGTCATGGCAGAGCTAGATTCAAAGACCTAGTTGGCTTCATTGAAAAACAAGACACAATTGTTTTAGATCCTTTGTTTGGAGACATACAAGACCCTACAGTCGACAAAAACACCTCAAAAACCAAAGACTTCAAACAACAGAAAAAAGTAGGAAGCTATGGCAGCAGCTTTGCTACCACAATGACAGCAGCGAGTGAAGGCACAGCTGTTGAGAAAGAAAGAAGGCCAGAGAGCAATGGCACTAATGACTTGTGTATATATTGTGAAGAGAAACATCCCATAGTTAACTGCCAGCGACTAAAAGCACAACCACATGACGCTAAGGTAGAGTTTGTGAAAACTAATGGACTATGTTTTGGATGTCTGACTAAAGGACACCTCAGTAAAGACTGTAAACAAAGAATGACATGTCAAAACTGTCAGAGAAGGCACCCGACAATGCTTCACATGGAGAGGAGGGAAGATGACAGTTCAGGAGATCATTCGAGAGAGGCGAGGAGCACTGCAGCAAAGCATGAAAAGACCACAGTTGGTAGTGCACTTGTTTCTATGAAAACCGGAAAACATACTGGGGCTGGTAAAGAATGTACTCTTGCTATTGTTCCAGTTCAAGTGAAACTTGAAAAAAGTAACAAGACTATCATAACTTATGCTTTCCTGGACCCAGGCAGTTCAGCAACGTTCTGTACTGAGAAACTTATGAGACAGCTGGATGCCAAAAGTAAAAGAACCAAGATCCTCTTGAGGACCATGGGTCAGGAAAAGCTGGTTGAAAGCTATGAGATTACTGGACTTGAAGTAGGCAACATCAAAGGTGGCACTTTCATTGCACTGCCAAAGGTGTACACCCAGAGAAAGATACCAGTCACCAAAGACAATATTTTAACTTCTAGGGATATCCGGAAATGGTCATACCTGAACGAAGTATGTTTGACAGAAATTGATGCTGATGTGGAGCTTTTGATTGGAGTGAACACTCCAAAAGCAATGGAACCCTGGCAGGTCATAAATAGCCAAGAAGATGGACCGTATGCGGTTAAAACCCTTTTGGGATGGGTGGTAAATGGGCCACTCAATGGTTGCACCGCTGCTCAGGATGCGGGACGTCAAAATGTATGAGCTAATCGGATCTCAGTGGCCAGCGTACGCAATGAGTTGTCGGACTGAGAAACAGAAGCAGCTGGGGATGAGTCAGCAGAAAGTCCAGCAGAGAGTCCAGGAGAGAGAGAAGGAACTGAAGGAGATCCAACAGGCTGTGGAGTCTCTCAGACGCTCTGCACAGACAGCAGTGGAGGACAGTGAGAGGACCTTTACTGAACTGATCCGCTCCATTGAGAGAAGGCTCTCTGCTGTGAAGCAGCTGATCAGAGCCCAGCAGGAGGCAGCAGTGAGTCAGGCTGAAGGAGTCCTGGAGCGACTGGAGCAGGAGATAGCTGAGCTGAGGAGGAGAGACGCTGAGCTGGAGCAGCTTTCACACACAGAGGATCACATCCATTTCCTCCAGAGTTGTCAGTCTCTCTCCAGTCCCAGTGTATGTTCAGACTTCCCCAGCATCATTGAGGGTCCTCTTCAGTTGTTTGGAGATGTGAGTGAGGCTGTGTCTGAGCTGAGAGAGAAACTAGAGGACGTCTTTAAGGGGGAGTGGCCCAAGATCTCAACTACAGTGAATGCAGTGGATGTTTTCCTGCCACCAGAGCCCAGGACCAGAGCCCAGTTCTTCCGATATTCCCGTCGGCTCACACTGGACCCAAACACAGCAAACAGCCACCTCTCTCTGTCTGAGGGGAACAGGAAGGTGACATTTATGAACCAAGCCCAGTCATATCCTGATCATCCAGAGAGATTCACTGGCCAGGATCAGGTGCTGTGTAGAGAGGGTCTGTCTGGACACTGTTACTGGGAGGTTGAGTGGAGTGGGGTGTTGGTTCGTACAGCAGTCTCATATAAAGACATCAGCAGAGCAGGGGGAGGTGCTGACGCTGCATTAGGATTCAATACCAAGTCCTGGGTGTTAAACTGCTATAGTGGTGGTTATAGTTTCTATCACAATAATGTTGAGACTGCAGTATCAGGCCCTCAGTCCTCCAGAGTAGGAGTGTACCTGGATCACAGGGCAGGTACTCTGTCCTTCTACAGCATCTCCTCTGACACAATGACCCTCCTCCACAGAGTCCAGACCACAGGCGACATTGTCGCCTCCACCGCCAATTTAAAAGTCATTCAGACATTTGAAACATCTTCTATACCAAGTGTAAAAGAACATGATGACATGAATGCCTATTATGATGATATGCAAAAGGGACAATCTGTGTCTATGAATCTTGAACAATCATATGCTAATATAGGAACAGTGCCTAAAACCCCACTTCAAAAGGTTGTTATTCAAAGGCAGCATCCAAAGCCTACTAACACATTGCACAGTAAAAGAGAACATGATCAAATGTCAACAATGAATAATCAGTCAACAATGGATAATCTTATCAATCAAGACACCGTGTCCAATGTAGAGCAAAAACATGACATCGCTGAAATCCTTCTTACTCAGCAGAAACTTGCTTTACTTCCTGTGAGGGAAATTAATACATTTGATGGAGACCCAATGAATTTCCTACCCTTTATGCGTGCTTTTGAACATTGTATTGAGGACAAGACAAGTAGCAATCCAGACAGGCTTTATTTCCTGGAACAGTACACCACTGGACAGTCACGAGACTTGGTGCGTAGCTGCATGCATATGCAACCAGACAGAGGCTATGCTGAAGCTAAGAAGCTACTTGAAAATAATTTTGGAAATGAAATCAAGATAACCAGTGCGTACATGGAAAAGGCCTTGAACTGGCCAAGCATAAAGGCTGAAGATGGAAAGTCACTACAGGCCTATGCACTGTATTTGAGAGGATGCAACAATGCCATGCAAGACTTGCACTATCTGGAAGAGCTTGATAGCCCATCAAACCTCAGGCTTATTGTTTCTAAGTTGCCCTACAAGTATAGGGATAAATGGAGGTCTATTGCCTGCAATATACTTGAGAATAGTCATGGCAGAGCTAGATTCAAAGACCTAGTTGGCTTCATTGAAAAACAAGCCACAATTGTTTTAGATCCTTTGTTTGGAGACATACAAGACCCTACAGTCGACAAAAACACCTCAAAAACCAAAGACTTCAAACAACAGAAAAAAGTAGGAAGCTATGGCAGCAGCTTTGCTACCACAATGACAGCAGCGAGTGAAGGCACAGCTGTTGAGAAAGAAAGAAGGCCAGAGAGCAATGGCACTAATGACTTGTGTATATATTGTGAAGAGAAACATCCCATAGTTAACTGCCAGCGACTAAAAGCACAACCACATGACGCTAAGGTAGAGTTTGTGAAAACTAATGGACTATGTTTTGGATGTCTGACTAAAGGACACCTCAGTAAAGACTGTAAACAAAGAATGACATGTCAAAACTGTCAGAGAAGGCACCCGACAATGCTTCACATGGAGAGGAGGGAAGATGACAGTTCAGGAGATCATTCGAGAGAGGCGAGGAGCACTGCAGCAAAGCATGAAAAGACCACAGTTGGTAGTGCACTTGTTTCTATGAAAACCGGAAAACATACTGGGGCTGGTAAAGAATGTACTCTTGCTATAGTTCCAGTTCAAGTGAAACTTGAAAAAAGTAACAAGACTATCATAACTTATGCTTTCCTGGACCCAGGCAGTTCAGCAACGTTCTGTACTGAGAAACTTATGAGACAGCTGGATGCCAAAAGTAAAAGAACCAAGATCCTCTTGAGGACCATGGGTCAGGAAAAGCTGGTTGAAAGCTATGAGATTACTGGACTTGAAGTAGGCAACATCAAAGGTGGCACTTTCATTGCACTGCCAAAGGTGTACACCCAGAGAAAGATACCAGTCACCAAAGACAATATTTTAACTTCTAGGGATATCCGGAAATGGTCATACCTGAACGAAGTATGTTTGACAGAAATTGATGCTGATGTGGAGCTTTTGATTGGAGTGAACACTCCAAAAGCAATGGAACCCTGGCAGGTCATAAATAGCCAAGAAGATGGACCGTATGCGGTTAAAACCCTTTTGGGATGGGTGGTAAATGGGCCACTCAATGGTTGCACCGCTGCTCAGGATGCGGGACGTCAAAATGTATGAGCTAATCGGATCTCAGTGGCCAGCGTACGCAATGAGTTGTCGGACTGAGAAACAGAAGCAGCTGGGGATGAGTCAGCAGAAAGTCCAGCAGAGAGTCCAGGAGAGAGAGAAGGAACTGAAGGAGATCCAACAGGCTGTGGAGTCTCTCAGACGCTCTGCACAGACAGCAGTGGAGGACAGTGAGAGGACCTTTACTGAACTGATCCGCTCCATTGAGAGAAGGCTCTCTGCTGTGAAGCAGCTGATCAGAGCCCAGCAGGAGGCAGCAGTGAGTCAGGCTGAAGGAGTCCTGGAGCGACTGGAGCAGGAGATAGCTGAGCTGAGGAGGAGAGACGCTGAGCTGGAGCAGCTTTCACACACAGAGGATCACATCCATTTCCTCCAGAGTTGTCAGTCTCTCTCCAGTCCCAGTGTATGTTCAGACTTCCCCAGCATCATTGAGGGTCCTCTTCAGTTGTTTGGAGATGTGAGTGAGGCTGTGTCTGAGCTGAGAGAGAAACTAGAGGACGTCTTTAAGGGGGAGTGGCCCAAGATCTCAACTACAGTGAATGCAGTGGATGTTTTCCTGCCACCAGAGCCCAGGACCAGAGCCCAGGACCAGAGCCCAGTTCTTCCGATATTCCCGTCGGCTCACACTGGACCCAAACACAGCAAACAGCCACCTCTCTCTGTCTGAGGGGAACAGGAAGGTGACATTTATGAACCAAGCCCAGTCATATCCTGATCATCCAGAGAGATTCACTGGCCAGGATCAGGTGCTGTGTAGAGAGGGTCTGTCTGGACGCTGTTACTGGGAGGTTGAGTGGAGTGGGGTGTTGGTTCGTACAGCAGTCTCATATAAAGACATCAGCAGAGCAGGGGGAGGTGCTGACGCTGCATTAGGATTCAATACCAAGTCCTGGGTGTTAAACTGCTATAGTGGTGGTTATAGTTTCTATCACAATAATGTTGAGACTGCAGTATCAGGCCCTCAGTCCTCCAGAGTAGGAGTGTACCTGGATCACAGGGCAGGTACTCTGTCCTTCTACAGCATCTCCTCTGACACAATGACCCTCCTCCACAGAGTCCAGACCACAGGCGACATTGTCGCCTCCACCGCCAAATTAAAAGTCATTCAGACATTTGAAACATCTTCTATACCAAGTGTAAAAGAACATGATGACATGAATGCCTATTATGATGATATGCAAAAGGGACAATCTGTGTCTATGAATCTTGAACAATCATATGCTAATATAGGAACAGTGCCTAAAACCCCACTTCAAAAGGTTGTTATTCAAAGGCAGCATCCAAAGCCTACTAACACATTGCACAGTAAAAGAGAACATGATCAAATGTCAACAATGAATAATCAGTCAACAATGGATAATCTTATCAATCAAGACACCGTGTCCAATGTAGAGCAAAAACATGACATCGCTGAAATCCTTCTTACTCAGCAGAAACTTGCTTTACTTCCTGTGAGGGAAATTAATACATTTGATGGAGACCCAATGAATTTCCTACCCTTTATGCGTGCTTTTGAACATTGTATTGAGGACAAGACAAGTAGCAATCCAGACAGGCTTTATTTCCTGGAACAGTACACCACTGGACAGTCACGAGACTTGGTGCGTAGCTGCATGCATATGCAACCAGACAGAGGCTATGCTGAAGCTAAGAAGCTACTTGAAAATAATTTTGGAAATGAAATCAAGATAACCAGTGCGTACATGGAAAAGGCCTTGAACTGGCCAAGCATAAAGGCTGAAGATGGAAAGTCACTACAGGCCTATGCACTGTATTTGAGAGGATGCAACAATGCCATGCAAGACTTGCACTATCTGGAAGAGCTTGATAGCCCATCAAACCTCAGGCTTATTGTTTCTAAGTTGCCCTACAAGTATAGGGATAAATGGAGGTCTATTGCCTGCAATATACTTGAGAATAGTCATGGCAGAGCTAGATTCAAAGACCTAGTTGGCTTCATTGAAAAACAAGCCACAATTGTTTTAGATCCTTTGTTTGGAGACATACAAGACCCTACAGTCGACAAAAACACCTCAAAAACCAAAGACTTCAAACAACAGAAAAAAGTAGGAAGCTATGGCAGCAGCTTTGCTACCACAATGACAGCAGCGAGTGAAGGCACAGCTGTTGAGAAAGAAAGAAGGCCAGAGAGCAATGGCACTAATGACTTGTGTATATATTGTGAAGAGAAACATCCCATAGTTAACTGCCAGCGACTAAAAGCACAACCACATGACGCTAAGGTAGAGTTTGTGAAAACTAATGGACTATGTTTTGGATGTCTGACTAAAGGACACCTCAGTAAAGACTGTAAACAAAGAATGACATGTCAAAACTGTCAGAGAAGGCACCCGACAATGCTTCACATGGAGAGGAGGGAAGATGACAGTTCAGGAGATCATTCGAGAGAGGCGAGGAGCACTGCAGCAAAGCATGAAAAGACCACAGTTGGTAGTGCACTTGTTTCTATGAAAACCAGAAAACATACTGGGGCTGGTAAAGAATGTACTCTTGCTATTGTTCCAGTTCAAGTGAAACTTGAAAAAAGTAACAAGACTATCATAACTTATGCTTTCCTGGACCCAGGCAGTTCAGCAACGTTCTGTACTGAGAAACTTATGAGACAGCTGGATGCCAAAAGTAAAAGAACCAAGATCCTCTTGAGGACCATGGGTCAGGAAAAGCTGGTTGAAAGCTATGAGATTACTGGACTTGAAGTAGGCAACATCAAAGGTGGCACTTTCATTGCACTGCCAAAGGTGTACACCCAGAGAAAGATACCAGTCACCAAAGACAATATTTTAACTTCTAGGGATATCCGGAAATGGTCATACCTGAACGAAGTATGTTTGACAGAAATTGATGCTGATGTGGAGCTTTTGATTGGAGTGAACACTCCAAAAGCAATGGAACCCTGGCAGGTCATAAATAGCCAAGAAGATGGACCGTATGCGGTTAAAACCCTTTTGGGATGGGTGGTAAATGGGCCACTCAATGGTTGCACCGCTGCTCAGGATGCGGGACGTCAAAATGTATGAGCTAATCGGATCTCAGTGGCCAGCGTACGCAATGAGTTGTCGGACTGAGAAACAGAAGCAGCTGGGGATGAGTCAGCAGAAAGTCCAGCAGAGAGTCCAGGAGAGAGAGAAGGAACTGAAGGAGATCCAACAGGCTGTGGAGTCTCTCAGACGCTCTGCACAGACAGCAGTGGAGGACAGTGAGAGGACCTTTACTGAACTGATCCGCTCCATTGAGAGAAGGCTCTCTGCTGTGAAGCAGCTGATCAGAGCCCAGCAGGAGGCAGCAGTGAGTCAGGCTGAAGGAGTCCTGGAGCGACTGGAGCAGGAGATAGCTGAGCTGAGGAGGAGAGACGCTGAGCTGGAGCAGCTTTCACACACAGAGGATCACATCCATTTCCTCCAGAGTTGTCAGTCTCTCTCCAGTCCCAGTGTATGTTCAGACTTCCCCAGCATCATTGAGGGTCCTCTTCAGTTGTTTGGAGATGTGAGTGAGGCTGTGTCTGAGCTGAGAGAGAAACTAGAGGACGTCTTTAAGGGGGAGTGGCCCAAGATCTCAACTACAGTGAATGCAGTGGATGTTTTCCTGCCACCAGAGCCCAGGACCAGAGCCCAGTTCTTCCGATATTCCCGTCGGCTCACACTGGACCCAAACACAGCAAACAGCCACCTCTCTCTGTCTGAGGGGAACAGGAAGGTGACATTTATGAACCAAGCCCAGTCATATTCTGATCATCCAGAGAGATTCACTGGCCAGGATCAGGTGCTGTGTAGAGAGGGTCTGTCTGGACGCTGTTACTGGGAGGTTGAGTGGAGTAGGGTGTTGGTTCGTACAGCAGTCTCATATAAAGACATCAGCAGAGCAGGGGGAGGTGCTGACGCTGCATTAGGATTCAATACCAAGTCCTGGGTGTTAAACTGCTCTAGTGGTGGTTATAGTTTCTATCACAATAATGTTGAGACTGCAGTATCAGGCCCTCAGTCCTCCAGAGTAGGAGTGTACCTGGATCACAGGGCAGGTACTCTGTCCTTCTACAGCATCTCCTCTGACACAATGACCCTCCTCCACAGAGTCCAGACCACAGGCGACATTGTCGCCTCCACCGCCAAATTAAAAGTCATTCAGACATTTGAAACATCTTCTATACCAAGTGTAAAAGAACATGATGACATGAATGCCTATTATGATGATATGCAAAAGGGACAATCTGTGTCTATGAATCTTGAACAATCATATGCTAATATAGGAACAGTGCCTAAAACCCCACTTCAAAAGGTTGTTATTCAAAGGCAGCATCCAAAGCCTACTAACACATTGCACAGTAAAAGAGAACATGATCAAATGTCAACAATGAATAATCAGTCAACAATGGATAATCTTATCAATCAAGACACCGTGTCCAATGTAGAGCAAAAACATGACATTGCTGAAATCCTTCTTACTCAGCAGAAACTTGCTTTACTTCCTGTGAGGGAAATGAATACATTTGATGGAGACCCAATGAATTTCCTACCCTTTATGCGTGCTTTTGAACATTGTATTGAGGACAAGACAAGTAGCAATCCAGACAGGCTTTATTTCCTGGAACAGTACACCACTGGACAGTCACGAGACTTGGTGCGTAGCTGCATGCATATGCAACCAGACAGAGGCTATGCTGAAGCTAAGAAGCTACTTGAAAATAATTTTGGAAATGAAATCAAGATAACCAGTGCGTACATGGAAAAGGCCTTGAACTGGCCAAGCATAAAGGCTGAAGATGGAAAGTCACTACAGGCCTATGCACTGTATTTGAGAGGATGCAACAATGCCATGCAAGACTTGCACTATCTGGAAGAGCTTGATAGCCCATCAAACCTCAGGCTTATTGTTTCTAAGTTGCCCTACAAGTATAGGGATAAATGGAGGTCTATTGCCTGCAATATACTTGAGAATAGTCATGGCAGAGCTAGATTCAAAGACCTAGTTGGCTTCATTGAAAAACAAGACACAATTGTTTTAGATCCTTTGTTTGGAGACATACAAGACCCTACAGTCGACAAAAACACCTCAAAAACCAAAGACTTCAAACAACAGAAAAAAGTAGGAAGCTATGGCAGCAGCTTTGCTACCACAATGACAGCAGCGAGTGAAGGCACAGCTGTTGAGAAAGAAAGAAGGCCAGAGAGCAATGGCACTAATGACTTGTGTATATATTGTGAAGAGAAACATCCCATAGTTAACTGCCAGCGACTAAAAGCACAACCACATGACGCTAAGGTAGAGTTTGTGAAAACTAATGGACTATGTTTTGGATGTCTGACTAAAGGACACCTCAGTAAAGACTGTAAACAAAGAATGACATGTCAAAACTGTCAGAGAAGGCACCCGACAATGCTTCACATGGAGAGGAGGGAAGATGACAGTTCAGGAGATCATTCGAGAGAGGCGAGGAGCACTGCAGCAAAGCATGAAAAGACCACAGTTGGTAGTGCACTTGTTTCTATGAAAACCGGAAAACATACTGGGGCTGGTAAAGAATGTACTCTTGCTATTGTTCCAGTTCAAGTGAAACTTGAAAAAAGTAACAAGACTATCATAACTTATGCTTTCCTGGACCCAGGCAGTTCAGCAACGTTCTGTACTGAGAAACTTATGAGACAGCTGGATGCCAAAAGTAAAAGAACCAAGATCCTCTTGAGGACCATGGGTCAGGAAAAGCTGGTTGAAAGCTATGAGATTACTGGACTTGAAGTAGGCAACATCAAAGGTGGCACTTTCATTGCACTGCCAAAGGTGTACACCCAGAGAAAGATACCAGTCACCAAAGACAATATTTTAACTTCTAGGGATATCCGGAAATGGTCATACCTGAACGAAGTATGTTTGACAGAAATTGATGCTGATGTGGAGCTTTTGATTGGAGTGAACACTCCAAAAGCAATGGAACCCTGGCAGGTCATAAATAGCCAAGAAGATGGACCGTATGCGGTTAAAACCCTTTTGGGATGGGTGGTAAATGGGCCACTCAATGGTTGCACCGCTGCTCAGGATGCGGGACGTCAAAATGTATGAGCTAATCGGATCTCAGTGGCCAGCGTACGCAATGAGTTGTCGGACTGAGAAACAGAAGCAGCTGGGGATGAGTCAGCAGAAAGTCCAGCAGAGAGTCCAGGAGAGAGAGAAGGAACTGAAGGAGATCCAACAGGCTGTGGAGTCTCTCAGACGCTCTGCACAGACAGCAGTGGAGGACAGTGAGAGGACCTTTACTGAACTGATCCGCTCCATTGAGAGAAGGCTCTCTGCTGTGAAGCAGCTGATCAGAGCCCAGCAGGAGGCAGCAGTGAGTCAGGCTGAAGGAGTCCTGGAGCGACTGGAGCAGGAGATAGCTGAGCTGAGGAGGAGAGACGCTGAGCTGGAGCAGCTTTCACACACAGAGGATCACATCCATTTCCTCCAGAGTTGTCAGTCTCTCTCCAGTCCCAGTGTATGTTCAGACTTCCCCAGCATCATTGAGGGTCCTCTTCAGTTGTTTGGAGATGTGAGTGAGGCTGTGTCTGAGCTGAGAGAGAAACTAGAGGACGTCTTTAAGGGGGAGTGGCCCAAGATCTCAACTACAGTGAATGCAGTGGATGTTTTCCTGCCACCAGAGCCCAGGACCAGAGCCCAGTTCTTCCGATATTCCCGTCGGCTCACACTGGACCCAAACACAGCAAACAGCCACCTCTCTCTGTCTGAGGGGAACAGGAAGGTGACATTTATGAACCAAGCCCAGTCATATCCTGATCATCCAGAGAGATTCACTGGCCAGGATCAGGTGCTGTGTAGAGAGGGTCTGTCTGGACACTGTTACTGGGAGGTTGAGTGGAGTGGGGTGTTGGTTCGTACAGCAGTCTCATATAAAGACATCAGCAGAGCAGGGGGAGGTGCTGACGCTGCATTAGGATTCAATACCAAGTCCTGGGTGTTAAACTGCTATAGTGGTGGTTATAGTTTCTATCACAATAATGTTGAGACTGCAGTATCAGGCCCTCAGTCCTCCAGAGTAGGAGTGTACCTGGATCACAGGGCAGGTACTCTGTCCTTCTACAGCATCTCCTCTGACACAATGACCCTCCTCCACAGAGTCCAGACCACAGGCGACATTGTCGCCTCCACCGCCAATTTAAAAGTCATTCAGACATTTGAAACATCTTCTATACCAAGTGTAAAAGAACATGATGACATGAATGCCTATTATGATGATATGCAAAAGGGACAATCTGTGTCTATGAATCTTGAACAATCATATGCTAATATAGGAACAGTGCCTAAAACCCCACTTCAAAAGGTTGTTATTCAAAGGCAGCATCCAAAGCCTACTAACACATTGCACAGTAAAAGAGAACATGATCAAATGTCAACAATGAATAATCAGTCAACAATGGATAATCTTATCAATCAAGACACCGTGTCCAATGTAGAGCAAAAACATGACATCGCTGAAATCCTTCTTACTCAGCAGAAACTTGCTTTACTTCCTGTGAGGGAAATTAATACATTTGATGGAGACCCAATGAATTTCCTACCCTTTATGCGTGCTTTTGAACATTGTATTGAGGACAAGACAAGTAGCAATCCAGACAGGCTTTATTTCCTGGAACAGTACACCACTGGACAGTCACGAGACTTGGTGCGTAGCTGCATGCATATGCAACCAGACAGAGGCTATGCTGAAGCTAAGAAGCTACTTGAAAATAATTTTGGAAATGAAATCAAGATAACCAGTGCGTACATGGAAAAGGCCTTGAACTGGCCAAGCATAAAGGCTGAAGATGGAAAGTCACTACAGGCCTATGCACTGTATTTGAGAGGATGCAACAATGCCATGCAAGACTTGCACTATCTGGAAGAGCTTGATAGCCCATCAAACCTCAGGCTTATTGTTTCTAAGTTGCCCTACAAGTATAGGGATAAATGGAGGTCTATTGCCTGCAATATACTTGAGAATAGTCATGGCAGAGCTAGATTCAAAGACCTAGTTGGCTTCATTGAAAAACAAGCCACAATTGTTTTAGATCCTTTGTTTGGAGACATACAAGACCCTACAGTCGACAAAAACACCTCAAAAACCAAAGACTTCAAACAACAGAAAAAAGTAGGAAGCTATGGCAGCAGCTTTGCTACCACAATGACAGCAGCGAGTGAAGGCACAGCTGTTGAGAAAGAAAGAAGGCCAGAGAGCAATGGCACTAATGACTTGTGTATATATTGTGAAGAGAAACATCCCATAGTTAACTGCCAGCGACTAAAAGCACAACCACATGACGCTAAGGTAGAGTTTGTGAAAACTAATGGACTATGTTTTGGATGTCTGACTAAAGGACACCTCAGTAAAGACTGTAAACAAAGAATGACATGTCAAAACTGTCAGAGAAGGCACCCGACAATGCTTCACATGGAGAGGAGGGAAGATGACAGTTCAGGAGATCATTCGAGAGAGGCGAGGAGCACTGCAGCAAAGCATGAAAAGACCACAGTTGGTAGTGCACTTGTTTCTATGAAAACCGGAAAACATACTGGGGCTGGTAAAGAATGTACTCTTGCTATTGTTCCAGTTCAAGTGAAACTTGAAAAAAGTAACAAGACTATCATAACTTATGCTTTCCTGGACCCAGGCAGTTCAGCAACGTTCTGTACTGAGAAACTTATGAGACAGCTGGATGCCAAAAGTAAAAGAACCAAGATCCTCTTGAGGACCATGGGTCAGGAAAAGCTGGTTGAAAGCTATGAGATTACTGGACTTGAAGTAGGCAACATCAAAGGTGGCACTTTCATTGCACTGCCAAAGGTGTACACCCAGAGAAAGATACCAGTCACCAAAGACAATATTTTAACTTCTAGGGATATCCGGAAATGGTCATACCTGAACGAAGTATGTTTGACAGAAATTGATGCTGATGTGGAGCTTTTGATTGGAGTGAACACTCCAAAAGCAATGGAACCCTGGCAGGTCATAAATAGCCAAGAAGATGGACCGTATGCGGTTAAAACCCTTTTGGGATGGGTGGTAAATGGGCCACTCAATGGTTGCACCGCTGCTCAGGATGCGGGACGTCAAAATGTATGAGCTAATCGGATCTCAGTGGCCAGCGTACGCAATGAGTTGTCGGACTGAGAAACAGAAGCAGCTGGGGATGAGTCAGCAGAAAGTCCAGCAGAGAGTCCAGGAGAGAGAGAAGGAACTGAAGGAGATCCAACAGGCTGTGGAGTCTCTCAGACGCTCTGCACAGACAGCAGTGGAGGACAGTGAGAGGACCTTTACTGAACTGATCCGCTCCATTGAGAGAAGGCTCTCTGCTGTGAAGCAGCTGATCAGAGCCCAGCAGGAGGCAGCAGTGAGTCAGGCTGAAGGAGTCCTGGAGCGACTGGAGCAGGAGATAGCTGAGCTGAGGAGGAGAGACGCTGAGCTGGAGCAGCTTTCACACACAGAGGATCACATCCATTTCCTCCAGAGTTGTCAGTCTCTCTCCAGTCCCAGTGTATGTTCAGACTTCCCCAGCATCATTGAGGGTCCTCTTCAGTTGTTTGGAGATGTGAGTGAGGCTGTGTCTGAGCTGAGAGAGAAACTAGAGGACGTCTTTAAGGGGGAGTGGCCCAAGATCTCAACTACAGTGAATGCAGTGGATGTTTTCCTGCCACCAGAGCCCAGGACCAGAGCCCAGGACCAGAGCCCAGTTCTTCCGATATTCCCGTCGGCTCACACTGGACCCAAACACAGCAAACAGCCACCTCTCTCTGTCTGAGGGGAACAGGAAGGTGACATTTATGAACCAAGCCCAGTCATATCCTGATCATCCAGAGAGATTCACTGGCCAGGATCAGGTGCTGTGTAGAGAGGGTCTGTCTGGACGCTGTTACTGGGAGGTTGAGTGGAGTGGGGTGTTGGTTCGTACAGCAGTCTCATATAAAGACATCAGCAGAGCAGGGGGAGGTGCTGACGCTGCATTAGGATTCAATACCAAGTCCTGGGTGTTAAACTGCTATAGTGGTGGTTATAGTTTCTATCACAATAATGTTGAGACTGCAGTATCAGGCCCTCAGTCCTCCAGAGTAGGAGTGTACCTGGATCACAGGGCAGGTACTCTGTCCTTCTACAGCATCTCCTCTGACACAATGACCCTCCTCCACAGAGTCCAGACCACAGGCGACATTGTCGCCTCCACCGCCAAATTAAAAGTCATTCAGACATTTGAAACATCTTCTATACCAAGTGTAAAAGAACATGATGACATGAATGCCTATTATGATGATATGCAAAAGGGACAATCTGTGTCTATGAATCTTGAACAATCATATGCTAATATAGGAACAGTGCCTAAAACCCCACTTCAAAAGGTTGTTATTCAAAGGCAGCATCCAAAGCCTACTAACACATTGCACAGTAAAAGAGAACATGATCAAATGTCAACAATGAATAATCAGTCAACAATGGATAATCTTATCAATCAAGACACCGTGTCCAATGTAGAGCAAAAACATGACATCGCTGAAATCCTTCTTACTCAGCAGAAACTTGCTTTACTTCCTGTGAGGGAAATTAATACATTTGATGGAGACCCAATGAATTTCCTACCCTTTATGCGTGCTTTTGAACATTGTATTGAGGACAAGACAAGTAGCAATCCAGACAGGCTTTATTTCCTGGAACAGTACACCACTGGACAGTCACGAGACTTGGTGCGTAGCTGCATGCATATGCAACCAGACAGAGGCTATGCTGAAGCTAAGAAGCTACTTGAAAATAATTTTGGAAATGAAATCAAGATAACCAGTGCGTACATGGAAAAGGCCTTGAACTGGCCAAGCATAAAGGCTGAAGATGGAAAGTCACTACAGGCCTATGCACTGTATTTGAGAGGATGCAACAATGCCATGCAAGACTTGCACTATCTGGAAGAGCTTGATAGCCCATCAAACCTCAGGCTTATTGTTTCTAAGTTGCCCTACAAGTATAGGGATAAATGGAGGTCTATTGCCTGCAATATACTTGAGAATAGTCATGGCAGAGCTAGATTCAAAGACCTAGTTGGCTTCATTGAAAAACAAGCCACAATTGTTTTAGATCCTTTGTTTGGAGACATACAAGACCCTACAGTCGACAAAAACACCTCAAAAACCAAAGACTTCAAACAACAGAAAAAAGTAGGAAGCTATGGCAGCAGCTTTGCTACCACAATGACAGCAGCGAGTGAAGGCACAGCTGTTGAGAAAGAAAGAAGGCCAGAGAGCAATGGCACTAATGACTTGTGTATATATTGTGAAGAGAAACATCCCATAGTTAACTGCCAGCGACTAAAAGCACAACCACATGACGCTAAGGTAGAGTTTGTGAAAACTAATGGACTATGTTTTGGATGTCTGACTAAAGGACACCTCAGTAAAGACTGTAAACAAAGAATGACATGTCAAAACTGTCAGAGAAGGCACCCGACAATGCTTCACATGGAGAGGAGGGAAGATGACAGTTCAGGAGATCATTCGAGAGAGGCGAGGAGCACTGCAGCAAAGCATGAAAAGACCACAGTTGGTAGTGCACTTGTTTCTATGAAAACCGGAAAACATACTGGGGCTGGTAAAGAATGTACTCTTGCTATTGTTCCAGTTCAAGTGAAACTTGAAAAAAGTAACAAGACTATCATAACTTATGCTTTCCTGGACCCAGGCAGTTCAGCAACGTTCTGTACTGAGAAACTTATGAGACAGCTGGATGCCAAAAGTAAAAGAACCAAGATCCTCTTGAGGACCATGGGTCAGGAAAAGCTGGTTGAAAGCTATGAGATTACTGGACTTGAAGTAGGCAACATCAAAGGTGGCACTTTCATTGCACTGCCAAAGGTGTACACCCAGAGAAAGATACCAGTCACCAAAGACAATATTTTAACTTCTAGGGATATCCGGAAATGGTCATACCTGAACGAAGTATGTTTGACAGAAATTGATGCTGATGTGGAGCTTTTGATTGGAGTGAACACTCCAAAAGCAATGGAACCCTGGCAGGTCATAAATAGCCAAGAAGATGGACCGTATGCGGTTAAAACCCTTTTGGGATGGGTGGTAAATGGGCCACTCAATGGTTGCACCGCTGCTCAGGATGCGGGACGTCAAAATGTATGAGCTAATCGGATCTCAGTGGCCAGCGTACGCAATGAGTTGTCGGACTGAGAAACAGAAGCAGCTGGGGATGAGTCAGCAGAAAGTCCAGCAGAGAGTCCAGGAGAGAGAGAAGGAACTGAAGGAGATCCAACAGGCTGTGGAGTCTCTCAGACGCTCTGCACAGACAGCAGTGGAGGACAGTGAGAGGACCTTTACTGAACTGATCCGCTCCATTGAGAGAAGGCTCTCTGCTGTGAAGCAGCTGATCAGAGCCCAGCAGGAGGCAGCAGTGAGTCAGGCTGAAGGAGTCCTGGAGCGACTGGAGCAGGAGATAGCTGAGCTGAGGAGGAGAGACGCTGAGCTGGAGCAGCTTTCACACACAGAGGATCACATCCATTTCCTCCAGAGTTGTCAGTCTCTCTCCAGTCCCAGTGTATGTTCAGACTTCCCCAGCATCATTGAGGGTCCTCTTCAGTTGTTTGGAGATGTGAGTGAGGCTGTGTCTGAGCTGAGAGAGAAACTAGAGGACGTCTTTAAGGGGGAGTGGCCCAAGATCTCAACTACAGTGAATGCAGTGGATGTTTTCCTGCCACCAGAGCCCAGGACCAGAGCCCAGGACCAGAGCCCAGTTCTTCCGATATTCCCGTCGGCTCACACTGGACCCAAACACAGCAAACAGCCACCTCTCTCTGTCTGAGGGGAACAGGAAGGTGACATTTATGAACCAAGCCCAGTCATATCCTGATCATCCAGAGAGATTCACTGGCCAGGATCAGGTGCTGTGTAGAGAGGGTCTGTCTGGACGCTGTTACTGGGAGGTTGAGTGGAGTGGGGTGTTGGTTCGTACAGCAGTCTCATATAAAGACATCAGCAGAGCAGGGGGAGGTGCTGACGCTGCATTAGGATTCAATACCAAGTCCTGGGTGTTAAACTGCTATAGTGGTGGTTATAGTTTCTATCACAATAATGTTGAGACTGCAGTATCAGGCCCTCAGTCCTCCAGAGTAGGAGTGTACCTGGATCACAGGGCAGGTACTCTGTCCTTCTACAGCATCTCCTCTGACACAATGACCCTCCTCCACAGAGTCCAGACCACAGGCGACATTGTCGCCTCCACCGCCAAATTAAAAGTCATTCAGACATTTGAAACATCTTCTATACCAAGTGTAAAAGAACATGATGACATGAATGCCTATTATGATGATATGCAAAAGGGACAATCTGTGTCTATGAATCTTGAACAATCATATGCTAATATAGGAACAGTGCCTAAAACCCCACTTCAAAAGGTTGTTATTCAAAGGCAGCATCCAAAGCCTACTAACACATTGCACAGTAAAAGAGAACATGATCAAATGTCAACAATGAATAATCAGTCAACAATGGATAATCTTATCAATCAAGACACCGTGTCCAATGTAGAGCAAAAACATGACATCGCTGAAATCCTTCTTACTCAGCAGAAACTTGCTTTACTTCCTGTGAGGGAAATTAATACATTTGATGGAGACCCAATGAATTTCCTACCCTTTATGCGTGCTTTTGAACATTGTATTGAGGACAAGACAAGTAGCAATCCAGACAGGCTTTATTTCCTGGAACAGTACACCACTGGACAGTCACGAGACTTGGTGCGTAGCTGCATGCATATGCAACCAGACAGAGGCTATGCTGAAGCTAAGAAGCTACTTGAAAATAATTTTGGAAATGAAATCAAGATAACCAGTGCGTACATGGAAAAGGCCTTGAACTGGCCAAGCATAAAGGCTGAAGATGGAAAGTCACTACAGGCCTATGCACTGTATTTGAGAGGATGCAACAATGCCATGCAAGACTTGCACTATCTGGAAGAGCTTGATAGCCCATCAAACCTCAGGCTTATTGTTTCTAAGTTGCCCTACAAGTATAGGGATAAATGGAGGTCTATTGCCTGCAATATACTTGAGAATAGTCATGGCAGAGCTAGATTCAAAGACCTAGTTGGCTTCATTGAAAAACAAGCCACAATTGTTTTAGATCCTTTGTTTGGAGACATACAAGACCCTACAGTCGACAAAAACACCTCAAAAACCAAAGACTTCAAACAACAGAAAAAAGTAGGAAGCTATGGCAGCAGCTTTGCTACCACAATGACAGCAGCGAGTGAAGGCACAGCTGTTGAGAAAGAAAGAAGGCCAGAGAGCAATGGCACTAATGACTTGTGTATATATTGTGAAGAGAAACATCCCATAGTTAACTGCCAGCGACTAAAAGCACAACCACATGACGCTAAGGTAGAGTTTGTGAAAACTAATGGACTATGTTTTGGATGTCTGACTAAAGGACACCTCAGTAAAGACTGTAAACAAAGAATGACATGTCAAAACTGTCAGAGAAGGCACCCGACAATGCTTCACATGGAGAGGAGGGAAGATGACAGTTCAGGAGATCATTCGAGAGAGGCGAGGAGCACTGCAGCAAAGCATGAAAAGACCACAGTTGGTAGTGCACTTGTTTCTATGAAAACCGGAAAACATACTGGGGCTGGTAAAGAATGTACTCTTGCTATTGTTCCAGTTCAAGTGAAACTTGAAAAAAGTAACAAGACTATCATAACTTATGCTTTCCTGGACCCAGGCAGTTCAGCAACGTTCTGTACTGAGAAACTTATGAGACAGCTGGATGCCAAAAGTAAAAGAACCAAGATCCTCTTGAGGACCATGGGTCAGGAAAAGCTGGTTGAAAGCTATGAGATTACTGGACTTGAAGTAGGCAACATCAAAGGTGGCACTTTCATTGCACTGCCAAAGGTGTACACCCAGAGAAAGATACCAGTCACCAAAGACAATATTTTAACTTCTAGGGATATCCGGAAATGGTCATACCTGAACGAAGTATGTTTGACAGAAATTGATGCTGATGTGGAGCTTTTGATTGGAGTGAACACTCCAAAAGCAATGGAACCCTGGCAGGTCATAAATAGCCAAGAAGATGGACCGTATGCGGTTAAAACCCTTTTGGGATGGGTGGTAAATGGGCCACTCAATGGTTGCACCGCTGCTCAGGATGCGGGACGTCAAAATGTATGAGCTAATCGGATCTCAGTGGCCAGCGTACGCAATGAGTTGTCGGACTGAGAAACAGAAGCAGCTGGGGATGAGTCAGCAGAAAGTCCAGCAGAGAGTCCAGGAGAGAGAGAAGGAACTGAAGGAGATCCAACAGGCTGTGGAGTCTCTCAGACGCTCTGCACAGACAGCAGTGGAGGACAGTGAGAGGACCTTTACTGAACTGATCCGCTCCATTGAGAGAAGGCTCTCTGCTGTGAAGCAGCTGATCAGAGCCCAGCAGGAGGCAGCAGTGAGTCAGGCTGAAGGAGTCCTGGAGCGACTGGAGCAGGAGATAGCTGAGCTGAGGAGGAGAGACGCTGAGCTGGAGCAGCTTTCACACACAGAGGATCACATCCATTTCCTCCAGAGTTGTCAGTCTCTCTCCAGTCCCAGTGTATGTTCAGACTTCCCCAGCATCATTGAGGGTCCTCTTCAGTTGTTTGGAGATGTGAGTGAGGCTGTGTCTGAGCTGAGAGAGAAACTAGAGGACGTCTTTAAGGGGGAGTGGCCCAAGATCTCAACTACAGTGAATGCAGTGGATGTTTTCCTGCCACCAGAGCCCAGGACCAGAGCCCAGGACCAGAGCCCAGTTCTTCCGATATTCCCGTCGGCTCACACTGGACCCAAACACAGCAAACAGCCACCTCTCTCTGTCTGAGGGGAACAGGAAGGTGACATTTATGAACCAAGCCCAGTCATATCCTGATCATCCAGAGAGATTCACTGGCCAGGATCAGGTGCTGTGTAGAGAGGGTCTGTCTGGACGCTGTTACTGGGAGGTTGAGTGGAGTGGGGTGTTGGTTCGTACAGCAGTCTCATATAAAGACATCAGCAGAGCAGGGGGAGGTGCTGACGCTGCATTAGGATTCAATACCAAGTCCTGGGTGTTAAACTGCTATAGTGGTGGTTATAGTTTCTATCACAATAATGTTGAGACTGCAGTATCAGGCCCTCAGTCCTCCAGAGTAGGAGTGTACCTGGATCACAGGGCAGGTACTCTGTCCTTCTACAGCATCTCCTCTGACACAATGACCCTCCTCCACAGAGTCCAGACCACAGGCGACATTGTCGCCTCCACCGCCAAATTAAAAGTCATTCAGACATTTGAAACATCTTCTATACCAAGTGTAAAAGAACATGATGACATGAATGCCTATTATGATGATATGCAAAAGGGACAATCTGTGTCTATGAATCTTGAACAATCATATGCTAATATAGGAACAGTGCCTAAAACCCCACTTCAAAAGGTTGTTATTCAAAGGCAGCATCCAAAGCCTACTAACACATTGCACAGTAAAAGAGAACATGATCAAATGTCAACAATGAATAATCAGTCAACAATGGATAATCTTATCAATCAAGACACCGTGTCCAATGTAGAGCAAAAACATGACATCGCTGAAATCCTTCTTACTCAGCAGAAACTTGCTTTACTTCCTGTGAGGGAAATTAATACATTTGATGGAGACCCAATGAATTTCCTACCCTTTATGCGTGCTTTTGAACATTGTATTGAGGACAAGACAAGTAGCAATCCAGACAGGCTTTATTTCCTGGAACAGTACACCACTGGACAGTCACGAGACTTGGTGCGTAGCTGCATGCATATGCAACCAGACAGAGGCTATGCTGAAGCTAAGAAGCTACTTGAAAATAATTTTGGAAATGAAATCAAGATAACCAGTGCGTACATGGAAAAGGCCTTGAACTGGCCAAGCATAAAGGCTGAAGATGGAAAGTCACTACAGGCCTATGCACTGTATTTGAGAGGATGCAACAATGCCATGCAAGACTTGCACTATCTGGAAGAGCTTGATAGCCCATCAAACCTCAGGCTTATTGTTTCTAAGTTGCCCTACAAGTATAGGGATAAATGGAGGTCTATTGCCTGCAATATACTTGAGAATAGTCATGGCAGAGCTAGATTCAAAGACCTAGTTGGCTTCATTGAAAAACAAGCCACAATTGTTTTAGATCCTTTGTTTGGAGACATACAAGACCCTACAGTCGACAAAAACACCTCAAAAACCAAAGACTTCAAACAACAGAAAAAAGTAGGAAGCTATGGCAGCAGCTTTGCTACCACAATGACAGCAGCGAGTGAAGGCACAGCTGTTGAGAAAGAAAGAAGGCCAGAGAGCAATGGCACTAATGACTTGTGTATATATTGTGAAGAGAAACATCCCATAGTTAACTGCCAGCGACTAAAAGCACAACCACATGACGCTAAGGTAGAGTTTGTGAAAACTAATGGACTATGTTTTGGATGTCTGACTAAAGGACACCTCAGTAAAGACTGTAAACAAAGAATGACATGTCAAAACTGTCAGAGAAGGCACCCGACAATGCTTCACATGGAGAGGAGGGAAGATGACAGTTCAGGAGATCATTCGAGAGAGGCGAGGAGCACTGCAGCAAAGCATGAAAAGACCACAGTTGGTAGTGCACTTGTTTCTATGAAAACCGGAAAACATACTGGGGCTGGTAAAGAATGTACTCTTGCTATTGTTCCAGTTCAAGTGAAACTTGAAAAAAGTAACAAGACTATCATAACTTATGCTTTCCTGGACCCAGGCAGTTCAGCAACGTTCTGTACTGAGAAACTTATGAGACAGCTGGATGCCAAAAGTAAAAGAACCAAGATCCTCTTGAGGACCATGGGTCAGGAAAAGCTGGTTGAAAGCTATGAGATTACTGGACTTGAAGTAGGCAACATCAAAGGTGGCACTTTCATTGCACTGCCAAAGGTGTACACCCAGAGAAAGATACCAGTCACCAAAGACAATATTTTAACTTCTAGGGATATCCGGAAATGGTCATACCTGAACGAAGTATGTTTGACAGAAATTGATGCTGATGTGGAGCTTTTGATTGGAGTGAACACTCCAAAAGCAATGGAACCCTGGCAGGTCATAAATAGCCAAGAAGATGGACCGTATGCGGTTAAAACCCTTTTGGGATGGGTGGTAAATGGGCCACTCAATGGTTGCACCGCTGCTCAGGATGCGGGACGTCAAAATGTATGAGCTAATCGGATCTCAGTGGCCAGCGTACGCAATGAGTTGTCGGACTGAGAAACAGAAGCAGCTGGGGATGAGTCAGCAGAAAGTCCAGCAGAGAGTCCAGGAGAGAGAGAAGGAACTGAAGGAGATCCAACAGGCTGTGGAGTCTCTCAGACGCTCTGCACAGACAGCAGTGGAGGACAGTGAGAGGACCTTTACTGAACTGATCCGCTCCATTGAGAGAAGGCTCTCTGCTGTGAAGCAGCTGATCAGAGCCCAGCAGGAGGCAGCAGTGAGTCAGGCTGAAGGAGTCCTGGAGCGACTGGAGCAGGAGATAGCTGAGCTGAGGAGGAGAGACGCTGAGCTGGAGCAGCTTTCACACACAGAGGATCACATCCATTTCCTCCAGAGTTGTCAGTCTCTCTCCAGTCCCAGTGTATGTTCAGACTTCCCCAGCATCATTGAGGGTCCTCTTCAGTTGTTTGGAGATGTGAGTGAGGCTGTGTCTGAGCTGAGAGAGAAACTAGAGGACGTCTTTAAGGGGGAGTGGCCCAAGATCTCAACTACAGTGAATGCAGTGGATGTTTTCCTGCCACCAGAGCCCAGGACCAGAGCCCAGGACCAGAGCCCAGTTCTTCCGATATTCCCGTCGGCTCACACTGGACCCAAACACAGCAAACAGCCACCTCTCTCTGTCTGAGGGGAACAGGAAGGTGACATTTATGAACCAAGCCCAGTCATATCCTGATCATCCAGAGAGATTCACTGGCCAGGATCAGGTGCTGTGTAGAGAGGGTCTGTCTGGACACTGTTACTGGGAGGTTGAGTGGAGTGGGGTGTTGGTTCGTACAGCAGTCTCATATAAAGACATCAGCAGAGCAGGGGGAGGTGCTGACGCTGCATTAGGATTCAATACCAAGTCCTGGGTGTTAAACTGCTATAGTGGTGGTTATAGTTTCTATCACAATAATGTTGAGACTGCAGTATCAGGCCCTCAGTCCTCCAGAGTAGGAGTGTACCTGGATCACAGGGCAGGTACTCTGTCCTTCTACAGCATCTCCTCTGACACAATGACCCTCCTCCACAGAGTCCAGACCACAGGCGACATTGTCGCCTCCACCGCCAATTTAAAAGTCATTCAGACATTTGAAACATCTTCTATACCAAGTGTAAAAGAACATGATGACATGAATGCCTATTATGATGATATGCAAAAGGGACAATCTGTGTCTATGAATCTTGAACAATCATATGCTAATATAGGAACAGTGCCTAAAACCCCACTTCAAAAGGTTGTTATTCAAAGGCAGCATCCAAAGCCTACTAACACATTGCACAGTAAAAGAGAACATGATCAAATGTCAACAATGAATAATCAGTCAACAATGGATAATCTTATCAATCAAGACACCGTGTCCAATGTAGAGCAAAAACATGACATCGCTGAAATCCTTCTTACTCAGCAGAAACTTGCTTTACTTCCTGTGAGGGAAATTAATACATTTGATGGAGACCCAATGAATTTCCTACCCTTTATGCGTGCTTTTGAACATTGTATTGAGGACAAGACAAGTAGCAATCCAGACAGGCTTTATTTCCTGGAACAGTACACCACTGGACAGTCACGAGACTTGGTGCGTAGCTGCATGCATATGCAACCAGACAGAGGCTATGCTGAAGCTAAGAAGCTACTTGAAAATAATTTTGGAAATGAAATCAAGATAACCAGTGCGTACATGGAAAAGGCCTTGAACTGGCCAAGCATAAAGGCTGAAGATGGAAAGTCACTACAGGCCTATGCACTGTATTTGAGAGGATGCAACAATGCCATGCAAGACTTGCACTATCTGGAAGAGCTTGATAGCCCATCAAACCTCAGGCTTATTGTTTCTAAGTTGCCCTACAAGTATAGGGATAAATGGAGGTCTATTGCCTGCAATATACTTGAGAATAGTCATGGCAGAGCTAGATTCAAAGACCTAGTTGGCTTCATTGAAAAACAAGCCACAATTGTTTTAGATCCTTTGTTTGGAGACATACAAGACCCTACAGTCGACAAAAACACCTCAAAAACCAAAGACTTCAAATAACAGAAAAAAGTAGGAAGCTATGGCAGCAGCTTTGCTACCACAATGACAGCAGCGAGTGAAGGCACAGCTGTTGAGAAAGAAAGAAGGCCAGAGAGCAATGGCACTAATGACTTGTGTATATATTGTGAAGAGAAACATCCCATAGTTAACTGCCAGCGACTAAAAGCACAACCACATGACGCTAAGGTAGAGTTTGTGAAAACTAATGGACTATGTTTTGGATGTCTGACTAAAGGACACCTCAGTAAAGACTGTAAACAAAGAATGACATGTCAAAACTGTCAGAGAAGGCACCCGACAATGCTTCACATGGAGAGGAGGGAAGATGACAGTTCAGGAGATCATTCGAGAGAGGCGAGGAGCACTGCAGCAAAGCATGAAAAGACCACAGTTGGCAGTGCACTTGTTTCTATGAAAACCGGAAAACATACTGGGGCTGGTAAAGAATGTACTCTTGCTATTGTTCCAGTTCAAGTGAAACTTGAAAAAAGTAACAAGACTATCATAACTTATGCTTTCCTGGACCCAGGCAGTTCAGCAACGTTCTGTACTGAGAAACTTATGAGACAGCTGGATGCCAAAAGTAAAAGAACCAAGATCCTCTTGAGGACCATGGGTCAGGAAAAGCTGGTTGAAAGCTATGAGATTACTGGACTTGAAGTAGGCAACATCAAAGGTGGCACTTTCATTGCACTGCCAAAGGTGTACACCCAGAGAAAGATACCAGTCACCAAAGACAATATTTTAACTTCTAGGGATATCCGGAAATGGTCATACCTGAACGAAGTATGTTTGACAGAAATTGATGCTGATGTGGAGCTTTTGATTGGAGTGAACACTCCAAAAGCAATGGAACCCTGGCAGGTCATAAATAGCCAAGAAGATGGACCGTATGCGGTTAAAACCCTTTTGGGATGGGTGGTAAATGGGCCACTCAATGGTTGCACCGCTGCTCAGGATGCGGGACGTCAAAATGTATGAGCTAATCGGATCTCAGTGGCCAGCGTACGCAATGAGTTGTCGGACTGAGAAACAGAAGCAGCTGGGGATGAGTCAGCAGAAAGTCCAGCAGAGAGTCCAGGAGAGAGAGAAGGAACTGAAGGAGATCCAACAGGCTGTGGAGTCTCTCAGACGCTCTGCACAGACAGCAGTGGAGGACAGTGAGAGGACCTTTACTGAACTGATCCGCTCCATTGAGAGAAGGCTCTCTGCTGTGAAGCAGCTGATCAGAGCCCAGCAGGAGGCAGCAGTGAGTCAGGCTGAAGGAGTCCTGGAGCGACTGGAGCAGGAGATAGCTGAGCTGAGGAGGAGAGACGCTGAGCTGGAGCAGCTTTCACACACAGAGGATCACATGCATTTCCTCCAGAGTTGTCAGTCTCTCTCCAGTCCCAGTGTATGTTCAGACTTCCCCAGCATCATTGAGGGTCCTCTTCAGTTGTTTGGAGATGTGAGTGAGGCTGTGTCTGAGCTGAGAGAGAAACTAGAGGACGTCTTTAAGGGGGAGTGGCCCAAGATCTCAACTACAGTGAATGCAGTGGATGTTTTCCTGCCACCAGAGCCCAGGACCAGAGCCCAGGACCAGAGCCCAGTTCTTCCGATATTCCCGTCGGCTCACACTGGACCCAAACACAGCAAACAGCCACCTCTCTCTGTCTGAGGGGAACAGGAAGGTGACATTTATGAACCAAGCCCAGTCATATCCTGATCATCCAGAGAGATTCACTGGCCAGGATCAGGTGCTGTGTAGAGAGGGTCTGTCTGGACGCTGTTACTGGGAGGTTGAGTGGAGTGGGGTGTTGGTTCGTACAGCAGTCTCATATAAAGACATCAGCAGAGCAGGGGGAGGTGCTGACGCTGCATTAGGATTCAATACCAAGTCCTGGGTGTTAAACTGCTATAGTGGTGGTTATAGTTTCTATCACAATAATGTTGAGACTGCAGTATCAGGCCCTCAGTCCTCCAGAGTAGGAGTGTACCTGGATCACAGGGCAGGTACTCTGTCCTTCTACAGCATCTCCTCTGACACAATGACCCTCCTCCACAGAGTCCAGACCACAGGCGACATTGTCGCCTCCACCGCCAAATTAAAAGTCATTCAGACATTTGAAACATCTTCTATACCAAGTGTAAAAGAACATGATGACATGAATGCCTATTATGATGATATGCAAAAGGGACAATCTGTGTCTATGAATCTTGAACAATCATATGCTAATATAGGAACAGTGCCTAAAACCCCACTTCAAAAGGTTGTTATTCAAAGGCAGCATCCAAAGCCTACTAACACATTGCACAGTAAAAGAGAACATGATCAAATGTCAACAATGAATAATCAGTCAACAATGGATAATCTTATCAATCAAGACACCGTGTCCAATGTAGAGCAAAAACATGACATCGCTGAAATCCTTCTTACTCAGCAGAAACTTGCTTTACTTCCTGTGAGGGAAATTAATACATTTGATGGAGACCCAATGAATTTCCTACCCTTTATGCGTGCTTTTGAACATTGTATTGAGGACAAGACAAGTAGCAATCCAGACAGGCTTTATTTCCTGGAACAGTACACCACTGGACAGTCACGAGACTTGGTGCGTAGCTGCATGCATATGCAACCAGACAGAGGCTATGCTGAAGCTAAGAAGCTACTTGAAAATAATTTTGGAAATGAAATCAAGATAACCAGTGCGTACATGGAAAAGGCCTTGAACTGGCCAAGCATAAAGGCTGAAGATGGAAAGTCACTACAGGCCTATGCACTGTATTTGAGAGGATGCAACAATGCCATGCAAGACTTGCACTATCTGGAAGAGCTTGATAGCCCATCAAACCTCAGGCTTATTGTTTCTAAGTTGCCCTACAAGTATAGGGATAAATGGAGGTCTATTGCCTGCAATATACTTGAGAATAGTCATGGCAGAGCTAGATTCAAAGACCTAGTTGGCTTCATTGAAAAACAAGCCACAATTGTTTTAGATCCTTTGTTTGGAGACATACAAGACCCTACAGTCGACAAAAACACCTCAAAAACCAAAGACTTCAAACAACAGAAAAAAGTAGGAAGCTATGGCAGCAGCTTTGCTACCACAATGACAGCAGCGAGTGAAGGCACAGCTGTTGAGAAAGAAAGAAGGCCAGAGAGCAATGGCACTAATGACTTGTGTATATATTGTGAAGAGAAACATCCCATAGTTAACTGCCAGCGACTAAAAGCACAACCACATGACGCTAAGGTAGAGTTTGTGAAAACTAATGGACTATGTTTTGGATGTCTGACTAAAGGACACCTCAGTAAAGACTGTAAACAAAGAATGACATGTCAAAACTGTCAGAGAAGGCACCCGACAATGCTTCACATGGAGAGGAGGGAAGATGACAGTTCAGGAGATCATTCGAGAGAGGCGAGGAGCACTGCAGCAAAGCATGAAAAGACCACAGTTGGTAGTGCACTTGTTTCTATGAAAACCAGAAAACATACTGGGGCTAGTAAAGAATGTACTCTTGCTATTGTTCCAGTTCAAGTGAAACTTGAAAAAAGTAACAAGACTATCATAACTTATGCTTTCCTGGACCCAGGCAGTTCAGCAACGTTCTGTACTGAGAAACTTATGAGACAGCTGGATGCCAAAAGTAAAAGAACCAAGATCCTCTTGAGGACCATGGGTCAGGAAAAGCTGGTTGAAAGCTATGAGATTACTGGACTTGAAGTAGGCAACATCAAAGGTGGCACTTTCATTGCACTGCCAAAGGTGTACACCCAGAGAAAGATACCAGTCACCAAAGACACTATTTTAACTTCTAGGGATATCCGGAAATGGTCATACCTGAACGAAGTATGTTTGACAGAAATTGATGCTGATGTGGAGCTTTTGATTGGAGTGAACACTCCAAAAGCAATGGAACCCTGGCAGGTCATAAATAGCCAAGAAGATGGACCGTATGCGGTTAAAACCCTTTTGGGATGGGTGGTAAATGGGCCACTCAATGGTTGCACCGCTGCTCAGGATGCGGGACGTCAAAATGTATGGGCTAATCGGATCTCAGTGGCCAGCGTACGCAATGAGTTGTCGGACTGAGAAACAGAAGCAGCTGGGGATGAGTCAGCAGAAAGTCCAGCAGAGAGTCCAGGAGAGAGAGAAGGAACTGAAGGAGATCCAACAGGCTGTGGAGTCTCTCAGACGCTCTGCACAGACAGCAGTGGAGGACAGTGAGAGGACCTTTACTGAACTGATCCGCTCCATTGAGAGAAGGCTCTCTGCTGTGAAGCAGCTGATCAGAGCCCAGCAGGAGGCAGCAGTGAGTCAGGCTGAAGGAGTCCTGGAGCGACTGGAGCAGGAGATAGCTGAGCTGGAGCAGCTTTCACACACAGAGGATCACATCCATTTCCTCCAGAGTTGTCAGTCTCTCTCCTGTCCCAGTGTATGTTCAGACTTCCCCAGCATCATTGAGGGTCCTCTTCAGTTGTTTGGAGATGTGAGTGAGGCTGTGTCTGAGCTGAGAGAGAAACTAGAGGACGTCTTTAAGGGGGAGTGGCCCAAGATCTCAACTACAGTGAATGCAGTGGATGTTTTCCTGCCACCAGAGCCCAGGACCAGAGCCCAGTTCTTCCGATATTCCCGTCGGCTCACACTGGACCCAAACACAGCAAACAGCCACCTCTCTCTGTCTGAGGGGAACAGGAAGGTGACATTTATGAACCAAGCCCAGTCATATCCTGATCATCCAGAGAGATTCACTGGCCAGGATCAGGTGCTGTGTAGAGAGGGTCTGTCTGGACGCTGTTACTGGGAGGTTGAGTGGAGTGGGGTGTTGGTTCGTACAGCAGTCTCATATAAAGACATCAGCAGAGCAGGGGGAGGTGCTGACGCTGCATTAGGATTCAATACCAAGTCCTGGGTGTTAAACTGCTCTAGTGGTGGTTATAGTTTCTATCACAATAATGTTGAGACTGCAGTATCAGGCCCTCAGTCCTCCAGAGTAGGAGTGTACCTGGCTTGGCTTTGCCTAATTGGCTTTGCCTAATTTCATTTACTATTACTGGGCTGCCAATATTCAAAAGATAAACTACTGGCTTCACTCTCCTTTGACAGACTGGTGCTTGCTGGAAGCTGAATCTTGCTATATATCCTCCCCTCCTGCAATGATTTACTCCAAATTGCCTATATCCCTCTCCAAATTTACCTGCAACCCAGTGGTGTTAGCTACCCTTAAGATTTGGGCCCAGTTTCGTCTCCACTTTAAGTTTGCAGACAGCTCCATTAATGGTCCTATAAATAAAAATCATCTATTCCCTCCCTCCACTTTGGATTCCGCCTTCTTGCTCTGGAAGGACAGAGGCCTTACAAACTTTTCGAACCTCTTTGAGAATAACATTTTTTGTAGTTTCGAGATGATATGCACTAAATATGACTTGCCCCGGAGTAATCTCTTTCGTTATTTCCAGATCAGAGACTTTGTGAAAACCCAATACCCCTCTTACCCCGAAATGCCACACAACCAACCCTGGGAAAATCTTATGGCGTTCACACCAGGTCAAGAAGGCCTTATCTCAAATATATACCACTCTCTCACTTGTCTCGACACACACTCTCTAACCAAAAATAGGAACAAATGGGAAACTGAACTCAATGTAAACTTCACTGACGAGTGGTGGGATGGAGCGATAGACCGCATTAACACCTCAACCTCTTGTGCCAGATTAGGCCTTATTCAATTCAAAGTCTTCCATAGGCTTCACTTTTGCAAATCTAAACTCGCAGCGATATATCCTGATGTAGAGGACAAGTGTGAACGATGTGCTTTATCCCCAGCCAATCTTACCCATATGTTTTGGTCATGCCCTAGGCTGGTAACCTTCTGGACTACTATCTTTAAGATACTGACAGAGGTTTTCTCTGTTAATCTCGAACCCTCACCCCAGATAGCCATATTTGGAGTTCCACAAGATTTCAGTCTCCTAACCACCAAAGATTCTAATATAGTAGCATTTACTACACTGCTGGCAAGGCGTAGAATTTTACTAGGATGGAAATCTCCAACTCCCCCTTCAATAGCCATGTGGCTTACAGACATAATGCACTTCCTAAAGTTAGAAAAGTTCACGCTTAGAGGTTCAACAAAAAAATTCTACTTGCACTGGCAACCGTTCATTACATATTTTGAGAACCTGACAGCACTTCCTACAAACTGATGCTTTTGTAACCAAGGAGTGTACCTGGATCACAGGGCAGGTACTCTGTCCTTCTACAGCATCTCCTCTGACACAATGACCCTCCTCCACAGAGTCCAGACCACATTCACTCAACCCCTCTATCCTGGGTTTGGGGTTTATTTTGGGTCCAGTGCTGAGCTGTGTGAGCTGGAGTAGAGGTCCCTATAAGAGTGATGCTTTATCATATCATAACCTACTATTCTGTCTAAATATCTTTCCCTGTTTAGTCTTTAGAGGTTTAATGACTTAACCCTTCTATTAATTGTAGAGGCTTGACTCTCAGATTGAGCTCTCTCTGTCAAGTCTACAATGTGAGATTATTGATGATGTCACCAGTCAGAGGATCATCATCTCTGGTCAGATTTGACCTCTGAAGACAACAGGCAGCAGCATCCAATAGGAACAGGGCTTTCAGCTTCACTCCTCAAGTCATTGTGTTATACCTTTATCATTATGTACGTATTTGATGTTATTGTGGAACAGTTTTTTCACGACCAATAGAAATGCTGCATGATACATGTGTCCTACATGTATTCTTATTGATTATTACCTATTGATCTATTCCCTCTCTAATATTAACTACTCTCCTCATCGTCAACAAAGTTGACCAGTTGTTCTGTTCAGTTGTACAGAATTATGTTGGTCCAGTCTTTCTGATCTATTTGAAGCCCAGTAGAACAGCCAGCTACTGGATATGTGGGATTGAAAATGAACCTGAATGATCATGTATCATCAATTAACATTAAAGAAATCATCAGATTGAAAAAAAAAAAAAAATGTTGGAGCCAAAAAAGCTTTATATTATTATTTATAAAAAGCCACTTGAATGGTATTTTTAAAGTGGTACTTTGGCCCATAAAGACTTTTATTTTGAAAATGGGTGTCGCCCAATCTAAGGACATAATTGATATAAGGAAGTGATCTCTCCTTGCTTGGGCTGGATGAGTCCTGACACGTGAGGGTGCGACACAGTTTTTCAACCATCACGAGAAACCACCAGCACCACATTAGAAAAGATTTATTGTTTTGTTTGATACAAGTTTTGGTTTGATACAAGTTATTTTGTTTGACAACTTTGTTTGATAACTTGGCTTTTGAATTCCGATCGGGGATAGGCCCGACCCAGAAGTGACACACATACAAACAAACATTGACACACGCGTACATACCACACCGCGGCAACATATATTACTTTCTTTTGTTACTTTTATTTGGACTTTGGATTACAAGACCACTTCAATTCATGGAAAGGTCCAGAGTCTTTGTTGCAAACGGAGGAACTACAAACAAACAGGTGCGTTGAAACCAACACCCACTCATGCCAGGACGATGGCTAATTTGATCATTTTGACAGACATGATAGCCATCACATTAAGTGGCTCCCCGTCAGGGAATCGAACCCTGGTCTCCTGCGTGACAAGCAGGGATACTGACCACTATACTAAAGAGGACACCTTTTCTCACACACAGGGCCGTTGCGTTGCGTTGCGTTGCACCGGAAGTCATTCATCTCAATGGGGCCGTTGCGTTGATCAGTTGCGTTGCTCTGCATTGCGTTTCTTGACCGTCAGGGTGCAGCAATCAGTGAAAAAAATTCTGCTTTTTGCGTTGCGTTGGATCCGTCAAAACAACCGGAAGTAGTTTCTTGCCCAGAGCTCTCGCCTCAGATTTTAAATCCTCAATTTTGGCCGCCATTGGCTAAAATCTGTAATTTGGCTCTACAAGTGTTAATATGTCATTTTATGAAGTTTTTCTATGTTTTCAGGCGAGAAAGTAACCATATATATGTGTCCAGTTTATCAAAATAACCCGTTTATATATCTGATCTGACGTTTTTTCCCCCACTTCTGTGGGAAACTTCGCTAGCATTGTTGCGTCTGCAGCGCACGTTGAAGTACGTCAAGTCCATCCCACCAGGTTGCGCCAGAACGACGCAACGTAACACAACGCAATGTCCCTGTGTGCACCCGGCGTAAGATCAGGAAATGGCTACGGTCCCTCCAGTCGATGCTGTTTGAATGGAACCCTCTCACTGACGCTACTGCTTATGTTAAGGTCACCATGGTTACGCGTCGTTGGCTTTGAATGTTTCTAAACAACGGAATTAGTTGTTTGATGATCACGTGTTTCTTTGTGTAACTTAAAACTGACCAAAGTTAGACAATTCGGAGAACTGTGTGGACGACTAACCTATGTTACAGACAGTGAATAACCTATGTTACAGACAGTGAATAACCTGTGTTACAGACAGTGAATAACCTATGTTACAGACAGTGAATAACCTGTGTTACAGACAGTGAATAACCTATGTTACAGACAGTGAATAACCTATGTTACAGACAGTGAATAACCTATGTTACAGACAGTGAATAACCTATGTTACAGACAGTGAATAACCTATGTTACAGACAGTGAATAACGGAGTGGTGGTTGCCGACGACAGACTCGCGGTGGAGCTAAAGCCGACTGGGACCAGTGTGGGAGGAGTTTAAAGGAGGCAGGAGCCCTAAAGAAGAAGGGGGGGGGTCTGCTGGCTGCACCATCATCTACTGTATGTACATGTGCTTGTATGGACAGAAGACTGTTGTGTATCTATTAGGGCTGCACGATATATCGTTATCGTATCGTCATCGCGATGTTCGCATGCGCAATATGAATATTGTGAAAGGCAACAATATTGACGATATAAAACTCCCCCAGCATGTACAGCTCAGTCAATCAAAACATACGTTTTTACGCTTTCCCTAAACGTACAGCCAACCACAAACCTCATTTCATGGTTTCCTTAGATCGACAGCAATGCCAACCAATAAGCGAGCTTGGCCGTGAGCGAGGCAAAAAATGTGCTGCTGTCACGCAACAGTGACACACAGCGGCGCGAAAACAAAATAAATATGAATGTCCTTGACAACACGATTGCAAATCTCATACCTAAAAATAAGTCCACCTCCATTGTTTGGAGATATTTTGGATTCAGGAAGGAGGACGTGAACCAGAACGATGTCTTATGTAGGTCGTGCCTCCGCATAGTCGGGACGAAGAATGGAAACACAACCAACCTTTTTCACCACCTTGAGAAAAACCACAGACCACTGTACGAGGAGAGCCAAGCACGAACCCAGTTTTTTTGCACTAATGTTGTGTAACTGTACATATTTATACTGTTTTAGAGATGTAGAGCTGCCTTGCACTGTTGTCCAAGCACTTGCACTCAGACTTGAGTATGTTTAACATGGTGTTCATGTTGACACATTTGACAGTGGTCTGTTCTGAGCAATAAAATTGCACTTTTCCACGTCCATTTGGTATTATGCTGTTAGTTTTTTTGAAGATTGCTTATTTTTCATTGTTTCTACATTTAAAACTAGTAATATCGTACTAATATCGATATCGAGATATCTGGCATAAATATCGTGATATGCATTTTCGTCCATATCGTGCAGCCCTAGTATCTATTCTGGATACTGAGGCCTGTCAGTCTGTCTTGGTCTACTCTTCTCCCCCAGACACTCCAGACAGCCAACAGAACTCCCTCTACCTTCAGCCCCCTCCCTGGCGCTGGGCTAGAGAGAACGAGGGCTGTAATAAACGTGTGTTTGTACAGTACAGAGCGGGAGAGGGAGAGGGTTTAATGGCAGATGAGGTCAGAGGTAACAGTAGGGTTTGGGGGTGGGGGGGCATGTTTGGTTTTCAAGAAACCAATCAATGTGATGAAGGGGTGGGATAAACAAAAATGGAACAACAAGATGGCAGCTATTTTCACTGGAAATGAGGATATGCAGAATCAATAAAAACACTTTCTCTCTTTTATTAGCTGTGACTAGCATTAAAATGGCCACAGAGTTTGTGTTCACAAATTTGACGCGGAGAGGAGAGACGCTTCACTGACACAGAAAAACCCCACTCTGGCAGAATGATATTTTTTTAGAAGATCATAACCATGGGCGTCACCACCATATATTTGGGGGGGGACGTGTCCCCCCCACCTTTGAAACAAGGTCGTTTGGACCCCCCCACATTTGCCATCAAAAATATGTTGCATGACTGGTCAGCGTTATTTTCATTGCTTCACAATCAAATCCGTTCCACTTTATGAGTAGGGGATTGCCCATATCCAGAAATCCACTCCGCGTTTTACTTCTGTTTTTAACGGCACGCAGCATCAGACACGCACGCAGATTCAAAACATTCAGACTGAGGCAAGACGATATTTAGATCATCCACCAAGATGGATATAAGGATTTTTTTTTTCTAAGAAGAGAAAAGTAAGTCAAAGTCATCCAAGTTTTCCCGTGAGTGGCCAAACAGCAACATTGCGTTCTCCCAAGGTCAAACACAGCCAGCTTTTCTGATAAGAATGTTAGCACCTTATGAGACATTCTCTGTATTAGCAATAGAATTAGCATAGCCTACTAGCAACCAAATACGAGCTAGATCAGCTATAGTAGCCAGATATTATTACATGTAGGCTAACTAGTAGCCAGATGTTATTAACTAGTTTATAATATAACTATAATAATATTATTACATGTATCTAGCTAGCAAAGTTGCGAGACCACTTGGTTGAAATGCCTGGGCCTTTCAGGCTAGCGGCGACAGCGTTCTGAACGCTATTGTTCTGAAAGCCCGCCAACTGGCCAGCCAAGCTATCTAGCACAATTGGCGAAGTATTCGTTTCGGTCCCCCTTAAAATAAATGTCGACTTTTTACATTTATACATCTGTTATAAGGTGTTATCATGCTTTTTATATGGTGTTATAAAAGGTCCTGTGACACTTCTTATCTCTTACCTTTGCCACCCTTGCCTGTAGCTAATGTGTTATTAGGGAAATATGTAGCTAGCATATTTGTAGGGCAGGACAACGGTTGAAGGCTTTAGCTATATGAATTATAATTTGTTTATGGTTTGTAGTGTTTTCTCCAATCTTAGTGAATAAGGAGAGAGAGTGAGAGAGCAATAGAGAGAGATAGAGATGTCATGCTGGACCAGAAAACACTTGTGAGTCAGATCAAGATGATAAAACTTCAGTATTACAAGATATGTGTCTCTTTTTGGCAGATAACCCAGTTCAGAAGATAAACACAATTATATAAATATGAATCTCCCTGACCTGAATGGCAATGAGAATGAGTTATCCTACCACATGGACAAGACATGGGTGCAGTGTGAGTCACCCAGCTGCCTGAAGTGGAGGATGGTACCCAAGGTTAACGATGGAGGGGCTGAGTTGGACCTCGACGGACCTTGGCACTGCCACATGAACCCAGACCCACTCTTTAGCCACTGTAGCATGCCGCAGGCCCCTTTCCCTGATAACTCACAGTTCAAGAAACTCGTGAAGGTAGTGTACTCCACCATGCCTGCTGGGAGCTTGGTCCTGGTGAAAGCATACATGTGGCCATGGTATGTTGATGAGAGATTAGGTCTATGTGTGTCAGAAATACTGTTCATAGCCTGAATAGGCCTATGCAGTTATGTAGTATGAGATAAATGGCATTGTTCCTCTACAGGTGGCCAGCCATCCTGAGTGCAGACCCAGAATCTGGGGAATATGTGATGAAAGACAGAGAAGGGGATCTGGAAAAGTACCATGTTGAGTTTCTGGGGAAACCTCACACAAGATACTGGGCTACAGTGAAGAACGTAGAGCTCTACCATACAACTTTGTTGACTAAACAAGTATATATCTCCAGTGACGATGATGATGATGATACAAAATTATTGTAAAGATTAACATTCAGTATACACGGTGAAACATGTTATCTCAAGGGTTTTGAAAACATTGTGTATCTTCTCCAATGTAGCCCAAAGGCCTGGGAGGAAAGAAGGACTTCAGGAAGTCCTATGAGGTGGCTATAATGGAAGCAGCAAAGATCAGTGATATGGAATGTGAGGACAGGCTACTGATTTGCCACTTCAAGCCTGAGAGAACGTAAGTCCAAATAACTGCAGTCAATTAAACCAGAGAAACTTTACTTGTGACTTTCAGTGTTTTTTTGCCTCAAGAAACTCATATATGGATGTTTGTAAATCCCTGACACATACAGTATTGTTATGGTTTTAGTGTTTTTTAGGCTGTCCATGTTCAGTGTCCAACAGGTTATCTTATCTAACACCTATCGACCTGTGTGTTGTGTCCATGACATGCTGTGTTTAATGTGTCAGTGCAGTGCCCTATCAAGAGAGACAGACATTGAGAATGAAGAGAGACAGTGAGAAGATGTTACGGCAGTGTACTTCAAGACAGCCAGGGAAAGGTTTGTGTTTGACTAGGCCTAACTATCTCCTTAGGGCTTTGATACAGTAAAATCGTGTAAATCTTGTATCTTTTTGCAACAACTTTTAGGTTGATAAAAAAATGCTATAAGCCGGCTTACTCTGTCTTATCGCACTCTCATTGAGAATGTTACTCTTTCACTGAATCTGCTTGTGTGGCTGAGTATTGCTTGGTTTGGCTCTGTGAGATAATTTCAATATCAACTGGAAGACAATCCTCTATGAGAGTTAACTGATTGAATACCAAATGTTCCACTGTAGTCTATATCTCATCCTAGCACTAATATATGTGCTTCACCGTGTTGTTGTTTGTCTTGGACAGGTCAGCCAGGCAGCATAGAGGAGATAGGTGACATGTTGATCATCGAGGGCTTCAGATTCAAGAGTGCTATGTGTAAGGAGGACTTGATGCTGTTCAGTTAACTTCACAGCTTTGTGACAAGGGGATTCAGAGAGTAACCAAGGCATTCACAGAATCTCTGTTGTCTATCATTTGTTATTTATTGTTGTTATACATGTTAGTGTTCTGCAACAAAGCTGTGTTTTTGTTCTGTTTCTGAAATACTGTGTTTCAAAGTTCAGAGAATAAAATAATTAAAGTGAGACCCATTGGCCTGATTTCCCTAACCTAGTATGTATCATGTATATTTACAATGTATCATGTAAAAATGATGTGCTCTCTCCCTTATTCTGATTTGGTCAGCAGAATTTCAGGGTATTTGGCTGCTGGTTTTATTATTTTATATTATGTTGCAGTTATTATGATGATCAGAGAGGAAGGATAATGACTGACCAGAGTTTTCACACGTTATATGGAGGTGATTAATGAGGGGGGGGGGGGGGGGGGTGCTCAAATTGTGATTCTCATAAAGCTACTCACAAACACAAGTACTGTGTGTACTCACACTGAGGACATTCCAATGTTGTACAGAACAGACAAGACATGTTAAGTGTTTGCACCAGTGCATAATCTACATAACCCATTCCAGTACATGGCCATGTGTCTCACACACATGCTGAATGTTCATGTGTGTGGCTGCATCAATGTAGTCCCCACAGCACAGTTCGTTCATCAGCTGTCAGACATGGTGTTGGGTATACAAACAACACAACAATACAGTAAAAGGTGCTTAGTGCAGGTTGTAAATAAGTGCCAAGTGCAGTGCGCATGGTTCAGCTGTTCAGCAACCTAACTGCCTGTTAGTATTGTGTACTAGTATATTGTGCATTGTATTGTGCAGCTACCGGGTCAAACCCACATAGAAAAGAACAGGTACTTGTTAAAAGCACAGGCGAAGTCATTCAATTTCTCATGAGCTAGCTCTCCGTGGGCACTGTCAGGGGAATGAGGAGGAGGCAGGTCTTTTAATTAGGCTGTTTGATTACACTGTTCAAAAAGATACCAAACTCGCAGAAATTGCTAAATGCATCCCTGAAATAGACAACAAAATGTAATTCAAAACAAAATAATTGAAACCCTTGCCAAAATGGTTTTAAAAGATATACTGTGTATGAGGAAGCTGACTCTCCCCGACTTTGCATTAAAAGTGATGGCACCAGGGATCGCTGTAACAACGAGAATTTATCAATAATAATAAGATTTGTCCACAACTCATCCCAGAAGAACATTTAATTGGCTTGCTTGACTTGAGTCTAGTGTATCAGTGTTGACTTGACTTTAGTGTATCAGTGTTATGATGGTGCTTCAGTGATGTCTGGGGTGAGAGACAGTGTGCAGACTTTGCTACCACAAAAAGTAGGAAAGGAAGGAAGTTCTGTAAAGATTCTTCTGTTGAAGGTTAGTTCGTTCTTTGAATGGTCAAATTCATTGAATGCAGTATGTCACTTTGACTTTATGTTGCAGACAGGTACAATACACTCAGAAGGCTAGTAGAGATTCATTGGACCAATCATCATGATGTGACCATGCCCATTGTTGACAATGATCATGAGTCTGATGAAGTCTTGTTTGTCTGAGGTAGCAGACGATGACAGTCCTTTTGAACCCAGTAGAGCGTGTCGTGTGGTCTTTTGACACAGCTAAACAGACACAACTTCTTTGATTGTAAACATGGTGTTGGGTGGGGGAGGGACAAGGGAGGACTTTTTTCTGGTCCAGAATGAAATAATATGGAATTTCCCTTTCTTTCTCTCTTTCTCTCTCTCTCCCTCTCTAATTGTTCACTATTGCAGATGGTGCACACATTAGATTGAGAGGCTTTTAGAAAAGCTCTAGAATGCTCGTGCTCAATTATGGCCACCTGCCGTTAATTGTTTGACCTCTAGGTGTAAAACTTCAGGGGAATGTGCCGCCATATCTTTCATAGTTTAATTACGCTGGGATTTTACCTTGTGGGATTTTCTGTTGCACGGTTTGCTCCCGTCATAAAATGTGAATTGTGAGGATCTCCCATACTGTGCTCAGTGAAATGACCTCGCCGGTTCTGAATAGGAAGAAAGCCGGCTGGTAATTGGTTCCACGACAGTTGAATAACCTCTGACCCACAAGTGCTGTTTGAAGCCAAATGTGCTGGATGTGAGCAAATGTTTCCACACTGAAAGTTGTCGAGTTGCCTAATTGTATAACTATGCAGGCTTTCACACAGTTAGAGTAGGCCATATTGTATGAAATGTCACTCACTCTGCCTTTCCCTGGAAAATCTCCTTCTTTCAGTTGCAAAGGAAGAGCTTTTTTTTCTACTCTCATGAGCAAAATATGCCTCAGCAATAATATTAGTGATTTTTAGCTGACTACTACTTGTTGCTATTCTCTCTCCGTGAGAAGAAGCGGTTCTGATAGTGATTCTACAGTAGGTGAGTTAACTACCCTTACTCCAGCCCTAACCCAAGCTCCAGCTGTAACCTCCAAGCACTCAACCCTAAAGTCTTAGAAGAAAAAAAGAGAATGTTTTAGAAACCTTTTGTGTTCCGTGTAGAACCCCTCTGTGGAAAGTATAACATGGCACCCAAAATAGTCAGGGAAATATAAAAAAATATAGGAACAAATTCCTTACCAAGAAATGTCTTCACCAATGTGTTTGTAAAGGTGTCTAAGAACACATACACATATTTAAATTCAACTCCCATAGGAAAACTCGTGACAGCTGCTGAAAGTTCATTAAAACATTAAGACAAAAGTTTTCTGAAACTGTTATGTTTAAATATGCAAACGAGGCACTGTCTAATTAAATATGCACTAATCTGCATAACATAACATTCAAGAACAGAAATATGAACATTGCATAAAGGTTAAAAAATATTGTTTCATCTTGTTGACATATTAGAGTCAAGAGCTTTTACACAGGGGATTTGGGATATCTCTTTTTATCACTCCATAAATCACAAAATACTGTCAACAGCCATAAAAAGTAAATATTCTGCATGTTTTTAGGAATAAAATGTTACATAAATAAGGCTATGAATGATATATTAACAAACCCCTCTGTAAAAGCCTTCAGAATATAGATAGGAATAAAACTGGATGGTTTGGTGTATGTAAGTGCAATGCACGAACAAACTATGTTTTTGCCTGCCGTGTCTCACCTCTCACCTAGTCAAACTAGTGGTTTTTCATGATTCTGAATCGATTGCAAGCATTTCTTTTGCACTAAAAACACCCCCTTGGCGGTAAAAAGGCCATGTCCACTTCTACATGTAAATTACAAAGTAGCTTTATTAGTGTATTTCAATATCTCGAATATTAGTTAGAAAACAATACTGATCCACAATGTCAAATGCTTCATGAGTCAAGGTCTGAGTCTTCTCCAGACTACCGTCATGAATACAATTATTGCATGATATATTAACATACATCGAAAGCTACCATCGAACGGCCCATAAATCGGGGACAGCGGCCCATTGGTAAATTTTCTATACAGACACTGGGCTGGCCCAATCAAAAGACGAGTATATAAGGCAAGTCTTTTTGTGCTGGTGGGTGTGGTCCGACCGATTGGGGTGGGCCTGTCTGGGCCAAAAATGCCAGGGCCTAATTTTTGTCCCAGTCCAGCCCTGGCTATATGGCACTAGCAGTTTTGTTAGGCATTACTAGTGCGGTTAGACATGTTTAAATGCAGAACAGACACAGGCGAAATGTCATCAAAAGCACAGAATGGCGACAAACACCTCACAGTGCTTACCTGTCCTGTCATTATTGCATCTCCTGCCCGTGTTCATTGCCCTGAGCATTTGCACTATTTAATTTGGCCATTGCACCCACCCAAAGAATCAATTTTGCATCTGATTGCTTGAGCTAGGGTTAAAAAATAAGAAGAAAACACCTGTTCCATTTATTTTTCTATTTCTAAAATGCTTGTGATTGTATTTTTTGTATTGATGATTGTATTACTATGTCAAATGTTCTATTAGAGAAAAACAATATGAACAAGTGCTCAATGCATCCCCATTTCTCCTGATATAGGTGGTTGAGAATGAGAGTGAGTCAGAGGCAGGGGCAGCAGGCAGGGGCAGTGGAGACAGCTCTAATTCACTCTTTGATTTTGTTTGTTTGTTATAGTTGTATGTTCTGCAATGCACTGAAGAGGGCTAAGTTTGATTGTAATAGGCTCTGAGTAGCCTAGGTACATATTTTATGTTTCCTCATAACTTTTTATTCAATTTGTTGACTCAAAGTTACCTCATTCTTTTCTAATTCACTCTTTGATTCTTTTTGAATCTTCATATTTAATAAAGTACCTAAAAAGTGCCACGTGTCAGTGTCAGGCCTCTGTGAGTTAAACCAAAACATAATAGTAGTCAGTAATTGCAGACCATGCCAGCTCCAAGGAAAAACAAAGAAAGAGGGAGATTATTTTGGGTGTAAAACGCACCAGAATGCAGGAAATTGAATCTACTATTTAAAAAAATTCGGGGGGAGGACCCCCAGACCCCCCGAAAAATAAGTGTCCCCCCCACATTCAAAAAGCTGCTGACGCCCATGATCATAACATTGTGTTCTGATGAGGCATGAAACATCGAGTTTTAGGAGGGAGAGAGAGAGAGAGAACATGGCATGGTATTGACATGAGTGGGCGAACTATATGGACGAATAACCGATGTTACAGACAGGAGGTGGAATCCCTGTGCGGGACATTGGCTGCCTGGTCGAGGCACGTGGTTAAGCCGACTGGGATCAGTCGCGTGGATACCGACGGCGAATTCTACACCGGAGATAGATTTATATCCTACTTTCGTACGTGTGTATTTATGATATAAATCTATTTTTTCGTTGGGTAAGCACTGCTTACTCTGCTGATATGGACGACACACACGTCCGGATTCTCCACTGGAGATAGATTTATATCCTACTTTCGTAGGAGGACAGCAAGCTCAAGGATTCTCGGAGGCGGAGCCCCGCCAACGCCACAGGCAGCAGTGACTCCCGCGCCAGCACGAGAGAAGCTTTATCAACATGGACGAATCTAATCCCCTGGTTGGGGGGGGGGGGGGAGTCCTCACTTTACAGAGGCCGTAATATAACATTTTGAGAGCATAAATGGCTACATAAAACAAGATAGTATGGTTTGAAAACGATTATGAATAGAAGGACAGGGATTCAAATACGCCCACAACAAGGCGCCAATTTTTAAAAATACATTTATGTCGGGATGGTATGGTCCAGGAATTATTTTTCTTTTTTTTTGAATCCCAGAATGCAAAGCGAGCACAGAGTGGGGGCGGGGGGTAAATGCTTTTTATTTTATTTTGTCGGATACAACATTTTATTAGATTAGTACAGCTCTTCAGAGACAATGGCAGCTCAATATGAACCCAACCCGGATCTCCTTAGAGAGACACAGACAATAGTGACTCTTTGTTTATTTCTTTGGTTTAGATTTGTTGTGGGGTAGCGCTGAGGAGGAGAGCCAGTGGAGCCCCTAGACTTTTGGGGGCCCTAAGCAATTGCCTTGGTTGCCTCTATGGACGGGGCGCCTCTGAGGAGAGCCTACCCCACCCACCTGACTTTGTCGTCTGTCCTGTGTAGTGTTTCCCCCAAACAGACAGTGAATAACCTGTGTTACAGACAGATTTGTTGTGGGGTAGCGCTGAGGAGGAGAGCCTACCCCACCCACCTGTACTGTTTCCCCCAACCCCCCACCTAGTCCAGCACCGTAGGTCCCTGTAGAGGGGTGGGAAAGATAGGATAGCGCCACAGGTGGGTACCTATAGGCTTAGGGTTAGAGAGTGAGTGTTGAGGGAGAGAGGAGACGGCAGCCCTCGCGTCACCAGGCTCTCTCCAGGGAGACTGTAGGGCTACTCGTCTCTCCTGAGCTCGGTTGTAACGTGAACCGCGGAACACAGGATATGTTAGATGCTTTACAATAATTCCCCAAATGACCCGAAATGGTAGCTAGATTTGTCGCTAGTCGCTTTTGACTAATTAAGTCGCCATGGGGGTCTGGAAAGTCGCCAGATATAGCGGCAAAGTCGCCAAGTTGGCAACACTGCTCCAGTGCTCTCTCTCCACCAGCACCCTTTCATTAGTGTGCTTGCACCGTAGGCTACTGTACTTGATCAGCTGTAAATCAATGTGTGCGGGGTGTCCTCTGATATACATCGCATTGGAAACGTGTTTGATGGATGCAAACAAAAGTAGGACCATGGATATTAACTGAAACATAAAGAAAATAATTTTAAAAAGCTGGCCCACCCTATTTTATACAGGCCCGCCCTTAAGTACATTGCTGCTACTGCTCCATGTCAGACTGCTACCAACTATTTTTCCCTCATGAGCTTGTGGATTTCTATCCTAATTAGAATAGACGCCTCGCCCCTTCCTCAATTTGTCTTGTGATCAGCGTTGCCAGTGAACCGTTTGAGGGATTATTGAGTGAAACTAAAAAACGGAGTGAATATTATTGAAAGAAAAACATAGGCCTATCTACAAATATTATACTGAACTCTACAAAAATCATTGTGATGGGATATGTTAGATACTTTACAGTAATTCTCCAAATGACCAGAAAAAGTAGCTAGATTTGTCGCTGGTTGCTTTTGACTAGTTAAGTCGCCACGGGTGTATGGAAAGTCGCCAGATCTAGCGACAAAGTCGCCAAGTTGGCAACACTGCTTGTGATTGGATGTATTATGTGTTTTTATTTTATTTCCTTGGTTTCTTTACTTCCTAAACTACCATTATTGATTATTTTGTTTTTTCCAACTCTGAGTGGACAGAAATAGTAGGGGGATAAAATCTCATCCCTGTGAGATTCCACAACATTTACTCTGTTGGGGAATAGTCCCCTAACCTAATCTCTGAGAGATTGTCAAAAGAGAGTCTGAATACAAGCCATGGACTGGAGCTGAACCCACTGGACATGAGGATGGATCCCCAAGAACCCCCTAATCCACCCGATGGAGCAGCAGCCCTGACCAATGCGATTAGGATAAGGCGCCAGCTAATACAACGCATTTAAGTTAGCACATCAATAACAGCTCATTAACACAATGTAGTTGATGCACACAACATTTTTATTCAGACTGCAGGCTTTCAATGATGGAATTATTCAAATGAGTGAGAACTCTTCAGAGTTTTTTCAATTCCTCTACAATTCCCATTAGCTGCATTGCATAGGTCTCGCTGTGTTTGCAGGACCTCGTCGTCGAAGACATTGGCAGGGCTTAAAGTGGGGAAAAATCCTGTGCCTGAAACTTTTTCTTGGGGAGGGTATATATATATGTCTCAATGTTAAAATGCATTAATACTGTTTTATACTCAATACAAAATAAAATAATATATTTAGATGTCTTTAAAAGAACAAACTGATAAAATCACTTCAGGCCAAACTGATTGCATCACTTATTAAGCCACTATCACTATAACAATAGATCAATAGATCTACATCAAGTAGAATACTGATGACTAGTGACCAGTCAAGACCATTGGACTCCAGGATATCTTTTGAGCTCCTGCATGAGGGCTGACGAGTTGGCGATGTTTACTTTCCTGCTGGCCCACCCTATTTTATACAGGCCCGCCCTTAAGTACATTGCTGCTACTGCTCCATGTCAGACTGCTACCAATTATTTTTCCCTCATGAGCTTGTGGATTTCTATCCTAATTAGAATAGACCCCTCGCCCCTTCCTCAATTTGTCTTGTGATCAGCGTTGCCAGTGAACCGTTTGAGGGATTATTGAGTGAAACTAAAAAACGGAGTGAATATTATTGAAAGAAAAACATAGGCCTATCTACAAATATTATACTGAACTCTACAAAAATCATTGTGATGGGATATGTTAGATACTTTACAGTAATTCTCCAAATGACCAGAAAAAGTAGCTAGATTTGTCGCTGGTTGCTTTTGACTAGTTAAGTCGCCACGGGTGTATGGAAAGTCGCCAGATCTAGCGACAAAGTCGCCAAGTTGACAACACTGCTTGTGATTGGATGTATTATGTGTTTTTATTTTATTTCCTTGGTTTCTTTACTTCCTAAACTACCATTATTGATTATTTTGTTTTTTCCAACTCTGAGTGGACAGAAATAGTAGGGGGATAAAATCTCATCCCTGTGAGATTCCACAACATTTACTCTGTTGGGGAATAGTCCCCTAACCTAATCTCTGAGAGATTGTCAAAAGAGAGTCTGAATACAAGCCATGGACTGGAGCTGAACCCACTGGACATGAGGATGGATCCCCAAGAACCCCCTAATCCACCCGATGGAGCAGCAGCCCTGACCAATGCGATTAGGATAAGGCGCCAGCTAATACAACGCATTTAAGTTAGCACATCAATAACAGCTCATTAACACAATGTAGTTGATGCACACAACATTTTTATTCAGACTGCAGGCTTTCAATGATGGAATTATTCAAATGAGTGAGAACTCTTCAGAGTTTTTTCAATTCCTCTACAATTCCCATTAGCTGCATTGCATAGGTCTCGCTGTGTTTGCAGGACCTCGTCGTCGAAGACATTGGCAGGGCTTAAAGTGGGAAAAAAATCCTGTGCCTGAAACTTTTTCTTGGGGAGGGTATATATATGTCTCAATGTTAAAATGCATTAATACTGTTTTATACTCAATACAAAATAAAATAATATATTTAGATGTCTTTAAAAGAACAAACTGATTGCATCACTTCAGGCCAAACTGATTGCATCACTTATTAAGCCACTATCACTATAACAATAGATCAATAGATCTACATCAAGTAGAATACTGATGACTAGTGACCAGTCAAGACCATTGGACTCCAGGATATCTTTTGAGCTCCTGCATGAGGGCTGACGAGTTGGCGATGTTTACTTTCCTGCTGGCCCACCCTATTTTATACAGGCCCGCCCTTAAGTACATTGCTGCTACTGCTCCATGTCAGACTGCTACCAACTATTTTTCCCTCATGAGCTTGTGGATTTCTATCCTAATTAGAATAGACCCCTCGCCCCTTCCTCAATTTGTCTTGTGATCAGCGTTGCCAGTGAACCGTTTGAGGGATTATTGAGTGAAACTAAAAAACAGAGTGAATATTATTGAAAGAAAAACATAGGCCTATCTACAAATATTATACTGAACTCTACAAAAATCATTGTGATGGGATATGTTAGATACTTTACAGTAATTCTCCAAATGACCAGAAAAAGTAGCTAGATTTGTCGCTGGTTGCTTTTGACTAGTTAAGTCGCCACGGGTGTATGGAAAGTCGCCAGATCTAGCGACAAAGTCGCCAAGTTGGCAACACTGCTTGTGATTGGATGTATTATGTGTTTTTATTTTATTTCCTTGGTTTCTTTACTTCCTAAACTACCATTATTGATTATTTTGTTTTTTCCAACTCTGAGTGGACAGAAATAGTAGGGGGATAAAATCTCATCCCTGTGAGATTCCACAACATTTACTCTGTTGGGGAATAGTCCCCTAACCTAATCTCTGAGAGATTGTCAAAAGAGAGTCTGAATACAAGCCATGGACTGGAGCTGAACCCACTGGACATGAGGATGGATCCCCAAGAACCCCCTAATCCACCCGATGGAGCAGCAGCCCTGACCAATGCGATTAGGATAAGGCGCCAGCTAATACAACGCATTTAAGTTAGCACATCAATAACAGCTCATTAACACAATGTAGTTGATGCACACAACATTTTTATTCAGACTGCAGGCTTTCAATGATGGAATTATTCAAATGAGTGAGAACTCTTCAGAGTTTTTTCAATTCCTCTACAATTCCCATTAGCTGCATTGCATAGGTCTCGCTGTGTTTGCAGGACCTCGTCGTCGAAGACATTGGCAGGGCTTAAAGTGGGGAAAAATCCTGTGCCTGAAACTTTTTCTTGGGGAGGGTATATATATGTCTCAATGTTAAAATGCATTAATACTGTTTTATACTCAATACAAAATAAAATAATATATTTAGATGTCTTTAAAAGAACAAACTGATAAAATCACTTCAGGCCAAACTGATTGCATCACTTATTAAGCCACTATCACTATAACAATAGATCAATAGATCTACATCAAGTAGAATACTGATGACTAGTGACCAGTCAAGACCATTGGACTCCAGGATATCTTTTGAGCTCCTGCATGAGGGCTGAGAGTTGGCGATGTTTACTTTCCTGCTGGCCCACCCTATTTTATACAGGCCCGCCCTTAAGTACATTGCTGCTACTACTCCATGTCAGACTGCTACCAACTATTTTTCCCTCATGAGCTTGTGGATTTCTATCCTAATTAGAATAGACCCCTCGCCCCTTCCTCAATTTGTCTTGTGATCAGCGTTGCCAGTGAACCGTTTGAGGGATTATTGAGTGAAACTAAAAAACGGAGTGAATATTATTGAAAGAAAAACATAGGCCTATCTACAAATATTATACTGAACTCTACAAAAATCATTGTGATGGGATATGTTAGATACTTTACAGTAATTCTCCAAATGACCAGAAAAAGTAGCTAGATTTGTCGCTGGTTGCTTTTGACTAGTTAAGTCGCCACGGGTGTATGGAAAGTCGCCAGATCTAGCGACAAAGTCGCCAAGTTGGCAACACTGCTTGTGATTGGATGTATTATGTGTTTTTATTTTATTTCCTTGGTTTCTTTACTTCCTAAACTACCATTATTGATTATTTTGTTTTTTCCAACTCTGAGTGGACAGAAATAGTAGGGGGATAAAATCTCATCCCTGTGAGATTCCACAACATTTACTCTGTTGGGGAATAGTCCCCTAACCTAATCTCTGAGAGATTGTCAAAAGAGAGTCTGAATACAAGCCATGGACTGGAGCTGAACCCACTGGACATGAGGATGGATCCCCAAGAACCCCCTAATCCACCCGATGGAGCAGCAGCCCTGACCAATGCGATTAGGATAAGGCGCCAGCTAATACAACGCATTTAAGTTAGCACATCAATAACAGCTCATTAACACAATGTAGTTGATGCACACAACATTTTTATTCAGACTGCAGGCTTTCAATGATGGAATTATTCAAATGAGTGAGAACTCTTCAGAGTTTTTTCAATTCCTCTACAATTCCCATTAGCTGCATTGCATAGGTCTCGCTGTGTTTGCAGGACCTCGTCGTCGAAGACATTGGCAGGGCTTAAAGTGGGGAAAAATCCTGTGCCTGAAACTTTTTCTTGGGGAGGGTATATATATGTCTCAATGTTAAAATGCATTAATACTGTTTTATACTCAATACAAAATAAAATAATATATTTAGATGTCTTTAAAAGAACAAACTGATAAAATCACTTCAGGCCAAACTGATTGCATCACTTATTAAGCCACTATCACTATAACAATAGATCAATAGATCTACATCAAGTAGAATACTGATGACTAGTGACCAGTCAAGACCATTGGACTCCAGGATATCTTTTGAGCTCCTGCATGAGGGCTGAGAGTTGGCGATGTTTACTTTCCTGCTGGCCCACCCTATTTTATACAGGCCCGCCCTTAAGTACATTGCTGCTACTACTCCATGTCAGACTGCTACCAACTATTTTTCCCTCATGAGCTTGTGGATTTCTATCCTAATTAGAATAGACCCCTCGCCCCTTCCTCAATTTGTCTTGTGATCAGCGTTGCCAGTGAACCGTTTGAGGGATTATTGAGTGAAACTAAAAAACGGAGTGAATATTATTGAAAGAAAAACATAGGCCTATCTACAAATATTATACTGAACTCTACAAAAATCATTGTGATGGGATATGTTAGATACTTTACAGTAATTCTCCAAATGACCAGAAAAAGTAGCTAGATTTGTCGCTGGTTGCTTTTGACTAGTTAAGTCGCCACGGGTGTATGGAAAGTCGCCAGATCTAGCGACAAAGTCGCCAAGTTGGCAACACTGCTTGTGATTGGATGTATTATGTGTTTTTATTTTATTTCCTTGGTTTCTTTACTTCCTAAACTACCATTATTGATTATTTTGTTTTTTCCAACTCTGAGTGGACAGAAATAGTAGGGGGATAAAATCTCATCCCTGTGAGATTCCACAACATTTACTCTGTTGGGGAATAGTCCCCTAACCTAATCTCTGAGAGATTGTCAAAAGAGAGTCTGAATACAAGCCATGGACTGGAGCTGAACCCACTGGACATGAGGATGGATCCCCAAGAACCCCCTAATCCACCCGATGGAGCAGCAGCCCTGACCAATGCGATTAGGATAAGGCGCCAGCTAATACAACGCATTTAAGTTAGCACATCAATAACAGCTCATTAACACAATGTAGTTGATGCACACAACATTTTTATTCAGACTGCAGGCTTTCAATGATGGAATTATTCAAATGAGTGAGAACTCTTCAGAGTTTTTTCAATTCCTCTACAATTCCCATTAGCTGCATTGCATAGGTCTCGCTGTGTTTGCAGGACCTCGTCGTCGAAGACATTGGCAGGGCTTAAAGTGGGGAAAAATCCTGTGCCTGAAACTTTTTCTTGGGGAGGGTATATATATGTCTCAATGTTAAAATGCATTAATACTGTTTTATACTCAATACAAAATAAAATAATATATTTAGATGTCTTTAAAAGAACAAACTGATAAAATCACTTCAGGCCAAACTGATTGCATCACTTATTAAGCCACTATCACTATAACAATAGATCAATAGATCTACATCAAGTAGAATACTGATGACTAGTGACCAGTCAAGACCATTGGACTCCAGGATATCTTTTGAGCTCCTGCATGAGGGCTGACGAGTTGGCGATGTTTACTTTCCTGCTGGCTAGGTGTTGTGTTGTTATTTTGGCCAGATCATCATCAAAAAATCGAACAAGGACATTGAGGATTTTGTCCATGTTAAGATTAGTAGCCAAGATAACCTGACAGACAATCAGAAAAGCAGCTGTCCAGCCACCTATACAATGTTGCTTGCTTGGCCTCCCTCTTAGTTAAAACCTACGGTTTTTAACTGTGACGCCTTTAAGAATCGACATGGCTTTTCAAGGATTGTTGGATTTGTAAAATGCTTGCTCACAAGACAATATTCTGATTTTGTTTATTACTAAAAACGTAATTTGTGAGGAGATTCCCTTTACAACCAATTTTTAAAAAATCATGGCCAATTCAATTGATTAAACACTGTTATTGTCTTATCACCACACCTTAGAGGCAATACATCATCCCCTTCAATTCATTAAAGAGAGGACAGATGCCTTACAGGATAAGCTGTTGAACTCAGACATACCCTGTCTGAGACCAGAGTGTTGTGGAATCTAACGTGTATGCAGAGTGAACATAACACACTCCGGCTTATATGAGAGAGGCCACTTAGAGTACCGAATGGACACAATTGTCTCATGTCAGCGCAACCAAGATCTCTCTGGCTTCCCAACGGTCTGTTGAAGAACCCGTCGGAAGACAATGGTATGGGCTGTCAACTGATTATCATGTTGGGATAACAACAATCCCCTTCAATTCCTCTATTAAGTTACATTTACCCATCTGTCTTGCATTGTTGAATATAATAAACGTGTAATAACAATGAACAGATTTCCGAATTACACCTAGCGGAGTAGATATCACAGATGCCAATACAGATGAAGACAATTGACCTTGTTTACACCACCTAAATTAGCTCTACATTTTTTTGTCTTTTGTCTTTTTTTTAATTTTTTATAGCACAGCATGACATCTACAGTATACAGTGCACAACACTGCCAACTTGTCACTTACACATCACGTCACGCGCTACTCCACAGTACGCGCCTAGTCACTAGAAAAAGCTATGAGACTTCAATAGTAAGCCACTTTTGGTACAATTGCAAAAAGGATATCACAGGTTTTTATGTTTTCTTTTTCAGTCTTTCTATAAACAATGCAAGATACTCTATGCGTTCATAAAAATCAAGAGCTCTAAGGTAGACAAAGACTCCTAGAATACACACTTTGACAATTAAACAGTAAAGCTTGAGTGAATATTTTTTGGGAAATATGTGACCGGCCAGTCCACATGTAATTACACAAAAACAACATTTGCAATATTCTTGAACAAAACCGTTTCAACATCTTTTCTCTATAAAGCACAAATTATGTCTTCAATGTTTTGCAGATTAGAATTATACCTCCAAAACATTTTAAGATACTGTAAAAACATTCAGGTTCTCTGATATTGGAGAATGTGGCATTCCCAACTCCGGCACAATACTTCAATTTATGTTGTGGATCAATTTGACAGATTCCTGTCAAAAAGAAAAGCAAATAACATCTAGTCTGATGAAACAAGCCTGATCATCTGTTTCAATCTGGCATTTAGCCGAAAGACGGGCACTCGACAACCAGAAATACAGCTGGACCAATCAGCGTACTCGACAAAAAATGGGTCTGGTTCGATGGTTTGGTTCAGTGTTCTGATTGGTTGAAGGTTGATTCAGTTGCTTGCAGATTAGTTTTTTTGATCACGATTGGTTTCAATGAGGAGGAATGTTAGGACTGAGACAAAGTGAAGCAGAACAGTGAACAACAGGCTAAATAACATCCAAACCAGAAATCAACATAAATATCGGAGGGGAGGGGGGGGGCGCTAATCCACTTATGTACAATAGCTTCATAAGTCACAAAAAATATACAATACGTGTGTAGGCACAGCAGTAACCGTTGCCAAATCCTATTACCCAATCGGAGTAGTCTTGAGTCCATCAGTATACATTTAGGTGTTTCCGAATGTGTGCGTGTGTGTGTTCATACATGTATTTGTCAACACTCAAGCCTCCTAAAACCATACGGAAAGAAATGAACAGTCCTTTCAACTTTCCTGTCCTGTGAAATGACCCTTTTCCCCTTCCTTAGCTTGAGGCGGGGCGGATGACATCAGTGCACTGAGGCTCACAGAAGTGTCCGAAGCGACCGTAGACGTCACGCGCCCGAACGGCAAAGTAATACGTGGATCCAGAGACGAACTGAGTCAACGTGCAGGCCATGGGCAGCGGGAGGGCCTTCACCTCCCCGATCTTCTTCCAGTGCTGCTGGGCCGAGGACGGGCCGCTGGCCTCCTGGTGGAAGGCGAACAGGTGGTAGCTCTCCACGGCAGCACAGCTGCGGTCCGTCTCCGCCACGCACCAGGACAACACAATGCCGTTCTGGCTCTGCACCCGGGCCAGCTTCAGCTGAGGCTGCTGGGGGGGCGAGGTCTGGGTGGCCTCCAGGGGCAGGCGTGTGGGGTTCGGGGGGGCGGTGGGTAAGGGGGGCAGGGCAGTGGAGCGGGCTCTAGTAGTGTTGGTAGTGTTTCCCAGGCGTGCTTTCGATGGGGAGTCCAGAGGGGGGCGATGGTGGACCGTGAGTTGAGGACTGCTCACGGAACTTTGAGGAGATGCTCTTGCTGTAGTACCAGTAGGAGTGCTGATCAGTGGGGGAGGCCCAGGGGTACGTTGGGTAACCGAAGAGGACGCTGTTGTCACTTTGGCCTTACTTACACCAGTCACTTGCACGTCGTCATCATCCTCAGTGAGATCTATGAAGGAATTTTTGAGACGAGGCCCCTGGCCAGTAGTTTTGGTTGGGATAGACCCTGTAGCTTGATTATCTGTCTTGGACGTCATGGCGGTCCCAGAGGGAGTCCCTGGAGCGGCCGAGCCTGTAGCTGCCGGTCCTGAAGCCGAAGACAACGAGGACGACGAGGACGACACCACCCCCGCCACGGGGGCGCACATCGCCGGCGCCCTCGCTGTAGTCACTGACACCCCCGCACTGGGCGTACTAATACCCCCCGCACCCCCCTGGTACACCGCCCGGGCCAGGGTCACCTGGGCCGGGGAAAGGCGGGTGTTGGAGGCCTGAAGGCCGGAGACCGTGGTGGACATGATGGCGGTGGAGGGGGCCGCCTTGAGGATGTAGGTGGTGCCGGGGGTGGTGGTCATGGCCTTGTTGAGGGAGTTGACCGAGCCGAAAGAAGAGACAGGGATGTTGACCAGGGTCCCGGGCTGGCCGTTGACGCCGGACAGGGGCAGCTGGATGAGGAGGGGCTGGCCCTGGCCCACCATGTTGCCGCCCGACATGGTTTTCAGCAGCAGGGTGCCTGTCTGGCCCTGGGAGGAGACGGTGGCGAGCGAGGAGGACGTGTTGGAGGTGGTGGGGATCAGGTGGAGGAAGGGGGTCTGCGACACCATGGCAGTGGTGGCGGTGGGCAACTGCTTGGACTGAGCTGGAGAGACTGTAGTGTTGGTGGGACCCAGGGCTGTGGGCGTTTGCTTTACCTCCATAGTGGTCCTCACTAGCCGTTGTGTGGGAGTGGTGGTTGTCACAGGTGCAGCCTTGGCAACAGGGGATGTGAGCACCTGCTCCTGTTTTTCTTTTTTTTCTGAGGCCTGGTTGGCCTCTCCAAATTTTTTTGCTAGTCTTGCAATCTTGGCCTGTAATGTGTTACAGGTGCTCTGGTGTTTGGTGGCACTGTCAATCTTCTCCACGCGTTCCTTCAGCTCCTGTAAATTCTGGTCGAAGACAGTCAGTTGCAGCACCCGCAACCGCTCCTCCACCAACTGCTGTACGACCTTTTCAAGTTTAAGGCGACTGCCCGCATTCGCAGTGATTTTCAGCTCCAGCTGTGCTTCTAACTCCACGCCGTCCACCCTCTGCCTCTTCCCCTCTCTCTCCACCTTCACGTTGCCCTCAGGTGTAGGACGCTTCAGTCCAGACACAGTGCCCTTCTCCTCCTTCACAACTGTGGCTGAAGAAGAGGTGGATGAGGGATGAGATGTGGTAGAATTAAACTCTGCGTGAACCTGCGCTTTCACTTTTATCTCCTTTTTCACACTGGAGGAGTCGACTTCCAACTTTTCCTTCATTTTCTTCTCCACCTTTACAGTTAATCCTTCCTTCGCTTTTTGTTTATCATCCTTCTCTCCCTTGTCCTCTTCCTCCTCCTCCTCCATGTCCTGATCAGCCTCGGGGGCAGAGGTTGGGGAGGGATTGGGGGCTGCCTTGGTAGCCTTAGGGGCGGCTGTGACGGTAACCTTTGGTGAGCAGGACTTCTCCTCAGGGGCCTTGTTCTCTGTACTGTCCTTGTCCGTTTCCATGGCCACAATGTCATCCTGCTTCGTCCCCTTCATCCCCTTGTCCTTCCCGGACTCTTTGGCAGACGTGCCAGGTGAAACAGCGGACTGAGAGGACTGAGAATCCTTAGCAGAATCCACGACTTTGTCCTCTGTTGTAGCGCTCGTCTCCTCTTTTTTCGCGCCAGTGGCTTCTTTCTCTTCTTTCTTCTTGTCCTCCATCTTTGTGGTCACCTCTTTGTTCTGTCCTTTCCCAGTCTCATTTGAAGGGGACACAGGACACTCTTTCCTCCCCTCTTCTTCCATCTTTTTCAGTTCGCTGTTTAGGGAATGGAATGGCGACGGGGGTGAGGGAGGGGTGCCTTCTTTGGCATTCGAACTTTGGGAGGGTGGGGAGGGAGACAACGATAGGGTCAACATCAGGGGTGGGGAGCGAGAGGCCTGGGAGAGAGGAGATGTGGAGCGAGAGCTCTTCAGGTCCGTGTCATTTTGAATCTTGTCTGCCCCCTTCTGTCCATCTGCTGTATGCGTGCCGTTGACTAGAGGGGTCTGAGAAGGGGGGGGCGAGGGATTTAACTGAGTAGGGACAGGGGGACGACAAGGTGCTGTGGAGAGACTCCAGTTGCTGGCAGTCGCTTATTTTCATGGTCTTCCTCGCTCTGAAGATTTTCTTCTTCTCCTCCGCCACGGCAACTTCCATTTTCACCTAGAGGTAGTGTTGTTTTCGATCATGGATTTGGCACCAAAAAGCTCCAATATTGACTAATCACAAGTTCATAAAAGTCTGTGACACAACTGCACAACTTGTCAACAGAAAGTTGTTTGTTTTTTAAACAGACAATCAACTAAAATCACATAAACTACTCTGATTTGTATCATGGGTCCTCTCTTTGTCACTTCCTCCTTCTGCAGCTGCGTCTGTTTTGGTATCTTGATGGTGATTGGCTCCACCGAGTGGAGACATCCAGAACATAAGAGTTTGAGACCATCTCTCTCATCATCATATTAGTCAGTGCATAATAACAGGCACAGGCTTTCAACTCAGGATTACGCAGTCCCTTGTTTAGGCTCAGGAAAGGGCAAAGCATAAGGCCAACTTCTTGTGGCTAGACTGGATGTGGCTTGTTGTGAGAACTTTATTTCAACATTCAAATCCAGTGTTGGGACGGAGGAGACTTGACATGGCCAATCTTGAGGAAACAGACGCTCATAAATAACAAAAACACATTTAAAAGTATAATGTACAACACAAATCAATCAAGAGCTTTACTCCAATGCCAAATGGAGCGACATCAATTAGGACTGGGCATCAAAAGGTCTACCTTGATTCACAGGACCTTTAACCTCAATTCCAGCGCGTGAAATATAGAGGACGTGTCACGTGTACATTTCTGCGTACAGTGTTGCTCCGTTAGTGCAGAGGTCAATTGTGAGAGCATTACTAGCATGGATAAATGTAGTACCGAAAGACATGTGTTTGGGCCCAAAAGACACATATCCAATCCTGTGCTCCACTATGTATGCACTGACTATAAAGTGAAGTCTGACGACTCTCTCTGCCGCCCTGCCAGATACTACGACCTAGCCACCGTTTTGGACTTGACAATGGTGATTACGCTGGTAGCAGCCACCTTGCCCCCGGGGATGAGGGGCCCTATGACCGAGGCGATGGGGCCCCTGGCAGAGGTGACGGGGCTACGTGCCACAGTCCTGGCAAAGCTCTGGAGGGCCTCGTACTTGGAGTATTTTTTGGGAAATATGTGACCGGCCAGTCCACATGTAATTACACAAAAACAACATTTGCAATATTCTTGAACAAAACCGTTTCAACATCTTTTCTCTATAAAGCACAAATTATGTTTTCAATGTTTTGCAGATTAGAATTATACCTCCAAAACATTTTAAGATACTGTAAAAACATTCAGGTTCTCTGATATTGGAGAATGTGGCATTCCCAACTCCGGCACAATACTTCAATTTATGTTGTGGATCAATTTGACAGATTCCTGTCAAAAAGAAAAGCAAATAACATCTAGTCTGATGAAACAAGCCTGATCATCTGTTTCAATCTGGCATTTAGCCGAAAGACGGGCACTCGACAACCTGAAATACAGCTGGACCAATCAGCGTACTCGACAAAAAATGGGTCTGGTTCGATGGTTTGGTTCAGTGTTCTGATTGGTTGAAGGTTGATTCAGTTGCTTGCAGATTAGTTTTTTTGATCACGATTGGTTTCAATGAGGAGGAATGTTAGGACTGAGACAAAGTGAAGCAGAACAGTGAACAACAGGCTAAATAACATCCAAACCAGAAATCAACATAAATATCGGAGGGGAGGGGGGGGGGCGGTAATCCACTTATGTACAATAGCTTCATAAGTCACAAAAAATATACAATACGTATGTAGGCACAGCAGTAACCATTGCCAAATCCTATTACCCAATCGGAGTAGTCTTGAGTCCATCAGTATACATTTAGGTGTTTCCGAATGTGTGCGTGTGTGTGTTCATACATGTATTTGTCAACACTCAAGCCTCCTAAAACCATACGGAAAGAAATGAACAGTCCTTTCAACTTTCCTGTCCTGTGAAATGACCCTTTTCCCCTTCCTTAGCTTGAGGCGGGGCTGATGACATCAGTGCACTGAGGCTCACAGAAGTGTCCGAAGCGACCGTAGACGTCACGCGCCCGAACGGCAAAGTAATACGTGGATCCAGAGACGAACTGAGTCAACGTGCAGGCCATGGGCAGCGGGAGGGCCTTCACCTCCCCGATCTTCTTCCAGTGCTGCTGGGCCGAGGACGGGCCGCTGGCCTCCTGGTGGAAGGCGAACAGGTGGTAGCTCTCCACGGCAGCACAGCTGCGGTCCGTCTCCGCCACGCACCAGGACAACACAATGCCGTTCTGGCTCTGCACCCGGGCCAGCTTCAGCTGAGGCTGCTGGGGGGGCGAGGTCTGGGTGGCCTCCAGGGGCAGGCGTGTGGGGTTCGGGGGGGCGGTGGGTAAGGGGGGCAGGGCAGTGGAGGGGGCTCTAGTAGTGTTGGTAGTGTTTCCCAGGCGTGCTTTCGATGGGGAGTCCAGAGGGGGGCGATGGTGGACCGTGAGTTGAAAACTGCTCACGGAACTTTGAGGAGATGCTCTTGCTGTAGTACCAGTAGGAGTGCTGATCAGTGGGGGAGGCCCAGGGGTACGTTGGGTAACCGAAGAGGACGCTGTTGTCACTTTGGCCTTACTTACACCAGTCACTTGCACGTCGTCATCATCCTCAGTGAGATCTATGAAGGAATTTTTGAGACGAGGCCCCTGGCCAGTAGTTTTGGTTGGGATAGACCCTGTAGCTTGATTATCTGTCTTGGACGTCATGGCGGTCCCAGAGGGAGTCCCTGGAGCGGCCGAGCCTGTAGCTGCCGGTCCTGAAGCCGAAGACAACGAGGACGACGAGGACGACACCACCCCCGCCACGGGGGCGCACATCGCCGGCGCCCTCGCTGTAGTCACTGACACCCCCGCACTGGGCGTACTAATACCCCCCGCACCCCCCTGGTACACCGCCCGGGCCAGGGTCACCTGGGCCGGGGAAAGGCGGGTGTTGGAGGCCTGAAGGCCGGAGACCGTGGTGGACATGATGGCGGTGGAGGGGGCCGCCTTGAGGATGTAGGTGGTGCCGGGGGTGGTGGTCATGGCCTTGTTGAGGGAGTTGACCGAGCCGAAAGAAGAGACAGGGATGTTGACCAGGGTCCCGGGCTGGCCGTTGACGCCGGACAGGGGCAGCTGGATGAGGAGGGGCTGGCCCTGGCCCACCATGTTGCCGCCCGACATGGTTTTCAGCAGCAGGGTGCCTGTCTGGCCCTGGGAGGAGACGGTGGCGAGCGAGGAGGACGTGTTGGAGGTGGTGGGGATCAGGTGGAGGAAGGGGGTCTGCGACACCATGGCAGTGGTGGCGGTGGGCAACTGCTTGGACTGAGCTGGAGAGACTGTAGTGTTGGTGGGACCCAGGGCTGTGGGCGTTTGCTTTACCTCCATAGTGGTCCTCACTAGCCGTTGTGTGGGAGTGGTGGTTGTCACAGGTGCAGCCTTGGCAACAGGGGATGTGAGCACCTGCTCCTGTTTTTCTTTTTTTTCTGAGGCCTGGTTGGCCTCTCCAAATTTTTTTGCTAGTCTTGCAATCTTGGCCTGTAATGTGTTACAGGTGCTCTGGTGTTTGGTGGCACTGTCAATCTTCTCCACGCGTTCCTTCAGCTCCTGTAAATTCTGGTCGAAGACAGTCAGTTGCAGCACCCGCAACCGCTCCTCCACCAACTGCTGTACGACCTTTTCAAGTTTAAGGCGACTGCCCGCATTCGCAGTGATTTTCAGCTCCAGCTGTGCTTCTAACTCCACGCCGTCCACCCTCTGCCTCTTCCCCTCTCTCTCCACCTTCACGTTGCCCTCAGGTGTAGGACGCTTCAGTCCAGACACAGTGCCCTTCTCCTCCTTCACAACTGTGGCTGAAGAAGAAGTGGATGAGGGATGAGATGTGGTAGAATTAAACTCTGCGTGAACCTGCGCTTTCACTTTTATCTCCTTTTTCACACTGGAGGAGTCGACTTCCAACTTTTCCTTCATTTTCTTCTCCACCTTTACAGTTAATCCTTCCTTCGCTTTTTGTTTATCATCCTTCTCTCCCTTGTCCTCTTCCTCCTCCTCCTCCATGTCCTGATCAGCCTCGGGGGCAGAGGTTGGGGAGGGATTGGGGGCTGCCTTGGTAGCCTTAGGGGCGGCTGTGACGGTAACCTTTGGTGAGCAGGACTTCTCCTCAGGGGCCTTGTTCTCTGTACTGTCCTTGTCCGTTTCCATGGCCACAATGTCATCCTGCTTCGTCCCCTTCATCCCCTTGTCCTTCCCGGACTCTTTGGCAGACGTGCCAGGTGAAACAGCGGACTGAGAGGACTGAGAATCCTTAGCAGAATCCACGGCTTTGTCCTCTGTTGTAGCGCTCGTCTCCTCTTTTTTCGCGCCAGTGGCTTCTTTCTCTTCTTTCTTCTTGTCCTCCATCTTTGTGGTCAGCTCTTTGTTCTGTCCTTTCCCAGTCTCATTTGAAGGGGACACAGGACACTCTTTCCTCCCCTCTTCTTCCATCTTTTTCAGTTCGCTGTTTAGGGAATGGAATGGCGACGGGGGTGAGGGAGGGGTGCCTTCTTTGGCATTCGAACTTTGGGAGGGTGGGGAGGGAGACAACGATAGGGTCAACATCAGGGGTGGGGAGCGAGAGGCCTGGGAGAGAGGAGATGTGGAGCGAGAGCTCTTCAGGTCCGTGTCATTTTGAATCTTGTCTGCCCCCTTCTGTCCATCTGCTGTATGCGTGCCGTTGACTAGAGGGGTCTGAGAAGGGGGGGGCGAGGGATTTAACTGAGTAGGGACGGGGGACGACAAGGTGCTGTGGAGAGACTCCAGTTGCTGGCGGTCGCTTATTTTCATGGTCTTCCTCGCTCTGAAGATTTTCTTCTTCTCCTCCGCCACGGCAACTTCCATTTTCACCTAGAGGTAGTGTTGTTTTCGATCATGGATTTGGCACCAAAAAGCTCCAATATTGACTAATCACAAGTTCATAAAAGTCTGTGACACAACTGCACAACTTGTCAACAGAAAGTTGTTTGTTTTTTAAACAGACAATCAACTAAAATCACATAAACTACTCTGATTTGTATCATGGGTCCTCTCTTTGTCACTTCCTCCTTCTGCAGCTGCGTCTGTTTTGGTATCTTGATGGTGATTGGCTCCACCGAGTGGAGACATCCAGAACATAAGAGTTTGAGACCATCTCTCTCATCATCATATTAGTCAGTGCATAATAACAGGCACAGGCTTTCAACTCAGGATTACGCAGTCCCTTGTTTAGGCTCAGGAAAGGGCAAAGCATAAGGCCAACTTCTTGTGGCTTGTTGTGAGAACTTTATTTCAACATTCAAATCCAGTGTTGGGACGGAGGAGACTTGACATGGCCAATCTTGAGGAAACAGACGCTCATAAATAACAAAAACACATTTAAAAGTATAATGTACAACACAAATCAATCAAGAGCTTTACTCCAATGCCAAATGGAGCGACATCAATTAGGACTGGGCATCAAAAGGTCTACCTTGATTCACAGGACCTTTAACCTCAATTCCAGCGCGTGAAATATAGAGGACGTGTCACGTGTACATTTCTGCGTACAGTGTTGCTCCGTTAGTGCAGAGGCCAATTGTGAGAGCATTACTAGCATGGATAAATGTAGTACCGAAAGACATGTGTTTGGGCCCAAAAGACACATATCCAATCCTGTGCTCCACTATGTATGCACTGACTATAAAGTGAAGTCTGACGACTCTCTCTGCCGCCCTGCCAGATACTACGACCTAGCCACCGTTTTGGACTTGACAATGGTGATTACGCTGGTAGCAGCCACCTTGCCCCCGGGGATGAGGGGCCCTATGACCGAGGCGATGGGGCCCCTGGCAGAGGTGACGGGGCTACGTGCCACAGTCCTGGCAAAGCTCTGGAGGGCCTCGTACTTGGAGCGCAGCGCGTCCAGCTCCACCTTCATGCTGGCGTTCTCCGTGGCCAGCTTGTCCACCTCCTGCTGTAGCTGGGCCTTCTGCTTCTCCAGCTCCTCCTTCTGGGTGACACGTTTGACACGACAGCTGGCAGCGTAACCCCTGTTTTTGAGGGTGCGACGGCGTTGCTTCAGCTGCAGGATCTCGTCCTTGGTCAGGCCCCGCAGGTGCTGGTTCAGCTCCCGCACAGACATGGTCACCAGCTCATCATCTGTGAGGCTGGTCCCATTCTCCCCTGGCTCCCGCTTCACCTTCAAGGCTTTGTTTCCCTTGTTTGTGGTAGTCATGCCCCGAGAGCCACTTCCAACTGCACCGCTGGTTGGTCAAAGTTTAAGAAGATTTTTTTTCCCCTAGCTCTTGACGTCCACTATTAAGTGATAAAATGGACAGCACATGTACTAAGAAGCAGTATTCATGACTGACACACCAGCATGCACTGACTATAAAGTGAAGTCTGACGACTCTCTCTGCCGCCCTGCCAGATACTACGACCTAGCCACCGTTTTGGACTTGACAATGGTGATTACGCTGGTAGCAGCCACCTTGCCCCCGGGGATGAGGGGCCCTATGGCCGAGGCGATGGGGCCAGGCCTCTACGCTAACCTTTTTCACTAGGAGCACATGTGCTCCTAAATGAAACATTTTAGGGGCACACAAAGACATTTAGGAGCACAGTGAAATTTTTTATAATAACACATTTTTATTAGTGATTTTGCAATTTTTGCACCAAAATCACACATTGGCCCATGCCTACAGCCCTACTAGACGCAGAGGATATCAGTTGTCCATATGCTTTTGTATGTTGGCCGTCTGGCACGCTTAGAGGTCAGCCAGCGGTCCACGGCAGGAGTGGGATCGAAGTCCTCGACAGAAGGCCCCTCCAGGCTGATCCTCATCAGGTCTTCGGTGGTGGAGACTCCAAGGCTGCTTCTTCTTGAATTCTTAATGCGGTTCTGCGCAGAGAAGCCTCGCTCACACTGGGCGGCTGAAATGGGCAGCACCAGCATAAGCTGCACCAACTCCAGTATGTTCTAGGGAAAATATGATATCTTTCAATTTCATTTAACTCTTACCATTAACTTATTAAAACCAACAACAGATGGATACCATACATAACCACTCAGTACTGTTGGTCTACCTTGTAATCCTGCCTGTAGGGGTCCTTTGTCAACATGGTCTCCCACAGGCCACTGTAGGACTTGTTCTTGAAATTGTGGCTGACCAGGATTTTCAGTCCCTGCCACTCGTCCTGGACCGCAGCCAGGTCACACCCCGATCTGCAGGATTGAACAGAGTAAGTGAGTTTGCAAATATGCAAACATAACATTGTCTCATATGGCAATGCAGTGTCAAATACATTCTTACCTCTCTAGAGGCTCCTTGAAATGCCTCACCAGGTATGCCACATCATCATCACCAAAGGTGAGAAGGCTGGTCTGGTCTTCTGGCCATGTGTCGGGGTTTAGCACTCTGAAAGACACCACTGGCGTCTGGACATCCTCATCCTTCAGCAAACCACCAAACCTGGCTTTGAGATCATTCACTCCGATGTTGATGGCCGTCTCCATGTGCTTCTTCAGCTGGGGATTGGTGAGGTCCGTGAAGCCTGTCAGATTCCCCTTCAGTGTTATTCCCTTTAACAGAAATAGCACACACACACACACACAATTAAATGTATGTTGACTTCTCCACTGCAATTGTTCTATTGTGCAACGCATAGGCCTACATTGATTCTCACACTAACTCTTAATCATAATGGTTTCTCTTACATCCTAACAAACTCTAATCCTAACACACCTGGAATCTCCTCTCATCATCATCCTGCTGCTGAGCAAGCATGGTCTGAATCTTCTCCAGCATGCCTCCTGCCTTTGCCCTAGACTTTAGTGCTTCAAGTCTGGTCACTGTCTTCCTCAACTCTGACGTGGCTTGGGGGAGGATCAGGTCATTCTTTTGCAGGGTGAGGCTAAGTGAGGATAGCTCCTCAAACATGTCTGAGAGAAAATGGCAGAATACACAAAATAGTGCATTCTCCATTTCCCTCTTTATCTGTTAAGTAGTGAGTAGATACACAATAAGTGTTAGTTCAAATTGTTTATAGCCACCTCACCTGTCAATTACTTGATCCTGAAAGTTAATTTGAGTCTTGAACTCAACCCTAACCCTATTTTTAAAAATGTACTGCGTAAAACTGACCTTCTTTGCCCGCCCCTGAACCTCCGCTGTTGTTGATGCTACGGCCAGGTGCTCCATGTGCTGCAGAACAACGGAGTACTGGCCTTCGTCAGTGGCGAGGTCCTTGTCTTGTCCATGCCGCAGGAACACTTTGAGGGCTCTGTGGACATGGGGGATCCAGCGAGTTCCCATGACGCTAGACGGTTTGCATATATCCACACCGAGCTCTTGCCCGATATGATATAGCTCTCTTTTGGATTTTCCGCTGAAGTGATACGTCTTCCATATCAGATGCAGAAGATCATACACCAGATACACCATTGGCTCTTTCTTTTGGATGATCAGTATTGCCAGCTCTAGCCTGTGAAAGTCAGAACAGAATCTTACAAACAACTCACCATCTCTTCTCTCCCTCTATCTTGTGCCAACAGAAAACAATAATTTTAGGTATTCCATTCCAGCACTTAAGAGCGTGTGCGCACACACACACACACACACACACACACACACACACACACACACACACACAGTATTGTTTAACATTCTCTGCTAGCAAATAAAACAATATTTAAAACTTGTTTCAGTTACAAACCTATGTGGCATACAGTGGATTGGGATTATATGCCCCCCTGCCTCTCTTTGCAGGTGGGCAATCACTCCCCCACGGTGGCCCATATTCACAGAGGCGCCATCTGCCCCGAAGGAGATGCACTTCTTCATCCATGACCCTCCATCCTCCTCTGGGCAAACAGTGTGAAATGCAGCTTTGGTTGCATCCAAAACACCTCGAATGACAACACAAAAAACAATTAAACAAAAAGGCTTTTTGACAAACTAAATTATATCTCCATTATGAATAAATGATTAAACTACACAAGTATAAAGCCTATAAAGAGAAACGACTTACCAATGGCATGGGTGTGTTCAAGAGTCTGTTGTCCGACCAGGAGATTGACTGGCTTCCCACCCTCCAACAAGCGCACGTAGACAATCTCGCATTCGGTGTTATGTCTGTGTATCCGTCTATTAGAACGGCTAGATACTTAGCGGCTTTCAGCTTCGCTGACAGGTTCTCTCTCATGAGGTCAGCAATTTGACCGATCATCTCAGCACATCTTACATCATTGTCGTATGTGGGATTAATGTCAATTCCGTTTTTTTTGTGGAGACGGATAAGTGGCCCAAATTTGACGAACGGTTCTTCTTCTTTTGCAATGAAGTATGCAATGTTAATCTTTATTTTCAGCTGCCTCCTCTTCTCCTCCTCAGACAGCAGCACTTGTCTCCTCAAGGCTGCTGTCACCGTTCCCGATGGTTTGTCCTGTCTCAACAGGTACAGATCTCTGCACTTGATATGCCGCTTCGAGATGTTATGTTTCGTTACGCTATCCCTTTTCAGATGCGGGTTTCCTGATAGTAACGTCGACTTGCCAGCCTGTTTCTGCCTTCTACAATATTTGCAGAACATGACGTTGTCTTTAAACTCTAGCCATGGGAAGATTTTCAGCCACTTCGGATTAAATCTATATGTTTTCCCTCCGCCGGCTGCAATGGACGCTGAGGTGTCATCTTCGCTAGTAACGTTAGGCCTACTAACGTTGTTCTCAGCCTCACTGTTGCTACTAGCCGTCTCATCCCCATCTCTCTCGTTAGTTGAACCAGCTTGCGAATTACTTGGGCCCTCACCGGATTCCTCTTTTTCTTTGTTTCTTTGACTCGCAAAATACAAATGAATGGGCTTCATTTTCTTCATTTTGAGTCAAACTTTCGATAGCGCAGCCGTGTTCTTCTCAGGGAAAGTTGACACCACACGTTATCACAGAGAGCTGTACTGTGGTTGGCGGATTGTGGCTTGTGGAATGTGGGACTTGTAGTTAAAAAAATATATATTTGTAGGCTGAAATCTTTCACTCGTGAATTATTTTCCCGGTTTGCACAGATTTATTTTTAGTCGCAAATGCGAGTGAAATGGTTGAAATCTGTACTCGCAGTGTGCTCGTGAATTATTTTTCTAGTCGCACAGATTTATTTTTAGTCGCAGTGTCCCCTTTGATGATTGCAGTGTCAGATATGATCTTGCAGTGTAGTGTTCTCTCATTGATGTTTTGCAGTGCCCTCCCCAAGCTACCAGGGTCTAGTGTGAGTTTTCCCTGTATTCACGGTTGCTATTAGTTTATGCCCCCCTATAGTATACCCACCTGTGAGGGCCCCTCATTTCCCACATTGTCAGTTTAGGGAGGAGAGGGTGATTGTGCTGGGGGTGGGTTGGAAGGGTGGATTTTAGAGTTAGTCAAATCCTATAGATTTTAGAGTAAATGTGTACAATGAAATGTATAATAAAGATGATTATTTTATATATATGGACTTGTCTTGGTCTTATGTGTGAGGGTGTGTGTTGGAGAATCACATATTCTGTGCCAGGAAGGTTTAAGGGTGTTCACTCTAAACTGTGACAGAACCTGTGCACAACTCTGTTGATGTCAAATAGTCTTACTGTGAGGGGATTCATCTTCTCTAGACCTGTAACAATAAGGAGCATAACTAAACCTACATGTTCAAACTGTATAAGTGTGCATGTAGATTTTTTTTTTTTTTTTACAGATTACTGGTAGTTGTTAAGCTCATACCAGTATCATTTGAGCCATCTGTGACAAGTGTGAAGGGATTCTCTCTCATCTTCATCACCAGTTCCTTCTTGAAATTAGGTGCCACTGCATCATTTATGATGCACGTTGTTTTTGTGCTTGTGCTCTTAAAGCTCTGAGCCGTGGGGGAGTCTCTAAAACATTCTTTGTACAAGGGGCTGAAATGGTCAGCAACGGCAAAGGGAATATTGTGCTGCACCATTGCAACAGCAACCTTTACCTCAGCCCTCCTGGTCTGCAACAGAAACAATTGATTAAATAACTCATAAATATTAAACAAGTTTTCATGGTAATATAATCAACAATTTGAAGGAAAATGCAATTCATCAAACATTGCCACCAGCCTTTTAGTTTTCCTGTGCTATGTACCTTGGCCTCTTGTACACTCATGCCTCCAACAGAAGTTGCTGGCGTGTAGAACTGTGCAATACTGCTGGCTGACTTTAAAGCCTGTTCTTTGGCTTGATGTCCCTTGCCTTCCACATGCCTGCTTATGTCCCTCACGCCTTGATGGGCACAGGAGCTTTCTTGTCTGCAGACTGAGCACCAGTAGAAGGAGCTGGTGGTTCCCATTGTGATGAATGGCCATCGAGTTGACCACTCCTTCTTAAAGGAACACCTATAGATGGCTGCTCCACTTAATCCTCTCTTTTTCTCCACTGTCTCCTCTATGGTGTCCTCCACAGTCTCTTCCTCTGACTCATCTACTGCCTCCACAGTCCTCTCCTCTGACTCATCTACTGCCTCCACAGTCTCCTCCTCTGACCTGGCCATCTTTTTAGGGAGCTGATCTTTCCGAGTGAAGCACAGAATGCTCATTTGCCTCTTCCCTGACATCTTTGAAATAGACAAATGCAATAATTAATACTATGCATTGTTTTCTGGATAAAATATAAGGAAATAGCCTAGTAGGCCAAAGGTTTTCACAATGGAGAGGTTGTGCCAGGGGTGGGAAAAGAAAAACTAAAAATATTCCAAATTATTATGGGTATTGTTAACAAAGTATTATGCAATGTTTCCTGTGGAAGAAGAGGTTTGCCTGCCTCTGGTTCCAGTATAGGCGACTACTCCGCTACTACATCTCAAAGCTCACAGTATCGTGATTGAGTCAGAGTTACCTCAGTCAGGCTCTCTCTCAGCGCGCGTTATCGTGGTAACGAGAAACTCGCGCGGAAATTATGAGATGTGTAAAAGTATTTTCGGTTCATTATGAAACTGTGGCGGGACCAATTACACTGGCAGGCCGCCACAGTCTAGATAATTAATGGGAAACATTGGCTGTGCTTTTGTAGTAACTCTTTACTGCCCAACACTGGCAGGGATTCAACCGGTTAGCTAGGCTAGTTCACATACTCTGGACAAACTGTTAGCTAACATACCAGCTGCCTGGACACATATATTCCCCAGCAACGGAAATCAATGATGAGATGACTTACTGTCAGGGGTGAAAGTGGTTTGAGTTTCTTACAGGAACTATAGGCTGCTACCTCAACCTTCATGGTTTCATATTGTTCTCCTCCCGCCACCAGCTTCATGCATCCCTGAACACACACATCGTGGTGTTGGTGTTGAAATTAGAAACACGTTGAGTTTGCTATGCGTTTGATATAGATTGTCATGTTGTCATGGGCCTTTGGGAGTGTGGTCTGTCTGTCCTGAAGAATCTCTGACAAGTTCTTAAGTTCAGTCAGAACATCTGCCATCACTGCAAGACTTTTCAGGAAGTTGATGGAGCACAACTTAGAAAGCAGACCTTTGAATTTGGCCCTGTCTCTGCTGTCCCTTGTGTTATCCTCTGATGCTTCACGGAAATGTTGTGCCAAGGCTGGATAAGACTGCCAAACTGCAGAGACTGCCCTGCATGAAGAAGCTACCCAGCGAACACTGAACACTTTTCCGATCCTCCTGAGGGCAATGTCTAGGTTGTGAGCACATTCACTCAGCTCCCGCATGTTTTTTGGTGACTGGCTATATAATGAATATAGGCTGTCAAGGAATGCCTGGAAGTCCTTTGTTCCCCCCGTCACATCCAGGGCCTGGTCCACAGCAAGCTCCAGTCTGTGATTGAGACAGTGCCATAGTAGGATGCCTGGGAAGTCATCCTGGAGCAACTTCCCAACACCTGACTTCACTCCCAGCATGACACTGGCCCCATCACTGCAAAATCCAATGAGGACTTCCCTCAGCAACTCAACAGTGAAGCCGTTCTTAAGCAAGCAACCCATAATCTGTTCCTTGATATGAGCAGCAGACATACTATCCAGCTCAACCAGGTCTAATGGAAAGGCAATGGGCTCCATGTCTCCATCAATACTAGCCTTCAGAAACACAATGAGTGTTGATTTGTGCCCGACACTGGTCAACTCATCAGCCAATACTGTGATTTTACAGTTGGCCTCTATTATCTTTTTCAGAAGTTCCTTTTTCATCTGTGATGACACATGCTCAATTATATCAACGCAGACTGTTTTGCTGTGCAAAACACGCCCTAAGCTAACAGCATTTACTTGCTGCAGGTCAATCAGACTCTCAAAGTCTGTGAAAGGCTTGTTATTCTTGGCCACATAGTATGCTGTCATGAATACTTTGGCAGTAGACTCAAATGCAGACTCCTGACTACTGGCGTTTAAGTTCAGAAGTATGTCTTTATTTGCTGTCTGAAGAATCTTGACAGCTTCAGTATGCGCTGTGGAGTTCCTGTGCTCATGGATCTTTTTCCGCAGTGATGAAAGCTGTACTTCCCTTGAATTACCACTTGGGGCTATCTTTCCCTCAGCCCACTGAGTAGCTATGTTGACCCCACGGGATGACATGACACCCAGATCTTTTACATCATGGCATCATGGCTACAGCCTAGCCTTCCATTTTCAGCGTGCAGCCATTCATTTTTCTCCTTGAACTGTTTATACTGTTCTTCTTTCCATACATTAGGGTAAGCAGTAGGAGGGCTAGCAGCATCGCCTGTTCTTTCTTCTGAGTAGGGAGAGGGACCTGCTGCTTCTTGTTGAGTCTCCTCTTCCTCCCAACTAAATTCATCAAAAGACAGTCAAACAGTCTCTGTCTTTGAATTGTCAGAACAGTGGGCAGATACATTAATGAACAGATTATTAGTCAAATAAAATATCTCAAAATGTATCCTACAATGTGTAGGATACATACAAAATGTTGTACTGTATGCACACAGACTGTGTTCTGAGTAAGCCACTGTCTAGTTTGCTAGTAAGCTAACTTCATGTCCATTCTCTGGTCTAAGTTAGCATCATCACCTGTGTTTGCATCTGAGGGTGGGTTTTCATTTTGCAGAGGTTCTGCCTCCCCCCTCTGGCCCTCAATTTGCTCTCTCCTTCTAACTGTAGCCACATTATCTGCTTCGTTATCTCTCTCCTTTCTCTTAAACATTTGACTTATTGTTCGTTGCATGTTTCTTCTCCTCAGGCCCGTCACTATGGTGACGCCCACTCACGTGCGATTATGGCCCATTAAGGCCGATTTAAAAAACACACTGCCACCTAGCGATGTGACGGTGTAATTGCAGCGCGGCCTACGCAGAAGTGTAAAGTGCGAGAGCCCTTACGTAGGGAACGTAAGCTACGCACGTAAATTCGACGCATAACTTTAAATCGGCCTTCAGTGCCCACCCAACCACGTCGCGTCGCGTCGGGTCTACTGTAAAGCAGGTTAACGTGTCCTTTTCAAAGGTATTAAAATAGACGTGCAAGGAAACATAACGTCAGCCATGTGTTTCCTTGTTGGAAATTATGGATCGTGATTGCTTCTGCAGTCTGCAGCAATCGGATTTTGATTGACAGGCAGCTGCATCTCTTCCCCCAACGGCGTTCCGGCACAGAAAGTCTTGCCGGAACGCCGCACCGGACCGTTCCGGCCCACTTTCACCTATGCTTACTGTACTCATAGGATATAGTCTTCTCCCACGTCAACCAGTCTGTAGCCACTTCGTGAATGATGATCAATTAAAATAATCTGTCCTCTTCTGTGTGTCCTCTTCTGTGTGTCCTCTTCTATGTCCTCATCTGAATCAATAGCTCCAGTCAGCCCGTGTCGTTGGAATCAGAACGTTGTTTGTTGTAGCGGGAATAACAAAATGTTACCCAGATACAGCAATGCTATTATTTTCTGATTGGCTGTTCGGTAGCTATATTTTTTTATTTGATTAGCTGGTGCGTGGCCTTCTGAACTCTAGGGGAACCAGAGGGAACTCACTTGATTCTCTACCTGTTCTATTTTAAAAAAAAATGCGGCGCAACTTGGTGGGCGCCCCTGGTAATTTCTCTGCGTGAGAAATACAAGGTGTGGCGTGTGAAATACAAGGTGTGGCGTGTAAGCGTGTGAACGGGTTGAAATGCGTGTGTCTCACGCCCAATGCGTGAGACTTGAGAGCCCTGCAGCCATATTGGACTTTTCCCACAAATGACCTTTAAGCTAACTTTGAGGGGCAAACTTGACCTCAAATAAATGAAATAACATCAGAATCTGATTCTATGACCCAGAAAACCCCTGAAAAGTGGTATCATTTATGATTTATGATACATCAAGTTCCCTCATTCTGAAAATGAAAGCAGTATAACGTTAACTGCTGTTATAAACGTAATGATGACATGAGGTGTGTGTCCACTGGCAAGCGGTATTTTAGAGCTGATTACAGAGATGGTGAACGTTAGCACTAGCTAAGCTAAGCTACTAGCTAAGCTAAGCTAGTTAGTTACAACAGCTTGGTGCCGTTTCGCTAAATATACAGCTTGTTGGTGGACACAGCCTAAGTTAACTTATCTAGCTAGCTAGCTAACGCTATAATGCTGAACTGCTCGAACCTGCTGAAAACCTCGAGGTCCAGCTAAGCTATCCTAATAGCTCACGTTAATATAGGCTGTGTTCGAAATGGCATACTAGCATACTCAATGAGTATATACTGCATACTGCCTACTAAATTCATAATAGGTATGCCAATACCAGTAGCAGGCATACTACTACATACCTCCATTGGGTAAAAGCTGTCATTTTGGCTCTACAGGTGTTAACATGTATTTGGACAAATGTGTCCAGTTTATCAAAATAACCCATTTATATATCTGATCTGATGTTTTTTTCCCCACTTCTATTCGCTAGCTACTTTACGTTGCTTAGATACCTTCACTTGCGGGGTTTGACAGAAACATCGGAAGATATTAGCTAAACAAGTTGTAAAATGATTTGTGGGCCAATATCTTTAGCTTAATTTGTTGTCTTAGCAGTTGGAGAAAAAAAACTGGATTAAAATAAATATATGAATGAATGAATGAATGTGAATGGAGAATCGAATGTTGTCGTGCGACAATATCGCATCGCACGCCGTGTGCATTGTCTCATTGGGTCTCATTCAAAACAATGGAATCGAATTCGGCGGTGCGACAAAATCGCACGCCGTGTGCATTGGCCTTAAGACACGAATAAACTTGGATTTCATGCATTTCAAGTGGCATCTTTGTAATCATGACGATGTAGTCATGTAAGAATGCATTTCACCATGTAAATTCCCAATACAGTGAAAATACCACCGCTCATCCGTGATCACACTTAGCTGGGGTGCTGCAGCTGAAGAGTGTTGCCAACTCCTCTGTAATGGAAGTAGCTGTTGGCTCCCAAAAGTAGCTAGAAGTAGCTAGATGACGCAATCAACTAATTTGCATAATATGCAATTCTGAAAGGCTATTATTTTTATTTTTTTTAAAGGCTGACAGGTTTACAAACTAACTATTTACGTATTTATAAACTAGATGTTTTTGTTGTTGCTATACGTTTTTACTGTGCCATTATGGTTAATGAGCTGAGCTATGACAGCTAGCTAAGCTGACTGAGAGGGTGCGAGAGACTGACTCAGACAGAATGAACCGTTTGAGGGATTTTTCTAGTGTGAAACTAAAAGACAGAGTGAATATTATTTAAACAAAAAAATATCTACAAATATTATACTGAACTGTACAAAATCATTGTTGTGATTGGACGTGAGCTTTTGTTAGACCCCAGTTCTTTTGTGGAGGAGATTTTTTATATTTGTTGAAGATCACAGGCCGAGTTACAAAGCAGTGTGCAGCGCTGGACCCTCAGTGAGACAGCATCAGAAGGATATCCGCCACAGAGAGAGTGAGATCTCTCCAGTTCCAGTTGCATATATGATTGTTCATTTGGGCTTGGGCATGCCCCATACCTAGATGGGTCCTAGAACGCTGATTGGCCAACTATGAGTCACGGCAGACCCATTCTATCTGCTCGTGACCAGGTCAAGATGTATCAAAACTATAGTGATTGTTGTCTGTGCTGAGGCGTGTGTCTCTGATGCTTCTAGGGGAGTAATCTCTGCTCCTGGGCTCAAATCGCCATGGCCACAGAGATTTCCACCCCAGAAGACTCCCACATTCCTAAGTGCTCAAAAGGACTATAGAAAAATATAATATCCTAACACTTTTGATTCATTTGCAGGCAGCTCTTGCTCAGAGCATCACAATGGGGTCTCTCCGCTGCGTTTGTTGAGGGAGAGAGGAGGAGACGGCTAACCTTGCTGTAGGCTAACCTCTCTGTAGGCTAACCTCTCTGTAGGCTAACCTCGCTGTAGGCTAACCTCTCTGTAGGCTAACCTCTCTGTAGGCTAACTTCTCTGTAGGCTAACCTCGCGTCACTAGGCTCTCCGGGGGGACTGTATCCCTACTCGTCTCTCGTGAGCTCGGTTGTAGCATGAATCGCGGAACAAAGGATATGTTAAATGCTTTACAGTAATTCCCTAAATGAGCAGAAAAAGTAGCTAGATTTGTCGCTGGTCGCTTTGACTAATTAAGTCACGATGGGGCTATGGAAAGTCGGCAGATATAGCGACAAAGTCGCCAAGTTGGCAACACTGCGAGTTTGTATGACGCAGTTTGACGAGATTGAAAAGACGCGCAATGCATTTTGGGGATGTTGAGTAGGAATAGCATCAAAGCTTCTGCAAAATCTAGTACCCATACTAGATTTCTCGCATACTAAAATTTCACATACTGTAGGCTACAGTGTGAACGCACTCGCATAGTCAAATCTACATCATATCTAGTATGAGTAGTATGCTAGTATGCTATTTCAAACACAGCCATAGACTCGGTGTAGCTAAGAGAAGCTGCTCTGACACGGAATACAATAACATTAGCAAAAAAAACTAAAAACTAGAGCTAGTATTGATGTTAATCAAAACCATAGTCAGACAATAGAAAAAAAGCGAAGGTCCTTACCTTCTTCTATAGCACCTATCACAGACCAACAGTCACAAAGTGCTTTACATAGGCTATAAAAACATAATTAATTAAAGAGCAAAAGTAATAGCAGGTGTTACGTCCCTGCCTGTTTTTGCTTTGTGTTTGTGTCTGTGTGTCTCTCTCTCTCTCCCAGGTGTTCGTGATCCCTTGATTGTCTCCCTGTTAATCATCCATCATCAAGTCCACCTGTGTTCCTGTCCTGTCAACCAATCACCTGTCTACCTGTTCCCTATATATGTGGCTGTTTGTTACTTGTGTAGGTTAGAGGTTAGAGGGGTGAGGTTATGTTTGTTTCATTCGTTTCATTCTATTTTGAGTAATTCTGTTTCATTCTGTTTTGTTAGTATATTAGTTGGTTGCTACATTTGTCTGTTTGTTTGTTTATTAGTTTATGATGTCGTGGACAGTCCCCATTAATTAACTGTAACAACAGTAAATGGAGCAGCTTTAGCCTACATGGCTAATTTCCAGCTGTAGTCCCCGGGCCAGTTGACAATAGGCTCCCTAAAATAAAATACATTAGTTTAAAAAATTACAATTGCAGCAAACACAAACAAATGGAGCAGGACATACAAACATATCAAGCACAATTGGAGCAAGCACAAACATGCCGGGGAGACAAGACATTCAAGCACAAATGGCAGCAACATCAATACAGTACATGAGATAAGAACAGTACAAAGGGGACAAAGGAAGAGCAAATAGTCATAGCAATATACAGACATAGCAGCATACAGACACAGCAACATACAGGCACAGCAGCATCCAGACATTGAAGCACACACAGACATATGCAGGCGGGTAGCAAAGATAGAGGTGTCTAGTGTTTGTTTGGTTTACCTATGGTCCCCGGTTGCCTTATCATGGGAGAGGGCTAGGTAAGATACCCTGGGGTTTACACCACATCACGTAGATAACTGTTTGTCTAAACACACTAGGTAAGAACGAGCGGATGTCACTCATCCTTTGTAGCAGTTAGATTTAGGTTCCGGGTAGATTAGTTAGCAGTTCTGTACCTAGGTAGATATGCTAGATTAGAGGTGTAGGGAAGCATAGGGTTGTGGCTTTATTGTGACACCGTTCGCAGCCTTCTCCCTCCCTTCCTACCCTCTGTTTATTTTCCCCGGTTTAGTTTTTGTATTATCCTCCCCCCCTGTTTCATGTTTATTTGTATGTCCATGGATGTCCATGTTTTTCACTTTATTATTATTATTACCATTTGAAGGGTATACCGCCTGTCCACTAGGTGGCAGTATCTCGTTTGCTATGCTGTCCGGCTCAGTCAGGAGTCGGCCATGTTATTATTTGTTTAGTGTCAGACGTTCATGTTACGGTGGCCGTCTATTGAGCTGTCCACCTATTCCTGTAACTTGGTTATTCGAATGTTTCTGGTTAAGTTATATATATTACATTTACCCTGCTTATACTTTATCTCAATTCATGCTTCTATTGTTTGTATATTTGCAGGGCGTTTTCATCTTTGTCATTAAACACTTCATTGACATTGAGGAGCGTATTTCTTCATGAAAACGCCAGGAAGCCATGGTCGTCGTTGCATGCTCTGTCCCTGGCTGCGCTTTCGGAACTGAAAACGTGTCCGAAGCACTCGCCATTGCCCTGTTGACGAATCATGGATTTGCCCATCAACGCACATCGCCTGTCACAGCCGCGCTGACCCCCCGAGGCCCGAAACTGGATCGGCCTAAAGTCGACGTAGGCGTATCGATTGAGGAATGGAACGTGTTCATCCGTCGTTGGGACGTCTTCTGCACTGGCTCAGGCATAGGAGCCGCCGAGGCCCCTTTCCAGTTGTTTCAGTGCGCTGGGCCTGAACTTGGTGACAGCCTGTTGAAAGTCAACCCCAACGCCGCCTCCGAACCTTTGCCACACCTAATTGCCGCCTTACGTTCACTAGCAGTCATCCCAGTCGCCACATGTGTCCTGCGCACCGAGCTGCTCCAGCTACGCCAGGAGCGTGATGAGACATTCCGCGCCTTCACTGCCAGAGTACGGGGGAAAGCGGAGACATGCGCCTATGTTACAGTATGTGGGTGTGGCGAGGATGTGGACTATACCGACCACATCATCCGCGACGTTCTAGTCAATGGCATCTCTGATTCGGACATTCGTCGAGAGGTACTAGGGACGCCAGACATCCTTAAAATGCCAGTGAATGACGTGGTTGCACTCGTAGAAAGTAAAGAGATGGCCCGCAATGCTCTCCCGTCATCCGCCCTTTCGGCCATGTCGTCATTCCAGCGCTTAAAAAAGAGTCCACAGGCAAGCCCCACCCCGACCCCAGGCCCAGCGGACGTGGCTAAACGAGCCCCGTGCCCAGAGTGTAAGGGAACCTTTAATGTCTTCACAGAGGGATCCCGCGGATGGAATACCAAGCCCCACCAGCTTTGTATCGACTGTTATAGGGCCCGCCGACGCAAGGGGCGACCGCAGCCATCTGCCAGCAGTCAACAGGCCGCCGTGGAGTCAGAACCGATCTCCCAGATCTCGTCGGTTCAGTCTGATGCCCGCCCTGGCCAACGTCGTGGGAGTCACCACCAACGCCACGCCCCCACGCCCATCAGACTTGAGCACCACATTTTCTCCAAGGGCGAATGGAGAAGGGCCAGGCTGAGAGACCATCCCCGAGCGCTGATCACTATCTCGGTTGACATGCCTGTCGGACCGAGTGCAGGCACCGGCGACCGTGGCTCGGTCAACGGGGCGAGGGTATCCGCCATCGCGGACACTGGTGCACAGTCGGACCTTTGGTCCCTAGAGGAGTTCATTGCCTGCGGATTCTCACGTGACGACCTGCGTCCCGTCCATCTCAGCATGTCGGCCGCCAACCGCTCCCCCATAGCTGTCGAAGGCGCATTCTTCGCTAGACTCTCGACAGCCTCCAGCAGCGGTGGAGTGGCGTCCTGCCGCTCCATGGTGTACGTGAGCAGCTCAGTCCGGGCCATGTACCTATCCTACGAGTCGCTGCTCAACCTCGGCCTCTTGTCTATGGACTTCCCATCAGGTGACATCGTAGGGGGGCCCAACGACGAGCGTGGGTCTTACACGCCAAACCAGCCCCTGTCCGTCAATGCTACGAGGTCCACCAACGGCGGCTGCGGCGACCCGAGTAACCCCCACAGCGCCCAGTGCTCATGTCCCCAGCGTACGGTCCCTCCGGAACGCCCTACGGCGCTACCCTTCCCTGTCACACCAGAGAACAACAGCCGGATGAAGGATTGGCTATTCGGGAGATACGCCTCATCCACATTCAACACTTGCCCTCATCGGGCGCTGCCGTGCATGGAAGGGCCGCCCATTGAAATGCATGTGGACCCCGCAGCCACGCCGAGAGCATGCCACACCGCGGCCGTTGTGCCTCTACACTGGCAGCAGAGAGTCCACGATGACCTTCTCCGGGATGAGGCCCTCGGTGTCATTGAACGTGTGCCATACGGCGAACCAGTGACATGGTGCCATCGTATGGTGGTCACTCGGAAGCACAATGGCTCCCCCCGCAGGACCGTGGACCTCTCACCTCTCAACAAGTTCTGCCTACGTGAGACTTTCGCCACCGAGTCCCCATTCCACCTCGCACGTCGTATCCCAAAGGACACCTGGAAGACTGTCACGGACGCCTGGAATGGCTACCACAGTGTGCCCCTGCGTGAATCGGATCGTCATCTGACCACATTCATCACGCCCTTTGGCCGCTGGCGTTACACCAGGGCGCCACAAGGTTTCCTATCGTCGGGGGATGGCTACAACCGCCGTTTCGATGCGGTCCTCTCGGACTATGAGCGTAAGGAACGTTGTGTGGATGACACCATCCACTATGACACCGACCTGGAGCAGCACTGGTGGAGGACCATCGACTTCCTTACTCGTGTCGGCCGGGCAGGCATCGTGTTGAACCCGGACAAGTTCCAGTTTGCGGAGAGGGACGTCGAGTTCGCTGGCTTCAGGGTGTCGGACACTACTATCGAGCCACTCCCCAAGTACTTGGACGCTATCCGAGACTTCCCCACCCCGGACTCCACGACGGATGTCAGGAGCTGGTTCGGCCTTGTCAACCAGGTGTCGAACTATGCCCAGCTGCGCGACACGATGGCTCCATTTAAGCCATTCCTCAGCCCACGCTGTAAATTCTCATGGTCACCCGAACTGGAGGAAGCCTTCCAAACGTCCAAAAGTGCTATTGTCGGGGCTATCCGTGAGGGCGTGGAGATCTACGACATGCAGAAGCGCACCTGCCTCCGCCCTGCCTGGTCCAAGCGCGGTATTGGTTACTTCCTGCTCCAACAACATTGTAGCTGCGCCTCGGGCATACCAGACTGCTGCCCGGGAGGATGGAGGATCACCCTCGCTGGTTCACGCTTCCTGTCCCCGGCTGAACAGCGCTATGCGGCCATCGAAGACCCCAGCCGTGGCCTGGGGTCTGGAGCAAGCACGGTACTTCACGCAGGGGAGCGACAACCTCGTCGTAGTTACGGACCATAAGCCCCTGGTGAAGATCTTTGGCGACCGTACGCTAGATGAGATAACGAACTCACGCCTGTTTAGACTCAAGCAGCGTACCCTCCCATGGCGCTTCGACATTGTGCACCTGCCTGGAAAGAGCAACTATGCCGCTGACGCAACCTCAAGACATCCGTCTCCATCAGGCTCAGCGAACGGCCTCTCACTGGGATTGCCGGGCGTGCCTGACGCCGTGGAGTCAGCACTTATGGCTTCCATCCGCGCCGATGCACAAGAGCTCGGAGCCGTCTCTTGGACCGTCCTTGCACGAGAAACAGCAAGTGATGCATGCCTCAGCCACCTTCTGCACCTGATCGAACATGGGGACAGGGTTGATATGAACGACCCAGCCCTGGCGAGTCTATCACCAGTCTGTGAGTCCATCTACGCACAGGACGGCGTCCTGCTATATCATGACCGCGTCGTGGTCCCTCCATCCCTCCGCGACAGCGTCCTTCGACACCTCCATGCCGCCCACCAAGGGATCTCGGCGATGGGGCAACAGGCCCGTGCCATAGTCTACTGGCCAGGGATGTCAGAGGACATCCGAGCCGCCAGGTACGGATGTGCGGACTGTAACCGGAACGCTCCGTCACAAGCAGCCACGCCCCCCCTGCCATCCTCGCCACCGTCCACCCCATTCGAGGCGGTGTTTGCTGACTTCTTTGACTATGGAGGTCGTCACTTCCTGGTTATCGGAGATCGACTATCGGGCTGGGTGGAGGTCCTATGCTCCACAGCAGGCACTGATATGGGAGGCTCAGCTGGGCTGGTTCGCCACCTCCGTGCGTTCTTTGGCTCCTTTGGCGTGCCGGAGGGACTTTCGAGCGACGGTGGTCCAGAGTTCACAGCAGGCCAGACACAGGACTTCCTCCGTTTGTGGGGCGTCAAACACCGTGTGTCCTCTGTTGCTTTCCCACAGTCAAACGGAAGAGCGGAAGTTGCAGTGAAGTCTGCGAAGCGCCTCCTGATGTCCAACACTGGCCCGACTGGCAGTCTCGATCATGACCGCTTTCTGCGTGCCATGATACAGTTACGCAACACGCCTGACCCCGACTGCAACCTCTCACCGGCGCAGATTATCTTCGGTCACCCCCTTCGAGGTTCGCTTTCCTTCGTCAACAGGCTTGAGAAGTTCTCGAACCCACATATCCGACCGCTCTGGCGCCAAGCATGGGCGGCAAAGGAGGATGCCCTTCGGACCCGGATGTCCCGTACCACTGAGTCCCTGCAGGCTCACTCGAAGCCACTCCGCCCATTGGCACTTGGTGAGAGGGTGTTCCTCCAGAACCAGCAGGGCCCTAGCCCTAACAAGTGGGACAGGTCAGGGGTGGTGGTGGAGTCACGTGATCACGATCAGTATCGGGTTAAGGTTGATGGGTCTGGACGCCTGACTTTACACAACCGGCGGTTCCTCCGTGGCTACACCCCCTATGCTCCTCACCAGCCAGCTGCTATGTCCCCTCCACCTGCGCCCTTGGTACACCGCTCCCTACCTGTCCAACCGTGCCCGGTGGTGCCCCAGGGGATCGTCCAGCAGCTGGCGGATGGACCCTGTGGCGCGGCCCTGGGTCCCTCCTTGCCGGCGTCTGCTGGTGAGGCGGCCCCTGGCCTCGGGTCCCAGGGCGACCCTGTACCCACTGATGCCACCCCGAACGCTTCGCTTCTAGTGTCGCAGTCGCCACTGTCGCTGCCCCGTCCTACGAGGCCTAGCCGTACAAGGGAGCCACCCAAGCACTACGAGCCCGAAACAGGCCGTTGGACGCGGGACTGAGTCCGGTTACCTATTTCAGTTTATAGCTTTCCGGACTGGGGGGGATGAAGGGTATACCGCCTGTCCACTAGGTGGCAGTATCTCGTTTGCTATGCTGTCCGGCTCAGTCAGGAGTCGGCCATGTTATTATTTGTTTAGTGTCAGACGTTCATGTTACGGTGGCCGTCTATTGAGCTGTCCACCTATTCCTGTAAGTTGGTTATTCGAATGTTTCTGGTTAAGTTATATATATTACATTTACCCTGCTTATACTTTATCTCAATTCATGCTTCTATTGTTTGTATATTTGCAGGGCGTTTTCATCTTTGTCATTAAACACTTCATTGACATTGAGGAGCGTATTTCTTCACCATTGGCAAATAAATCATTTTCTTTAAGGTACACCTTGTTGTCGGTCTGACCGTATTTGAGCACCACACACACGGTCAGTTGCTTCACCAGTGCTGGTACACAGGCTATGTTGCAGTCCTCCCTCCTCCCTAGTCTTACATCTGAGGGAGGACGTAACATCAATATATCCCAGTAGTCTTTAATGTCCCGGTGCGCGCCTCGCAGGACCGTAGGCTATTACGTGGTGTCAACATGCGCAATCTAATTAATAGACAGACAACATACCACACAACATCAATCAGTCACCCATTTCCCTACCCTTACCCCGGCAAGTTTTAAAATGCGGAAAGGACTTGGTACAATTCACTGGAATATCCGTAGTTTGCGTAAAAATCTTGATCACGTGGTTGTATTAATTGAACAAACTTCCCCGGATTTTGATTGATTGATTGAAAACTTTATTAGAAGATTTGCAGTAGTAGGTACATGAAAGTACATATTACATACAAGGTCAACTAACAGGATAAAAACCCAAGAAAGCCACTGGATATTGTTGTGTTGGGTGAAACCTGGCTCAGGATGAATGTTGATAGCTCTGACGTGAATATTCAGGATTATAATCTCTTTAGAATGGATCGTTTGGGCAGGGGGGGTGGTATTGGTATGTTAAGTCACATTTTTCAGTTTCCATTTTACATGCAATTTCTATTCCTGACTGCTTTGAATTTCTGGCTCTGAAAATCCATCATGGCCCAGACCCTCTGACGGTAGTTGGTACCTATCGCCCTCCCTCTGCCGATTCTCACGCCACTGACACCCTAGTTAACCTGCTTTCAAAATATACTGACAATGAAGTACTTGTTCTGGGTGATCTCAATATTAACTGGCTGAGTGGTATTTCCTCGCAGCTTAAAGATCTTGCTTGCAGCATAAACCTTTCACAATTGATTTTAGAACCAACTAGACCAAACCTCAACGATGACTCGAAATCTACATTATTAGACTTAATTTTAACAAATAAGGCTAGCAAATATACTAGTGGTGTCTTTGACCTGGGAGTCAGTGATCATTGTCCTGTTGCCTGTGTGAGAGATAGGTTGAGGTTAAAAAAGACTACATCTCAGGTGATAACCAAGAGGAACTTCAAACGCTTTGATGCAGAGTTGTTCCTGAGGGAGCTGGATGGCTGCGAATGGGGTTGCGTAAGCTCTCTCGATGTCATTGAGGACGCTCTTGAATCCTTTATATAAGGGATGCACGATATGCATTTTTTCCCAACCGATACCGATACCGATGTTTACCCGCTTCTCATGGCCGATAACCGATATGATAACCGATATGAGAACAGATATAATTTCACAGTTGATAACCTGTAGTTCATGCACACCTGAAGGTAAGAAAGGCTATGTAGTGAGCAAAGATTGATGATTTAATATTCCATAGTGATCTCACCAAATCTCACTATTGTTAACACAACAAAGAGAACACTTCTGACTCTTCAAATGTTCATTTATTATTTCCTCTAACAAACAGAATCTGTTATAGACAGTGCACAATGCTTTTTTTAGCCAAGATCTGGCCTCCTTTTATGAAAACAAAAAAGGCTCACCTAAAGGGCTCTGCACACAGCGTGCGATTTCTGTTGCGCGTCAACATTCCATTTTGAAGTTTGAATGGAAGTCTATGAGAACATCGCATTTCAACACACACGGCCCCGATTTTAATCGCACGGCGAACATTCGATTCCATTCATTTTGAATGGGAAAAAGCACAAATTTGACAGTGCGACAAAACTCGCACGCCGTGTGCTTTGTCCCATTCAAAATGAATGGAATCGAATGTGCGCCGTGCGATTAAAATCGGGGCCGTGTGTGTTGAAATGCGATGTTCTCATAGACTTCCATTCAAACTTCAAAATGGAATGTTGACGCGCAACAGAAATCGCACGCTGTGTGCAGACTCAGAGCCCTTAAGAGTAATTAGATCAAAAAAGTGTCAAAAATAAAGTGCATCTTGTCTATCCCTGTAAATTGAAAATGCATAAATAAAATATCAAAAAATAAATAAATAAAGTGCATCAGTCAATACAAAAATAAAGACTTTTAAAGAACCAAATGTTTTATAGAACTTTTACAGAAACTAGTGCCAAATGGCTGCTTAGTCTGCAGATAAACAGAATGACACAAGGCACATAGTAGGCTCCACTAGTATGCTTAATAATATAGTACAATTTACTGAAATGTAAATCAAAATGAATATTCTCTCAATAAAGAATATAATAAAATAAACATCTGTTAAGGTGCAGCATTTAGAAAATTAACTGTACTGTACTTGTATTCACATAAGCAGCTTTCAACATCACATTAGGACATGCCAGCTTGTATTGATATTCATTGTATTTTCTCTGCAATATGTGCAGCTGTTGTGCTATGGTGGAAGAAAGACACAACATTTATGACCGCCTAGCACCCTGGACACCTGGTTGATTCCTGTTGCTTTTTGTGCTGCTAAATTAATTTTGTGTGCAAACATCCAATTTGGGGGCCCAGTCCAGCTTCACTGATTTCATTGACAATATTTCTAGCATTATCTGTTGTGTCTGGAATTGTGCTTCCTGGCCTCTCCAACTTCCATTCTGACACTACCTCCTTCAGTACCTCTGCCAGATGTGTGTGTGCTGTTCATAAATGGCTCTTATATGAATGAATGAATGGACTTTATTGTCATTGCTACAGTACAGGTACCAAACAACGAAATTTAGGAGGGGTGGCTCCCCTGGTGTTAGGGAAAAAAAAAGAAAAAAAAAACGTACAAAAAAAAATCACAAGAAGGGAAGGAGCTGGTTTACATAAATAAAGGCTATGTACACAATCCACTGTACTATACTGTACAGATAGACGACTAGGGTTGTCATATTGCACAATAGTATTGTTTCACGTTATTTAAAGTGTCACAGTTTGCAGGCTTGAAATGTACATGTTTGTGCCTCAGCACTACACCAGATTTTTTTTTCAGTCCAGCAGCTGCCATACAATCCGTCCAGACTGTCCAGGGCCCAGAACTTAGGTCTTTGCTGTGTTCAGGGCCTGGACGGCCCTGTGGTAGAAGCTGTACTTCAGTCTGTTTGTCTTAGCGGCCAGGGTCCTGAACCGCCTTTTCGAGGGCAGCCTGGTAAAGTGTACGTACCCAGGGTGGGTCGGGTCCCTGGAGATCTTGGAGGCCTTCCTGAGACAGTGTGTGTTGTACAGCTCTTCGAGAGAGGGGAGGGGGGCGCCGGTGATCTTCTGTGCTGTTCTCACGACTCTCTGTAGCGCATTTCTCTCCGCTGTTGTGCAGCTGGAGAACCAGTTGCAGATGCCGTAGGTGAGGATGCTCTCCACTGCGCCGCGGTAAAAGGTCACCAGTATCTCCTGCTTGCTGTGTTCCTTCCTGAGGCATCTAGTAGGATCAATAGGCTCGGCTGCAGGGTTCGAGTTATGTGGGAGCCAATGGGAGCTGAGCTCCCATAAGGAAGGTCTGAGCTTCCATGAAAGCAGTAAAATCATACATCTGTGGGGGTCGCTAATAATACATTACCACAACCATTATTTGATCAAAAATGTCAATGTAATGAGTATTATTATATTTATTTATATGATAAATATTCTAAAATAAACACGTTTTCCAAAAGAACTACGCGCACCAGCATTAATCTCCTGTGAATGCCTTTGACTGCCTGCACTTTACCACCAAGACACTATGGGGCGCAGAAGAATATTGTGCAACAGCAGAATATGATCGTTGAGAGCTTGCGAACGTGATTATTGAGAAGAAAACATTCAGTAGCTAGCTATCATGCCGCCCCAAAAAAGGCCACTGCTGCCGACCGAGTCGACAAGCCTGGAAAGTTTCGGGTTTTCAACCAAGAAACCAAACTTGAATTCAGCTGCACCTGTTATGACACCCAACGTTGAAACTGTTGAAATAGCAGAGCTCAAACAAAAGCAAGTGCTTCCGAAGAAAGTAGCAGAACTCACCTCCAGTATGTATAAGGAGACAGCTAGTTCGTTCAGGGCAGCCTATACTGTCGCTAAAGAAAGGATGCCTTATACAAAACTGAATCCAATTATGAAACTTAATGAGATGAATGGCGCGACAGTTGGCCCCTGCTCACCGATCCGATCATTCATGTGCCCAGATTGTAGAGCACATTGCACAAGAGATGAAACAAATTCATTTCTAATGTCAAATCACTTGATTCCCATAGTAGCATAACATTAGATGAAAGCACAATTCATGGACGAGCATACATGATTATTTATGTCAGGTGCGATGTCACTGGAAATGGAGATGTGGACAATGTGTCGTGCTAACAGGGAAAGTGAATGGACTGTATAGCAAAAACAACAAAATTATTGGCCGAGTTGGCCTGTTGTTTCATGTGATGCTGTTGATGTGGTGAAATGAGTAGCCTATGGCTAATTAAAACTTGTAAGTCCCATCGCTGTGTGGGCATGATTCGTGCGCGTGCATGAGAACATTTCGCACTGTTATTTTGGAGACCCCCACAAAGCTCAGCTTATAACTCGAACCCTGTCTAAAGGGTTTCAAGCAGGCCAGTCAAGCATGAAGAAACCCTTTTATTTGTAGTTGTTACATCATAGCCAAAGGCCAGATGAGGCATCTATGATTGAGCAAACAGGAAATGCCTGTCCCCCCCAGGTGACTTGACTGTCTGACCCCCATGCTGGTAGAAGCACAATGTGGTTCCGATCAGCATGATGGACTCGATAAGGCCTGAGAGCGACATAGCTGGGACGGTTTCTTAATTTGATTTCCTCTATACCAAAGCAGTGTTTAGCATAACAATGTCACATGGGTGCCTAGACCCTTCAAATGTAAACCATGTTGGCGACCACCCCCTGGGTTGACGACCACGATGCTGGGAGTATGTAGGGCAGTCCATGTTAAATGATATCCTGAAATGGAGTTGCAGACTGGAATATTTCCAAATTCCATAGTAATGCCATTGAATCAGAAACCGTTATGTATGCATTTGGCCTAGTGCCATGGTACTCTGAAGTACTTCATTTCCAACTACATGTCCCCACCTCCACACACACACACACACACACACACACACACACACACACACACACACAGTACATACGGTGGAACTAAAGTGGATGAGCTTTGAGTCAGATACAATAGTAACAGTGATAACGCTGTAAGTATTCCATAGTATTCCATTAGAAAATTGAGCTGCAAAGTACAGTAACAGGACAGACTGTAGGATACCCATGATGGGGAGCGACTGGCACACAGGGTTGGCACATTCCTTTCCTGGTTGTCTGAGGCTGACACCTGGCCCCAGCTGCTCTTGCCCTCGATGCGGCCGTGTTCATTAGCAGACCTCGTTGAGGGAACACATGGGATGTGAGGCATCGTTTACAGTACTCAGGCCTGGGGGAACAAGCCTCAGTGAACAAGCTCAATCACTCGCCCTTCCACGTCTTTGAGCTTCAGAGCCACCGTTCAGATCGCACAAAGGACTCGGCACAAAGGGGCCAAATGGGTGCCCAGCCCAGCATTGTCTTTGTCCCCTTGATGAGAAGAAATTAGGGGCAAAAATGCAACAAAGAATCGGGCACCTCTAATGATAATCATGGAGGGTGTCACATTTGGTGATGGGTGGCTGAGTGAAGATGGGGTAGAATGGATAACGGTTGCTATACACACAAGAGTATTGAGTTCACCAGCTTTTTCTTTGGGATAAATAAACCTCCCTGATGATTTTGGCATGTATTATCAAATGTTTTGAGAGTTTGGCACTTTTTTAAAGAGGTTACTCAATGTATTTCTCTCATATACTATAAGAACAGAAATGAACGTGGGCTATACATTATTCCAGTAGATGGCACTATCAGCCTTCTCTCAGCACTAGAACTTGAGTAGAGTTCGACAGCTACTACAAATGAGATGGGCGAAGGACCTCATTTTACCAACAGAGTATCATTGCCAGTGGGGGGGAGGCAGGGACAACCAAACACATCCTATAAATGTTTTGGGTAAGTGATTTCATCCATAAACTTGAACAGACTCTGATGATGTGCCCCACCTAAAGAAGAAGCATACAACTTCATTATGTATCATATATTATACTGTATATAAACATTCTGAGAGAGTAAGAGCTCTCTAAAGGTGGTTCAAACAAGGTAATCAGCCTCAGTCCCCACATGTTATATCTGTTAGATGGTGCCCTTGAATTGGAGCCACCACTTTGTGTCGTGCAAGTAGAGCTGGCCTAGGCTTAGCCCTCAAAGTATCAGACCCAGTGAAAACACAGACTGTGCACTGTTGTCACTGTTCCCTGATCTGCAAAGTGTTTTAGACGGAACCCTTTGAAAACAATGTCACATTTTCATCAAGTTTGCACCTTGGGGATCCTATATCATCCTATGGGGCTGACGCCGGCCAGTCGTCCTTCACTGAAAGGGAGCGAAGATCCTAATGATTACAGTATGAAATCAGACACTGAATGAGCACTGAGCACCTCTACATAGCACACCAACATAGACTACTGTATTTGCTATGGGGAATTACATGCGCTTTACTGGTGGTCTGGGTAAATGTTTTCTTTAAATTAGCCCTCCAGGGTGCTGGTGTTATTGCATTATTATCAAATTAGTGTATTTTAATTACTGCGTCATCTGAAATGTATGTGCAACTGGGTCAGGGTGGGGTGAGTCCAGAGACTGTGTCCAGATTCTCAGGTTGCCCATTCTGCTCTGTGGAGGAGTAAAACCCTGCCATGAGCCAATATATCACATCTGTGAATTATATTAGCTAATTTTGTGCACTTCTCCCTGTGCTCAACACTTGGGTCACCTTCCAAGCACAAGGAAGAAATTAAGAGTAGTGCTGCGATGTTGTTCTATTAGATATGTGAAGAGAAAATACAATTACTAGTTAAGTGGGAACATACCACAAGGGATTGTTGAAGGCACGTTGTTTCAAGTTCTGAGAATGAGTTAATTCTCTACACAGAGGGAGGAAAAAACATGAAAAAGCCCCAGTCTTGGTCTGAGTGGTTTAAATAATATTGCTTTGAATATGTTCCTCTCTTTGTGATTGTTCTTTTGATTTACTGAAAATGGGACATTTGCCTTCCAAATTCATGTGGCTCATACTGTGTAAAAAAAATCCTACAGTATAAAAGAGTACTCTGAATGTAATGTACTCTACCCAAAAGCTTTGCGTAATATAACACATTTTACATTTGTTTCTGCTTCATTATTGTTTACTTTATAACAGCCAGTTTGCAACACATACTGCTGCCTGCAGCAGGATACTGATAAGACTGCTTTGTGTGTATCAAAAACAAATGATACCCTACAAATCAAGGACTTTTCCGCCATTTGCGATGCTTGCTGCTTGATGCTCTGAGTTTGCGTAATCATGAAGCAGGCCAAGTAGAGTCTGCTCCTTAAACCCCGGGCCCAGGCCATGAAATCTTACCCCCACTTTACACCACTTTCATTATGAAGGCTTGAATTTCAATACCAAACCGTCTGCAACAGGCAGACAGCTCTGCCCTCACGCTCTGAAGCAATAATACCACATATTGAATTGGCTTGTTATGGTAAGATGAGAGGGTGTTTGAGAAGCCCAGAAATATGTCTAGCATTTCCCAAATAACAATAAAAGAAGCAGAGCCGTTCAGGGTTGCGGTGTCAGGTAGTGTGTTACATTTACAAAGTGAGAAGCCCCTGCCGCTCTCACTCTGTCTTGTTTTGGGAAAGCTACAGTCACTGGATACAATTATTGGGGCCAAAATCCTTTTCCCTCCATTGCACATTCATCAGGATTGTATTTTGTTTGAGGGGAAACAGTTTGGAACACTGTGTCTCAAGGCCGGGGAGGAATATTGTTATAAGGTGCTGAAACAGAAATGCTTTCTGCTGGGTTGCTAAACCTGAACACCAGGGAACATTTAGAATCTGCTATGCAAGTTGATATGGCCCGTGACTGGGATGATTCTTTTTTGGGGGGGGGAATTTTTGGTATGGACACAAATCCACAAATCCTTCTCAAAAATACCATATTTTATTTAATTGTATTTTATACTATTGTGCTTGTCCTGACAACATAACATAGATACTGTACATATAGGTCTCCCTGCATCCTATCCAGGCCTCTGTCTGCTCTATTTCTACACCCTCACTCCAGTCAGTCAGGCAGTCAGTCAATCAGTCAGTCATGTCGGCAGGCAGGCAGGCAGACAGTCAGTCAGTCAGTCAGTCAGTCAGTCAGTCAGTTAGTCAGTTAGTCAATCAGTCAGGCAGGCAGTCAGGCAGGCAATCAGGCAGGCAGGTAGGCAGGCAGTCAGTCAGTCAGGCAGTCAGTCAGTCAGTCAGTCAGTCAGTCAGGCAGTCAGTCAGTCAGTCAGTCAGTCAGTCACTTAGTCAGGCAGTCAGGTAGTCAGTCAATCATTCAGTCAGTCAGGCAGTCAGGCAGGCAGGCAGGCAGTCAGTCAGTCAGTCAGTCAGACAGTCAGTCAGACAGTCAGTCAGTCAGTCAGTCAGTCAGGCAGTCAGGCAGTCAGTCAATCAGTCAGTCAGTTAATCAGTCAGTCAGGCAGTCAGTCAGTCAGGCAGGCAGTCAGTCAGTCAGTCAGTCAGTCAGTCAGTCAGTCAGTCAGGTAGTCAGTCAGTCAGTCAGTCAGTCAGTCAGTCAGTCAGTCAGTCAGTCAGGCAGGCAGTCAGTCAGTCAGTCAGTCAGTCAGGCAGGCAGGCAGTCAGTCAGTCAGTCAGGCAGTCAGTCAGTCAGTCAGTCAGTCAGGTAGTCAGTCAGTCAGTCAGTCAGTCAGTCAGTCAGTCAGTCAGGCAGGCAGGCAGTCAGTCAGTCAGTCAGTCAGTCAGGCAGGCAGGCAGGCAGTCAGTCAGTCAGTCAGTCAGTCAGTCAGTCAGGCAGGCAGTCAGGCATGCAGGCAGCAGCTGCTCCTCATTCCCCAGCCCTCCATCAGATCCTCAGCTGTTCCCACTTTCCCAAGAGTTCCTGTGTGAGGGATTAACACTTTGGTTCTGCTGGATTTGGGCTCTTAATGGGTCCCAGCACCACAGGCCACACATAGCACTGGGTAAAGGAGGGTTAAGGAGGAGCAGAAACAGGCCAGAAAGTCACACCAGCCAGGTCATACCTCAACAACCTGTGAGAGGATTGTCTAAAGTTGACTGAAGAGGAGCAAGGAGCCTACGATGGCTTTCTTTTAATTCCTGTGCGACTGTGGAGTCTGCTAAACCCTCAATCCTCTTGGGCAGGGATCGAGGGTCACTTTCTCAAAAGGATCAGAACCACTGAAAGCTAGTAATCTGTGAAATTGTACTTTCAGGTACATAAACAGCAGCAAAATATTACTGTGTGAGATTTGAACAGATGAACTTGTAAAATAAATCAAACAACAGAAAAATGGTATCGATTTTCACTAGGAAAAACTGTCTGAGTTAAAATGTGACTGTTTTTCACAGGAGAAAACTCACTCCATTGAAAGAGAAACACAGATGCTGCCTGGCAAATACAAAAGAATGTTATATAATACAATTAAAGTCTCAAAAAAGGTTCCAATGTGCTCTCTCTCTCTTTCTCTCTCTCTCCCCCCCCCCTCTCTCTCTCTCTCTCTCTCTCTCTCTCTCTCTCTCTCTCTCTCTCTCTCTCTCTCTCTCTCTCTCTTTCCCTCTCGCCATCTTTCTCTCCCTTCCTAACTTTGCCTCTCTTTCACTTTCTTTCTTTCTCTCTCTCTCATTCATTCCCTCCTTCCTGAAATGCTTTGTTATCTGACGGGCCATTGGCTGTGACTAGATAATGGCTGTGAGAGAGTTTCTGTTTACCAGGGATACCAGAGGATTAGGCCGATTATTCCTGGTGCCAGTGTCATAACAAGCCTGGAGAGTCTGTCACACTCAATGGAGGTGCTGAGAGATATCCTGTACAAGATTAGAGAGTCTGGATTATGGTTTATGTTTTTCAGAGCTCTCCGATGAAAGACTAATTATAGAAAAGAGATGAACGTCACAACGCTGAAACCCCGAGAGAGATGTGTGACCTCATCCACCGAGACATTGGGCGGTCTGTCCCGTCCCTAGTTTATTTTCAGGTAACCTATCATACACAACCTGAGGTGTAGGAGTGGCGCCGACATCTACCTTGACCCTTGACCTCCGTGTTCCCAGGGTACCAAGGGAGACACCGGGGGAGATGGTTCTGCTTCAGCCTCCTCGTCTCTCCTGCTCTCGGAGCCCGGCGTGGTGTTCAGTTTCACAGTCCTCTCGCCCTGGCCCCAGGACAAATACACAACGCCCTCTCCCATTGCACTTAATAATATTTGTGCTCAATTACAATTGGGCAGATATAGATTCCTGACTGGAGTACAGTGGCAGAGAGAGAGGGAGAGTGGCCTTGAGCTCCTGGTTGGGCTCTGCCGAGATGGACTTCTGGTCCCAGTAGGATTCACACACTGCACTCTCAGGCACTGGGGGAAAATAAGCAGTGTGACCATTAAGGGCCCCAATGCAATGTAGGAACACTTGGGTGTATATTTTCCCTCGCAATGAGTGGCTGTGTTGGGATGGTGAAATGAAAACCAAGCAGAATTACACACTAAGTGGTGCATGTATACGTGGTGGCCACATTTTAAGCAACGGTTCATGCTCCAAGTAAATCTCTAAGCCTAGCGCTTATGTCTCTGTTAACCCAATAACAGCAAAGTGTCAGAGATAAGTGTATTAATGACTTCAGTTGAACACAAAGCCATAAACCGTGAAAGCCATACCTCAGTGAAACACACATGTCCTTAGGTATGAGAAATATAGGTGTTTCTACAGAGACCTTGGTTAAAAGACTCCCCTGGCTAAACACTCTTGAATGGAGTGGCTCACCTCACTCTCAACCATAATAACAATGAATAATAGCCTGTGCGGAAATAACGCTGTCAGATTGTCGGTTTTGTGTGCAGATGAGTGGTCATGGGTCCAAGGGTAGAAAGGAATCTCAATTGAGTTCCGTTGCTACAAAAACAAGCTTTCACCACTTCTCGTTTTTGACTGCAGTGAAAACCTATGCTTTTGTGGCCAGGGTGAGGAAGGGTAGATGGAGGGAGATCACACAGGGGTGCTCAGACTGGTGAGAGAGTCCTCAAATCCCCATGGCCTCTAACTGAAAAAGCAGAATTTCTAGGTTAAAAATCACTTTTATGGAAGATTGATGACTTTTCTGTGGCTAATGAATGCGATCAATGTGTCTGGATTGTTTGCCTGGTAGACTGGACTGCATGGCCCAGAATGCATTGGTGATAGCCAACAAACGATGTGTTTATGACACTTGTTTGAGGGGGGAGAACCCCGCCCACAGGTAACCTGGACCATCACAAACCATTAGTGCCCTATTAGTTTGTGCCCTTCACCCTAGCATCTCAGAGGACCAGGTCATCCATCACACTGCAGTGAGGCTGAATTCAGATCCATGGAGGTTTGGACTGGGATTGGTTGGATGTCTTGGCTATTAGTGCGGCATCTGAGGGTTTAGGAGTTTCTAGCAGGGGAAATAGATGGAAATAATGAGGGGAAGAAACTCTTGCCAGCTTCAGCTGCTTTAACCTGTAACACACATAAGGAGATTTGTGTGCAATTGTTGTTACTGGCAGGGCTGTTTTGGGCAATTCAGCACCACCCTGCGATGCCCAGGAACGACACGCGTGTCATTTCCTGCCAGGGGTAATCATTTGGTTATTACTGCTGCTCGCTGGCAGTGGGTTCATGTTCTGTCTCTGATTTCCAAAATGAAACATGTATATTTTTCTTTTGTCGACAGAGGCAATATTTCCAGGCAAATCAAGCCATTTATAAATATGCTCAAAAAGTACCTTCAGCTTTGAAAAATAGCATATTTATACATTCTAACATGTAATGCCCCATATGATGGATTTATAAACTGTATATATAAACCTTACACAAACAATACTGACTAATTGCAGGGTGTCTTAAATTACCTGATGTGTAGCTTGTTTTTTACGAGGAGTGATAACAGGAAGGTCACATGCAATTTAATGTTATTAATGACCTGACTGGCAAAATGGATGCTGCTGACTGTTCACTATCTTGAATCAGCTCTCTTCCACTCACTATTGCCACGGCTTACCATGTATTGCTCTCTCTCTCTCTCTCTCTCTCTCTCTCTCTCTCTCTCTCTCTCTCTCTCTCTCTCTCTCTCTCTCTCTCTCTTTCTGTCTCTCTCTCTCTAGAACAAGACATTGCAGATACAATGTATAGATGTATGATGTATGATATTGCAATGCACATTAACGCAACAAAGGTTTTAGCATAACAGTTTTATCAATTTCAGGCATTTCAAGAGCTGGAGAGACACTCTCCTGATGGGGCCGCTGTCTGCTCAGATATTTTGTTGTGGCTTAGACAATCCACTGCAGCCTTGTGCTCTCACCATTAGCAAGATAGACGATAAAGAATGTCTCGTTCCAGTTCCCAAAAGAGTCTCTGGAGGAATAATAATCTGGAGGAATGGATGGCAAAGATAGAATGATCTTCTTAGTGTCAGAATATGTTCATAATGAGAACTCACAAAGGAGTCAGTTTAACCAGTAATTGGTTGGAAATTCAGCTTATAATACTAAACAAAGTTTGCTGTCCAGAAATATAGTTGAATGCAGATTCAAGTCCAATGACCAGTTCTCACTGTTCACTTTCACACAGATCTTAGCATCTGTCACAGTGCAACAATGCAGTGTTTAAAACAAACCAAAATGCTCATTTTGAAAAGACCCCCTTTAAGAACAATTTCCCACACCAAACTTTCATTCCACCCTAATTTATTGCCAACTAATTTCATTAACCTAAACCTCCTTTTCCAGAAAACAACAAAAGGGAGAAACAAAACATGAAAACAAAGAGGGGACGGGTAAAAAGAAAAGGGCCTTGAAGTTTTGGAAAGGAAGAGCGTCTCACAGAGGGCCCCACAGCTGAGCATCAGTATTCCACAGCCATCAGATAGTTGGCTTGGCTGTCGGCACAGCCGGTGGTGTGGGCCGCGTGCCAAGAGAGTGCTAATGGCTGAATTATAGCCTACAAGCAGCTGGGCCTACCAGCCAATGAGGCTGATCATTGGTGGGCATCCGTCTTTTCACTCTCCAGACTTTTGATGATAGGAGGAAGTGGGTATGGAGGTGTGTGTGTGTGTGTATGTGTGAAAAGGAGTGTGTGAAAGCGTGGGCTGTAAAGTTGTCATGTAGTATGCTGTTAGCATGTGAACAGCTCTATAATGTCAGACCACACTTATGACTTTCCTGACCTGAGTCTCTCTCCCAGCACCTCCTCCTCCACCTCCTCCTCCTCCTCCTCCTCCACCTCACAGGCACTCTGCCTCAGCGCAGGGTCTCTGTCAGGAATAATGAGGATGAGATAATGACAACAGCTGATGTCATAAAGTAAGACAGAGCAACTCTGTACATAAGATTTGGCTGTGCAGCACATGTTCTTTTCATGTTGAAGGTTTTTTCTTTTTTAAATCAACAACAGTACGGAATGCTTTGAGAGGATTTATCATTTTGAAGCTGTTCAAATTGTTATCCTCCTGATGTGCTCATAGGATCATGAGCCCTTTTTGCCAAAAATGGTGGTGCATGAAGACACTCTGATCCACACAGATGTGGCTGCGTAGTTTTGGTGTGTGTGTGTGTGTGTGTATGAACAGTCAAACCGAACATTATCAGAGTTGTGGGTTACAGTATCTAGAAGCAGCGGAGGGCCGTTGATATGTTAGTTTGTGTCCTCTCACCCCCTAACTCATTTACGGACATTTATCAGCAACTGTGGGGATCCCTGGCACCAGCCCCAGAGTGCTTCTCTCCCCAGGCTGAGCTGGAGGAGCGTCAGCCCAGCGACCCTGGAACAGGCAGGCCTGATAAGGCTCTGGGATGGCTTCCAGTCCTGCCTGATAGTATGGAGGGCATAGAGATGCTGTCTCCCACCAGTAGGCAGCATGTCAGCTGCCCAAGGAATGGTGATTTGAAAAATACAGGAGGCACACACACACTCCAATCTGACAAACATGCATGAACCGCATGGACCCACACGCACGCACACACACACACACGCACACACACACACACACACACACACACACACACACACACACACACACACACACACACAACACACACACAAACACACAAAAGTAAATGAAAACAAGTATGAGATTCCACAGAGGACAAGGGAAGTATATCATTACAGAGACACTCAGACACTTCAGTAGATCCTCCTTACTCCACTGGGCCATTCTCAGTACCGGCAGCTCTGAATCAGGCTTACTGTGTCAAACCCTGACCGGACCAAAATGGCCCCGACCATGTAAATCTCATATATACATTATACAGATGATCTTAAAAATAATACCCATAAATCTATGGATGGACGACAGGGCAGGCAGAGAGGAGGAGAGGCGGCTTCTCCAAAAGTGAAATGAAAATCAAATAAGTATTTCATTTCCTTTTGAACTGGCGAAGAGGCCCCGGTGCGATTCTGCCTTACATCACAGCGTAATGACTTTAGCACACGTTCCTCTGTGTCCCTTGCTGGACTCATCCATCTTGGTTCCTCAGGTTCAGCTCCCAGATAACCAGACAATGAGGGATCACAACGCATGCCAGCGAGGTGTTTGACACACTCGGAGCAGGAGCCGCCATTTTATCACCTGTCACTTTGAGGGGAGAGAGTGAGAGGGAGAGAGAGAGATAGAGGGGGAGAGAGAGAGACGGGGGGGAGAGAGAGAGAGAGCGATAGAGGGGGAGAGAGAAAGAGAGGGAGAGAGAGAGAGAGAGAATTCTGGGCACTTCCTCATGCTGTCTTAGGACCTGTGCCCAGCTGGCAGCACTGCTCCAACCACAGGCCTTACAGCACTCAGAGGGTGCTCGTCTGATACACTTCACACAGACTATACTCACACAAACACTTCAGTCGTGTAAGTTTGTTGATTTATGATCAGTTAAAGAAGCATCGAGAAGAACTCAATACCAGACAGATAGACTGAGTATGTGTGAAGTTTTCAGGACTACATGTGACATGAATCACTAAGTAGGATATCTGCTCTGTTTTCACAATGAGTCCATAATGATCTATCAGAGGGAGATTCGTCTGCCTGACTCTCAGCAGCAATTCATCTCACTCCCCCTAACCCTTGTCATCCTGCTCAATGATAGCAGCAGTAACTCTCGCTGCGCCTTATCACTGGCAGGACCCATTCCTCCCTACTTTAGCTGCCCTGCACATCAGCCTGACCAGATTAGACAACCGGTCCGTACCGTAGCAGACAAAGCTTCCACATACAGTGCGCTAGTCCCTCTGTTGGACCTGAAGCGCAGGGTTCACCGGAGAATATACTACTGTGTCAACAGCCTGCCTAGGAACCTGAGACACTCATATCACTGGGGCATCAATCATGGGTTCTGGCTTCGCTGGGGATATACCCTGGCTTGTCAGTCAAGCAGTTGCAATCATACCCCCTGGATTATGACTGGAAAAGAGCATGATGTGTACCTTACCACACTGTATAACTGTGTCCTCGATGATGTACAGTATACTGTAACTTTGTCCGATTAGATGCACTAAAAGCCAATGTCTCTACTTTAGAGTTTCCAAGGTAGGACTTTTAAATGAGGAAAGCAATGGGGAAATGGACGGATTTAGGGTATTAAAGATTTATTTTCATTAAACCCTATGAATTTGTCACCGTGATACAGTGGATTCTTTTACATGGCCGTGGCTCATAATGACTTGCGAATCCACAAAGGTGATCATTTGCCCTAAGAGAGCCTCTTCGAAAAACTGTTCTGTGCCACTAAACATCCTGAGAAAATATTGTCCGGGAGACGTATGAACAGATTTATAGAATCCCAAGTCTGTTTCTGTCTGTGTAGGACGGATGCATTATGGGAGGGGGAGACCATTAAAATAACACTCCTCCTCCATCTCAGAGTCAAGGCTAGAAAACAGACATAGATAACCCACTGCTCATCCGACACACACGCACGCACGCACGCACACACACACGCACGCACACACACACACACACACACACACACACACACACACACACACACACACACACACACACACACACACACGCTTAATGTTGACCTATACATTTGAAAAAAAGGCTTTAATATCATTGCTTGAAAATACATATGATGACATTTGCTTACGTTTTGGAAAACCTTTGGTCCAGTTGTCAGTGGAGGTTGGGAGAGACTGTTGATTCTAAGGCTATGAGAAGGAATCTTCCAGTGTTGATGATGGACTGTTTGCTTGGACAGTACCCTGTGCTCGGGAGGTGATGATTGGAGACGGGAAGTTGTCAGTCAGAGTGGGCCGGTGCTACAGGTGTGGACATGTCACCATAGCCACGACTTTAGTTGAGCGGCGCTGAAGTGAATGTGCTTCACAGCTGTGTGTACGTGTCTGAATGCATGTGGGTATGTATCTGTAGGTGTTCGTCTGGGGTGCAGGACTGGCGTCTCATCCTGAAAGCAACATTTCAAGCCTGCAAACTGTGACACTTTAAAATAACGTGAAAAAATACTTTTGTGCAATATGACAACCCTAGTTGACTATCTGTGCAGTATAGTACAGTGGATTGTGTACATAGCCTTTATCTATGTAAACCAGCTCCTTACCTTCTTGTGATTTTATGTTTTTTTTTTTTTTTTTTTTTCCCTTTCCTAACACCAGGGGAGCCACCCCTCCTAAATGTCGTTGTTTGGTACCTGTACTGTAGCAATGACAAATAAAGACCATTCATTCCAACTTAGGTTGCAGTTCCAGGCCAATCCCAGAATGCCTCTCTGGCCCCCTCAGAGACAGAGGTCATGGTGAATTCAGCGGGGGCCTGAGGCCAGGATGCCTGGGGCCACAGAGGGCCCCTAACCCCATGCCACCCTGCACCACCCCCCCCTATAAACCCACCTATGAAAGTTAGTAAGCCATGACAGTGGCCACCATACAGGCTGTCAAGGAGTGCCTTCCTCTGTGTCGGCCATAAGAAGCTCTGGGCTTTCATCACGTTGAGTGTGTGTTTGTGAGTGTCTGTGTGCGTGTTTGTGTGTGTGCGTGTGTGTGTGTGTGTGTGTGTGTGTGTGTGCGTGTGCGTGTGTGTGTGTGTGTGTGTGTGTGCGTGTGTGTGTGTGTGTGTGTGTGTGTGGTTTTTATTTGTGGTATTGGCTGGCTGTTTGAGGAGAACACTATGGCCCTATAGCCTGTTATTCTAACATTCAGTTCAGTGATATTTACGACAGGCCGTATAGCATACATGTGCATGTACATGTGGTGAAAAGCATGATCCTTCCTTTTGAGAATGGATGTTGACTGATGTTCATATCAT